>NC_068395.1:18322568-18657568 GCF_023724105.1 Carassius gibelio
CAATAACCTTGAGGTTATGAACACATGATTTAACATTTTTACTTTTGACATTAAAAGCATAGGTCATAATTTAGACATATTTTTGGGATGGAAAAATTCAATTTTACAAATGCTAGAAATGTCTTTCAAAGGAAAGATTGCTATCAAATAGCACACCTAGGTTCCTAACTGATTACAAAGAACTGACAGAGCATCCATCAAGTCTTAGATATCTTTCTAGCTTATTACATGAAAGTTTTTAGGTCCTATAATTAACAACTCATTTTTTTTCTGAATTTAGCAGTAAGAAATTAGTCCATATCCATGTTTTTATATTGACTATGCATTCCATTATTTTTTCAAATTGGTACGTTTCTCCAGGCTACAAAGAAATATTGAGCTGAGTATCATCAGCATAACAGTGAAAGCTAACACCATGTTTCCTGATGATATCTCCCAAGGGTAACACGTAAAGTATGAAAAGTAGCGGTCCTAGTACTGAGCCTTGAAGTACTCCATACTGCACTTGTGATCGATATGGTATCTCTTCATTCACTGCAATGAACTGATGATGGTCAGATAAGTACAATTTGAACCATGCTAATTTTTCTAGCACATTTTTCTAGTCTATTGAAGAGAATGTGGTGGTCAATAGTGACTTGACTTGACTATTGATTTTTTCTTCTGTGAACAGTAGTGTAAAACAAAAAGCAACTGTGCAAATCTAGAACCCATCCCACCCTCTGGTACACTTAAGGGTAGAGAAGAAAAATAATAAATAAATACACAAAGTAAAATTAATAATAATAATGATAATAATAATGAAAATAAATTAAGTAATATTAATACATAAAATACAATAAAATTATATTTACAAAGAATTTAGAAATGATGACACATCATTACAAGATGAATGCAATAAATTAACAGTTTTCACATTAGATCCATGTATACGAGAAGTTGCGAGTTCCATCGAGATAATGTTCAACAAATTTGTCTGTCCATTGTGTGAGGACAATTCCAACGGTTGACTATCAACCTTTTTGCTGCAGTGAGAGCAGCTATCAGTACACATCTTTGTTGGATGGGCAAGGTGAGGTCCCAAAAGTCATTCATGAATAAATGGTGTGGAGTCAAACATATATCAGTACCCAACAAATAAGAAAGGTCCTGTGAGAGCTGAGTCCAAAAAGGAGAGAGAGAGAGGGGCACTCCCCAAAAAAATTAAAAAATGTGCCTAAATATCCATGCGAACAGAGATTGTACTTAGGAGAAGAAGATGACAGATTCATAAGAAAACATTTCATCGGAGTCAAGTAAACACTATGCAGCAGTTTCCAATGAATCATTTGGTGGTTAGGGTTTCAGAAGACATTTTAAACATTCCCCATATTTGATCAGAAAATAAAACATGCACATCCTTATTAAGATCCTTTGGCTAAACAGTTGTAATAGATAAAGGTTTTTATGAATGCTCAAGAAGAAAATGATAGATGACTGAAGCAAAAGAGGGAAATTCCTCAGAGGGAAGGATTTGTTTGCACAAAGGATGAATAGGCAGTTGAGAGTTCCAGGGCAACCCGTATGCCCGTGGGGCCGATCTAATTCGCAAATACATAAAAAAGGAAGTGCCTGGCAGATTTTATTGAGTTTTGAGATTCTGGAAGGATTGTAAACCACTTAGTTGTAAGGATTGTAAACCACTATCATCATAGATATCTCCCAGAGTGTTTACTTTATGATGAGTCCATTGCGGACAATGGAATGGAGTATTGCCTGACAAAAGATTATTATTGAGGAAAATTGGCGAATGCTTATGCCATATTGTAACTAGTTGTAAATGTTTTTCAACATCTCTCCGTTTGGAGAGGAGATGGGTTACAATCGGACCAAACCTAGAACCCCTGAAAAAATTTATATAGATAAACAATAGATTCCTCAATTGCTCTCCAAGATACAGAAGCATCAGGGTCAAACCAAACTGATAAATGGCAGAGGGAAAAAGCTTGAGCATACAGTCTAAAATTAGGGAAAGAAAGACCTCCATGTAATCTACTTTGTTGTAAGGTAGTCAGTTTAATACAAGGACATTTCCGATCCCATATATACCATGAAACACATGCATCAGGTTTGATCCAGTAGCCAACTGGTGGAGCGAGAGGAATCATAGAAGAAAAGAAATTAATACATGGTAGAACATTCATTTTAATCACGATATACGAATCTGAAGAGACGTAGGAAGACGTGACCAATTTTCCAAAGCTGAGGATATTTTGGTAGGTAGGGGGTTTTTCTCTTGCTCTCAACGGAGGCAGTCGCATTTCTTTCCTCTCCTCCCTGCCTTTCCTTGCTTCGCTTGTTTTCTCTTGTCTTGTCTACTTGAGAGACTCTCTCTGCACTGCTCTCCTAAACTGGAATATGGATTTGATAAACTGGTCTCTCAACGCAATTGACACCATCTTCTCGACGAGAAGCCTGGGTTCGGGGGAACCTGAATGCCCTGCCGGAACGTTTGCAGCTGGCTACACGATGGATGCGTGGGCGAATTGGCGGGTCGTGTGTCTGGCGACTCTTTCCGTGGAGGACATTGAAGACATCTACCTATTCGGAACCATGATAACAGGTCTTCTGCTGATTGGATTAGGCTTTGCCCTGGGTTATCGGAAAATTAAGAAGACGGGAACAGCCGTCCAAAGCCTCACAAGGCTGCCCGTCATGATTGAAGTAGTGGGCAGAGCGGTCAGCATTGAGACTGAGACTATTAACCGCAATATGGATAACATTGTGAAGAAGCTCACGGATTTGGAAAAGAAATTGGAGAATTTGGAGACCAATGGACAATGAAAAATCATAGTGACCGTGAAAGAAATGCGGCTACTAGACCAAAACAACTGGTATCTTATCTTCTTTAGGCTCCACTACCAGCTTGGCCTTGGCTGGAAAACAAATTTCTCCTTGGAAAGCACGGCAGCGAGAGACTCTGCGTTCCTCACCCGTTTCCCCCCACACCTGTTGATTGTTGACTCTGTCTAGGACCTGACCAAGGCTGTCTCCATGGCAACTTGCTGTGACGCTGTATAATCTGCGGACTGAGGCATCTAGAGAGAATCGCAATTCTCCAGGCCTACAAACACACAAACTCTTACACATATACTGATATGCACTCACCCCACACCCCCATCCCTCGCCTTCGCCGCTTTGTTCCGCCAGTCTGGCAAGCGGGCCTGTGACCAGCGCTGTAATGGCTGTTGGACCGGATGCTGATTGCCTGGACTGGATCACCTCGACCCCCCAAATTTCCATCCCCAGTTGCTAGTCGTGTGTTTATGGTGTATTGATTATGTGCATTTGTGCTGTGGTGTTTTTACTGTTCTCAAACGGTGCTCCCATAGGAGCACAGTCTGGGTGCTGGTTTTTTTCTCCTCTCTTTCCTAATGTTTTGCTGTTATCTCTTCCCCTGTCCACTGTATTTCGTTGCCTTGTGCCCACATGTGCAATGACAATAAAGTTGAATCTGAATCTGAATCTGAATCTGAAACCAAACTGATAAATGGCAGAGGGAAAAAGCTTGAGCATACAGTCTAAAATTAGGGAAAGAAAGACCTCCATGTAATCTAATTTGTTGTAAGGTAGTCAGTTTAATACAAGGACATTTCCGATCCCATATATACCATGAAACACATGCATCAGGTTTGATCCAGTAGCCAACTGGTGGAGCGAGAGGAATCATAGAAGAAAAGAAATTAATACATGGTAGAACATTCATTTTAATCACCGATATACGAATCTGAAGAGACGTAGGAAGACGTGACCAATTTTCCAAATCTGAGGATATTTTGGTAGGTAGGGGCCACCGAGAGGGCCTGGAGATCTCCAACTCTCTTGAGGGAGGTCATAGCCAGTAACAGGCCAGTCTTAAGAGTCAGATGTCTATCTGAGATATCATGAATTGGCTCGAATGGAGCTTTACAAAGAGCCTCTAAAACCACAACCAAGTCCCAGGGGGGAACATGGGACCGTACTGGAGGCCTCAGCCTTAATGTGTAACTAGGGGGTGTTTACCCACTGACTGATCATTGAAAGGGACATGGTAAGCAGCAATGGCCGTGACGTAAACCTTTAAGGTGGAGTGAGTTAACCCCACAGAGAGCCTAGCTTGGAGAAACTCCAGATCTGGACCAACTGGGCAGTTAGCTGGGTCAAGCTGGTGGTCTCTGCACCATGAAGAGTTTCCACCTCAGGGAGTACAGTTTCCTCGTTGAGGGAGCTCTGGATTGGAGGAGGGTCTCAACAACTTTGGCTGAGAGATCGGATGCTATGAGCTGTGCCCCCTCAGGGGCCACACCCACAGTTTTCACAACTCTGGGCGAGGGTGAACTATCGTGCCCTGCACCTGAGAGTGTAGAACGTACTCTTGCCAGAACTCCCGGGAGCAGAGCAATAGGGGGAAAGGCATACACACGAAGCCTCAGCCAGGTCTGTACCATAGCTTCTGGTTCTTTCCAGTTCTAGAAAGAACCAGAGGGGACATTGCAATGTCTCTTGAGTCGCAAAGAGGTCCACCTGGGCTTCACCAAACACTCTCCATATCTGCTTCATCACCTCGGGGGTGAAGCCTCCATTCCCCGGCCCTCTGCCCCTATCTCGACATTATGTCTGCTCCCACATTCAATCTCCCAGGAATATACACTGCTCTGTGTGAGAGGAATTTTGAAGGAAGAGAGGTGAAGTGCTGCTCTTTAAACCTGGGGGGAAGAAACTGCAGAACGTGCTTCCTAACCCAGGGTTTGGGTGCCGGATCTGGCAGATGAAGAAAGACATAAGGACTGGCCCGTCTCCATTCCCTCTGACAGATCCACCTGCGAACCCCACGAGTGCAGCTGCCGTTCTGCCTCAGCAGAAATGGAGCCAGCACCGCAGGGAATGCTGGCAAAGGCTCCGTCCTCGAAGAGAGCCCTCCGGGATCGAAATGGTATTGAATGAACAGAAGGTTACAGAACTGTCTGCTACTGCTGCCGTACTAGCAGAGTTTGCGTTAAATTGTAAAAATGTGTTTAGTAAAAAAAATGTCAGCTCCAGTTATAGACAATGAAGTGCCTTGACATTTTTTACCACACTGAATTATATATATATATATAGTATATATTTTGTATATAATGTTTGATTTTTAAGGGTGGGGGTGAAACGTGCTCTGGTTTTTCCTTCCCCTTTTGTTATTGGTTGTTGTATTTCTCCCCTTGTTATTGGTTTCTTCCTGTTTCCTGCTCTCCGCTGTTTCTCTGTTTTTAGGTGCTGTGATTGGTCAGGTAATGCGTCCATCATGATTATCCTCATCTTGTGAAACATCCAATCATTAATTGGTGCAAGATAAAAGATTACATCTGGGGGAAAAGAAAGGATGTGATGTTCAGAACATGGTAACCACAGTAATCATCAAAAGTGGGATATGATGCCCTGTGAGGACATTTGGCAAGGGGTGTTTTTACACCACAGACAAGGTTTAAGAAGGAAAAAATCATTATGCAGGCCTTACTCTCATGTCATATATAACCGTGATGTTCTGCAAAACAACAAACTTTCACTTTTTTCTTGCTGGTGACGCTCAGATGGTCAACTCTGTTTTCTCTCAGGTCTTCAGCGTCTACTTGAGAATCGACTTTATGTAAAGGCCGAGAAGTGTTCTTTCCACGCCTCCTCAGTTACGTTTCTGGGTTCGGTCATCTCGGCAGAGGGGATTAGTATGGACCCAGCTAAGGTCCAGGCGGTTACAGATTGGCCCGTGCCTGACTCCCGTCTTGCGCTACAACGTTTTCACGGGTTTGCTAATTTTTATCGTCGTTTTATACGAAATTTCTGTCAATTAGCCGCACCCCTTACAGCTCTGACCTCAGTCAAGTCCCAGTTTAGATGTTCAGATTCTGCGCAGACTGTGTTCGACGTTCTAAAATCTCTTTTTACTACCGCGCCTATCCTTCTTACTCCTGACTTCACTAAACAATTTATTGTCGAGGTCGATGCCTCTAAAGTAGGGGTCGGGGCTGTGCTTTCCCAGCGTTCCACTGCTGACGGAAAGATACACCCCTGCGCTTTTTTCTCTCACTGTCTTTCTACTGCTGAGCGCAATTACGGCGTGGGCAACCGCGAGCTGTCTTTACCCGTTTCGATTTTACCATCTCGTATCGTCCGGATACCAAGAACGTCAAGCCCGATGCGAAGCCCGATCTCGTCTTTTTGACTCCTCTGCATCTTCTGAGCCTGAGGAGATTATTCCCCCGGGTCATGTTGTTGGCACGACCATCTGGGGAATAGAGAAGCTGGTTTAGCATTCCCTTTCTCGCGTCATAGTCCCGCACAACTGCTCTAAGGGGCTCCTTTTCATCCCTGTATCCGCACGTCGAGCTGTCCTTCAATGGGGACACACCTCTAAATTGACAGCCCATTCTGGCATTCGGGGCACCATCGCTTTTATCCGTCAGCGCTTTTTTGGTGGTCTTCATTAGAAAGAGACGTGCGACGATTTATTGCCTCCTGTGATACATGCGCGCAGACAAAAGGCTGACAATTCCCCTCCGGCCGGTCTACTTCGTCCATTACCGGTTCCGACATGACGGTGGTCTCACTCTCGACTTTATCACCGGGCTTCCTCTCTCAGAGGGTAACAACGTTATTCTGACCGTGGTAGATAGTTTTTCTAAGTCGGCCCATTTTATTCCGCTCGCTAAACTCCCCTCTGCCAAGGAGACCGCCCAGATCATGGTTGATCATGTTTTTAAGCTACATGGTTTACCCACTGATATTGTGTCTGATAGAGGCCCCCAATTTTCATCTCAATTTGGAAAGAGTTTTGTCGCCTGATTGGGGCATCCGTTAGCCTTTCGTCCGGGTTTCACCCATAGATGAACAGTCAAGCAGAACGGACTAATCAAATTGTCACCCATATGCTCCGCAGTCTCACCCATCAGATTCCCGCATCATGGTCACAGCAACTTTCCTGGGCCGAATATGCCCATAATTCGCTCCCCTCCTTTGCCACTGGTCTTTCACAATTTCATTGCTGTCTTGGTTATCAACCTCTGATATTTGCGTCCCAAGACTCTGAATCTAATGTTCCGTCAGTGCAAGCTTTTATTAGCCGTTGCAAACGCACCTGGAGCAGAGTGCGATCTGCTCTCTGTCGAGCTAGAAGACGCATGACAGTTACGGCCAATAGGCGCAGAATTAAGAGCCCTCGCTACGTTTGCAGCCAAAGAGTGTGGTTATCCACTTCAAATTTACCTCTCCGGTCTGATTCAAGTAAATTGTCTCCCCGCTTTGTTGGACCATTTCGCATTGTTAAAGTCATTAATCCTGTCGCAGTAAAGCTTCACCTTCCGCCTAATCTACGCCGAGTCCATCCCGTGTTTCACGTCTCTTGCATTAAACCAGTCATCCGTCCCCCGTCTCGCCCGGTCCACATCCCTAGTCTTGTCAATGATACCCCTATCTACAGGGTTCGCCGCATTCTCGACATGCGCCGTCGGGGACGCGGTCGTCAATATCTGGTCGAGTGGGAGGGGTATGGTCCTGAGGAGAGAAGTTGGGTTCCCTCCCGGGACGTCCTGGATCCTTCACTCATCGATGATTTCCTCCGGACCCGCCAGTTGTCCTCAGTAGCGCCAGGGGGCGCTCGTTGAGAGTGGGGTACTGTCATGATTCTGGATTGTTCTCCTCTTTCTGTCTCCCTCTTGTGGTCACATACTCACACTATCACGCACACACATCCACTCCTCCGCTCATTATCACTTTCAGCTGTTTCCCCTTTCGTTCCCTTCTCCTCACCTGTCCCTTCTTTTGCCCTTGATTGTCTCTGCTTCTTATTCCCTCTTTCTAGCCCTGTCTTGTTGTCGGATTATTCTATGACCTCTCGTGAGACACGTCTGTTTCCTAGTCCTGTCCTGTCTTGTCCGTGGAATGTAAAGTCGTTTATTCTACTGTGAGTTATTTTGTCATTGGACTGTGTGTTATCCAGCTGTGCCTGTTTGCAGAGTACCTGTGTAGCGCCTGCCCGTGGCTGTTCACACTGCCTGTTGTCTTCACTGTTTCGGACTGGCTGTATGCATCTCGGGGTCCCTGCCTCTGCCCTAGTGGAATATTTTGTAGTTTTTCATAGACCCAGTCGTCTGGCTATTTCTGTTCTGGCTCTGATAGAACCCTGTGATTTTTGTTCTAAATTATTCAGTGAAGACAATTTGCTTAATTAAAGACTGTTAACTGCACCCTGCCCTGGTCTTCCATCGTTCTTACCTCTAACAGTCTCTATATTCACGTTCCGTACAATAGAATCTCCAATAACTAGAGCACTTTCATCAGGTTTCTCAGTGGGTGCATCACTGAGTGGGGAGAACCTGTTTAATGTTTTGATTGGAACAGAAGAGCGGTGTTTTGACCCACGACTATGCCGCCTCACAGTCACCCAGTTGCCCTGCTGCAGGGGCTCTGTTGCCGAAACCGGACAATGTACAGGACTCCCTGAGCTAATATCCGATATATGGTGGGAATTAAGTTGATATTTTATCACTTTAAACAACAGAGAGTGATAGTTAGATAGAGATTCAACAGAAAAGTGGAGCTACAGTCACAAACCACTCTGCAGCACGCAGAGAGGAACCACACTGCACTGGCTCCCTATCAAACATCGTATAGATTTTAAAATATTGCTTATTACTTATAAAGCCCTGAATGGTTTAGCACCTCAGTATTTGAATGAGCTCCTTTTACATTATACTCCTCTACGTCCGCTACGTTCTCAAAACTCAGGCAATTTGATAATACCTAGAATATCAAAATCAACTGCGGGCGGCAGATCCTTTTCCTATTTGGCGCCTAAACTCTGGAATAACCTACCTAACATTGTTCGGGAGGCAGACACACTCTTGCAGTTTAAATCTAGATTAAAGACCCATCTCTTTAACCTGGCATACACATAACATACTAATATGCTTTTAATATCCAAATCCGTTAAAGGATTTTTAGGCTTCATTAATTAGGTAAACTGGAACCGGAAACACTTCACATAACACCGTACTTTCTACATCATTAGAAGAATGGCATCTACGCTAAAATTTGTCTGTTTCTGTCTTATTCCGAGGTCACCGTAGCCACCAGATCCAGTCCGTATCCAGATCAGATGGTGGATCAGCACCTAGAAAGGACCTCTACATCCCTGAAAGACAGCGGAGACCAGGACAACTAGAGCCCCAGATACAGATCCCCTGTAAAGACCTTGTCTCAGAGGAGCACCAGGACAAGACCACAGGAAACAGATGATTCTTCTGCACAATCTGACTTTGCTGCAGTCTGGAATTGAACTACTGGTTTCGTCTGGTCAGAGGAGAACTGACCCCCAACTGAGCCTGGTTTCTCCCAAGGTTTTTTTCTCCATTCTGTCACCGATGGAGTTTCGGTTCCTTGCCGCTGTCGCCTCTGGCTTGTTTAGTTGGGGTCACTTCATCTACAGCGATATCATTGACTTGATTGCAAATAAATGCACCACTATTTAAACTGAACAGAGATGACATAACTGAATTCAATGATGAACTGCCTTTAACTATCATTTTGCATTATTGAGACACTGTTTTCCAAATGAATGTTGTTCAGTGCTTTGACGCAATGTATTTTGTTTAAAGCACTATATAAATAAAGGTGATTGATTGATTGATTGATTGAACCAGAAGTGAGTCCCGTAGTGATAATATTAAATACAGTTCACATAAAGTGAATGTGACATGCTGGAAAACTGGATATAGCGCAGCACAAAATAGAAAATAACATGATATATATTGGGCAACCTCTAATATAACCTATTTTTACAATGAAAATACAACTTTTATCTGTTGACCTGCGTGAGAATTGTAAACCTGCAAACGTGTTGTTAAATTACTGATCAGCTGGAAGAAACTTTAGTGAATGGCTGATCTACATCATACTCTTGATTCCTCGCTGACAGGAGCAGGTGATGAGGAATCAGGGCTGATATTAATGAAGCGTCTTTATCTCCACCAGCCTCTGATCCTCTGTAATCGACTGCTAAATGAGTCTCTCGTCTCCCTTCAGGCCTCCGTCACATTTCAGCTGCTAAAAATACCCAGATGAGCCGCTCTGCCCTTCAATGTCACAGATAAATTAACCCATTTACACAAAAACACTCCCACCGTACGCTGGATCTGTGTCAGGATACAGCAGAAGATGCTGGAGGAACATCTCAGCCAGAGTTATTACAGTCATTATAGTTAGAGGAAACAAAACACACAAAAACTCACATTAAACTTACAGCTAGTTTCAATTCAAGTTTATTTTATTCTGAAGTACTAAAATCACCATGATTAAATCATCTAAAACTATCAAAACTGTAGACATTTTTATAAAAAAAAAAAAAAATGAAAGTAAAAACAAAAAATATGAAAATAAAATCTAACTCAAAATATCAATAAAAACTTCATTACTGATACTAAAAGAACCCTGGTTTGAACAGCACAAGATACAAAACAATCAAATCAATCCCATGAGCCCTCAAATGAAGTTCAGACTAAACTCTCATTTGAGTCAGACTGATAGTATTACTGGATATTAAGAGTCATGTGTGTCCAAAAACACGCACATCTTTGACCTGACCTTTGACCTTTAGCGACTTTATCTCCCTGACCATTGACCTCTAATGTTACACTACCTGATCGAGGAACAGCAGGTTGAATGAGGCACATCTACAGACCAGAATGTCACAGAATTAATGCCCTAGCAACCAAACACCACACCCTAGCAACCATGGAAAAGACTGTGGCGTTGTGCCGATGAGATAAATCTAGAGCTCTTACACACACATACACACACACACACACTGTATAAACACTCACAAACACATTCTGATCTAATCAGTGTTGTTCTTTGTTTAGTCACACACACACACACACACACACACACACACAATATTCAATTAAACCACAGCAGTGTGTGTGTGTAATCCTTCTGTTCCATTAGTGAGAATCGATCCGGCCGCTGGATCGCTGACTAACCTACAAGAGCTATGTGTGTGTGTGTGTGTGTTGAACGTGAAACACTGACAAACACACAGATTAAACTCTGTTTAAATGTTTCTGCATTAAGAGTCAAGTGTCCTGTCGAGTGTGTGTGTGTGTGTGTGTGTGACATTGCTTCAGTCCGTCTCCTGATACTCATTAAATGCCAGAGCTGTCAATCAAATGGCTTTATTGTGGTGTCCAGTGTGTGATTCATCAAATCCCACCCAGCACCCCCTGGACGGCTGACTGCACAGATGCATGCTGGGAAGTGCAGTCTCAGAGCCGAGAGGACAGAGTTCACATGCTAAAACACTGATTACTGAAGGACTGTTCAAGTTCAGTTCATCACTGATGCTGCAGGAATAACTCATCATAACTCATCTTTATTCATCATAACTCATGATAACTCATCATTATTCATCATAACTCATGATAACTCATCATTATTCATCATAATTCACCATAACTCATCATTTTTCACCATAACTCATCATTATTTACCATAACTCATCATAATTCACCATAACTCATCATAACTCATCATAATTCACCATAACTCATCATTATTCCTCATAACTCATCATCTGTCATCTTCCGGAGCTGAATCTGGAGCACATGTGTGTTTGGTTCTTCTCTCATCATCATGTAAATTATCTCACTGATGATGATGACAGTAAAAGTTCACTGACAGATTGATCAAAAGAAGATATTTTCATATGTTGTATTACAGACACATGCAGTGCCCTGCTTCTCTTTCTGACACGCTGTATGTGATGAAGATGAAGGTGATGGTCTGGTCTGGTCATCAGTGCAGGATCACTCAGTGTTTATAAGAGCACTGCTTCTCTGGCCTTCGGATGAATCTGCTGAAAACCTTCCAAACTCAGAGAGCACTCGGAGTCTACAGAGAGCTTCTGAAGCTCCTGCGCCTCTTCAGTAGTGCATTTTCAGTTCGTTCACCAAAATAAGAGATTGACTCACATGCTAAAAGGCCCACAGATTACGAACGTAATATCACTACTGTTCAGTCCAACCTCTCCACACAGATTTCTGAGATATGGTGTGTTCAAGCTCATAATTACGACATCAGATGCGTCAGAACACTTTGGTAAATGTACCCTTTCTTTGTGTTTATTTAATTCACGAAGGTGCTGTAAAATGAATCGTTACATATCTTACAATACTAAAGTGTTTTGTACATGCAATCTAGTTTTATTGTAAATTAAAAAAAAAAAAATATATATATATATATATATATATATATATATATATATATATAATTTAAACCATTCAAACAAATGTACTGTCAACTAAAGACTTGTAAACTCAAGGCTGAAAGTAGTTCTGACTGTTCTTGTGTTTTCTTCTTTCTGACACCAGTATAAGGCTGTGACGCTGCTAATGAGGCTCGTTCATCACGTCTGATCCGGACACACACATCAGCCGTCCTGAGGAGACCCTGCTCCCGGTGGCTGATGGGTAACCTGCCCTGAGGAAAACACGCTGTGATTGGCCAGAATCCTTCATGTGGAAGCTGATTAACCCACAGAACAGACTCTGATTAAACATCATCAGGACATGACCATGAGCCACCTCTGAAACCACTCAACAAGAGCAGAGAACCATCACCAGCCATATTTATCTATTATTCATATGTAGCAGCGCCACATTCATGTCTCCAGACTCTTAGCTTTCGTTGTTGGTCAAAGTGTTTTCTAAATCCCATGGCGTTTTTCTCGAAAAACACCAACATTTTATTTTAACACCCAAATTGCATATCATTTTGGATCATGAAAGGTCTGCTGCTGGAGACTTGCCATTGGCTGATGTGTTTGAATAATTAATTAGCGAATTACACAAAGTTATTATAGTTAACTGAACTGAAATATAAACCATAAAAAACATTAGTTAAAATGAAACATTTTCGTTGAGTTTAGCTTTAAGTACTTAACTATCTGAATAAATTGAAACCACACTGTGTTTCCAAGTTGTAAAGAAATAAATAAAATGAAAACAATGCAGTACTTTTTACAAGAAAGTACTATTTCAGCCTTTTTCTACTTCAAACTTTCACATAAAATATTACAAAACATGTTGCTTGACATTTATTTTTTTATTATTATTATTATTTGTGCAATTTCAAAGTGGAAATTGTAAATGTTTTTTATTGTAATATATAATACATTTATAAAATGATATCAGTAACTTTAACCTGAGGTATGTCTATGCGAGGTTTGGCTGCTCGTTTAGAAATGATGTTTGTGTGGATGGTAATGACTGCGCACCCGCGTGCAGATGTGAGGGACGCCCTCTCTACCGCCCTGTGACAGCAGAAGGAGCGCTGATTCCTGGCTGATGCTTCATGCATCTGTAATGCCTCATAAACGCCTTTTCTAGCAACGATGAGACGCGCGCACAGCTTCGCATGAGAAAAACATCGCGCGCGACTGACTCCTTACAGAAATCAAAGCAAAACATCCGTGTTTTTCAAACAAGCACGAGCGTCTGCACTGCGGTACATGTGTGTGTCTCAGCATCATCACCACCATCATCATCCTCCTCCTCCTCCTCCTCACAGAGCGCGTGCATTTTCGCAGCATCGCGCGCCTCCTCGCACACATCCAGCGTCAGTAAACGCGCGGTTCTTACCTGCAGATGCGATTGTGCCGTCCGTTCACCTTCAGCTGATGCTCCTGTTCCGCAGCGCGTCGCCGGGCGGACTGACAGCGCGGGGCTCGAGCGCAGCGCGACGCGTTTCTCTCGATCACCTGATTGGACAGGACACTGTGACGTGACGTGAAGAAGCAGCGGAAATGCGCTGATTGGCTGATTCAGCTGTCAGCCAATAATACAAGTGTGTTAGTCACGAGCAGCTGATACATGAAAGTAGCCTACACCTGACCTATCTATCTATCTATCTATCTATCTATCTATCTATCTATCTATCTATCTATCTATCTATCTATCTATCCTATTTTAAGAATTCTCTCAAAACATTATACATTGTTCATGGAGCGTTTTCTGAAATGTTTTATTTGGATGTTCACCTAATGTTTGTTACTGCTTGTTTCAAATTAAATATTCTCATTTATTATGTTTTGATTATATATATATATATATATATATATATATATATATATATATATATGTCTATGCTTTTTGAGACCTGAAAATGAAATTTCCAACTTAAACTGTTCAGACACACACACACACACACACACTCTCTCTCTCTCTCTCTCTCTCTCTCTCTCTCTCTCTCTCTCTCTCTCTCTCTCTCTCTCTCACACACACACACATGCACACACACAAATTTGAGGTTGATTTTACAAAAAATAACAATAAAAGAAAGAATTTGTTTGGGTCCAATACCAAACTTTCTATACTTGATAAAAATCACTCCTCATCTATTTCCAATGCCATCATTTTTGACTGCTCACCATTCAAGTGTGTTTCAGGACCATTTGACCTTTCCAACTTGCATTGGTTATGTTGTTGTTTGGTGTTCACATAGAAATTGCCTAAACCTTTACCAAGTTTCGTACCATTGTCAAAAAACTAAATCTATATTTTTTGGGGTAAAAAAAATTACTGAGGATTAATGTTTTCTGCAATGTTTGCAATATTCACCAAAAAAAAGAGAAAAGAATAGAAAAAAGAAAGAAAAAGAAAACTTTTACAATTATTTATTTTATAAATTTAAAGGGGGGGGGGTGAAATGCTATTTCATGCATACTGAGTTTTTTACACTGTTAAAGAGTTGGATTCCCATGCTAAACATGGACAAAGTTTCAAAAATTAAGTTGTAAGTTTGAAGGAGTATTTCTGTTCCAAAAATACTCCTTCCGGTTTGTCACAAGTTTCGGAAAGTTTTTTTTCGAGTATGGCTCTGTGTGACGTTAGATGGAGCGGAATTTCCTTATATGGGTCCTGAGGCACTTCTGCCGGAAGAGCGCGCTCCCGTATAGCAGAGCACTGAGAGCACAACAGACTTCACTGATCAGAGCGAGAGCGTCGCCAAATGTCACAAAAGAAGTGTGTTTTTGGTTGCCAGGGCAAGACAACCCTGCACAGATTACCAAAAGAGAAACAGCATTAAGGGACCAGTGGATGGAGTTTATTTTTACAGAGCATCAACGGAGTTGTGCAAGTGTTTGTGTTTGTTCCCTGCATTTCGAAGATGCTTGTTTTACTAACAAGGCCCAGTTTGACGACGGATTTGTACATCGTTTATTTCTTAAGGATGATGCAGTCCCAACGGAAAAGGGTCACGATCGTGTGTTGGAACCGCAGGCGGTGAGTAAAACTGCTTCAAATATCTCTGTGTTGTTAACTTAGCTATCGGCGCGTAAGCACATCAAGTAAACAACATGCGATGTTGTCATCAAACTGCACTTTCCACATGTACAGCTTAAAAAAAAAAAAAAAAAAAGACTCTAAAAAAAAAAGATTCTAAGAATGTATTTTTGTTGGCTGAGTTTGTATATAAAAAAAAAAATACATGTTTTATCCTGCTGTCAGTCCCGTCATTACAAATAAAGACGAAGAGACACACACACCAGTTCGAAGGCCACGGTTAATTAAGATGGGCTCATTATGATCATGTCCAGACACTGATGCAGTTTACCACTGACTCTAAATGAGATTAAGCTATTACCTGACCTTAACTAACAGATCAATGAAGACAGATCACCTAAATCCTCAGGCCTGAGATGGAAATGAACTTATTTTGCTGTGGTTTTCATGAATCTTCTATAGAATTCATGAGTGTGTGTGTGTGTGTGTGTGTGTGTGTGTTTGTCTGGATCTTCAGCCCCTCATTCTGCTGTAGGACCCGCGTCATCCCACTTACAGCCTCCCGATCCTGCAGGGAGCTTTAATCCATCTGATGGGGCAGGAGTGAAATGGAGAGAGGGCATTAGTGTCAGATCAATATAACACACCATCAGCAGGAGACATGGAGACCCCCGTCAGGACACGTCCTATCACAAATCAGACAGAAACATAAATCATCATCTTCATCAGCAGAGTGAATAATCTCCCTGAAAACCAGATCAATGAACTCAAATTATATAAAAGCACAAGAGATGCTGCTTAAAGAGGCAGTTCACCCCCCAAAAGTATCATTCTGTTATCATTTACTCTCACTCATGTCGTTCCAAACCTGTACGAGTTTCTTTCTTCTGATTACTAATACTGTTACTAATCAAACAGTTGACAGTAGCCATTGACTTACGCAGCATGGAAAAAATACTATGGAAGTTAATGGCTACCGTCAGTTGTATTCTTCAAATACATTTCTTTTGTGTTGAACAGGAGAAAGAAACTCATAGAGGTTTGGAATGACATGAGGATGAGAAAAAGATGATAAATGTTGGATGAACTATCCCTTTAACCCTTTGATTATTGAATATGTTTATATAAGAATATAATCTAAGAACAGATGATGTTGATAAATATTCATTTGATATAAATATTCATCAATCAATATTCCAGAGGTTCTTCAGCACTTTCATCATCCACCAAACGCTCAGATGAATGTGACTGATCTCTGAGCAAATCCTCAAGAGCCACACACGCTTTTACATATTTTATACATTTAAGTTTCTCTTTCTTCTGTCCATCATGAGCAGTTAACATTTCTTAAGATGGAGACCTGCCACACACACACACACACACACACACACACACACACACACACACACACACGAGTCCCTGGAGGGGGCAGGGTAACTGAGCCATGTGGGGGTGGGGTAACCGTTTGGGAGGAGGGGGCTTGAGGTCAGTCGTCATGGCAACAATCAACGCCGCGATAATGTGTTTCTGAATCTATTCATGACTGAATGGACTTCAAACAGAGCAATAAAAGCAGCGAGCGTCCGAGAGACGTGATTGGACGACCCAGAAGCCGAGCGGTCATTTCTGATTTGATGTTGCTAAGACACTGAGAGCAGAGAGAGAAAGAGATTTAAACTCCTTCAGGGGGTCCATACAGACCATGAAGGGAAATGAGTGTGTAGGGGAGAGTGGGACACATCCCAACACTTTTCGCAGTTAAAGACAGTGTGAAATGTTCAAAATCTCTATAATTTCTATATTCAAAAACATGGTTAGTTAAACCATGGTAACCCCAAATTAACCATGTTTTTGCCACACTAAACATAGTTTAACCATGGTATTTGCAGTAAAACTGGTTATACAAAAAAATATATATGTATTAATAAATAAATAAAACATGGTTACTAAACTTTTACTATAGTACAACCAAGGATAGTTCCTCAGCTAGCAGGGAACATTCTCAAAACTTTGGCTAACATTCTATACATGTTTGGTTGATGTTTTAGAGAAAACATTTGATTGTAATGTTCAAAAATGTTTTAAGAATGTTTCTCATTTCAGATAATGTTCCTATAATGTTGTGTAAACAAAGCTAGAACATTTTATCTGCAACATTTTGAAGATGTTCTGAGGATGTTGTTGAGGTTACAGATTATATAATGTTCTCAATAAAACACTGGCATGATGTTTCAAGATATCAAAGGAAGAACATTCTTTCTGCCACATTAGTAGAATGTTATAAGGATGTCATTGAGGCCTGGGATTGAATTATGTTTTTATAAAACTTTTTTTTGTAATGTGACATAATAACAAAGTTAGAACATTTTATCTGCAAGATCTTGAGGATGTTTTGTGGATGTTGTTCGGGTAACATTGTCATGCCTCCAGGCTGATCTGTCTGTTCTTCCCTTAATTTAGTTGTGTATTGTTGTGTTTACACTTTCCATGTGCTTCTTTGTCATTGTGGTGTCCTTCCCTGCCTCTCTGTCAGTTGGTCTCGGCCTTGCTTTTGTGTATTTTCCCTATTGGAATTTGTTGTCCAGGAGGCACTATTGGATCGGATTCTGGCTGCCCTGGACCTGTACCTTGTTGTTTGTTTTTTATTTTTATTTTTGAACTTAAAAACTGTTTAATAAACAGATTTTTAGCACCTGCAAACTGAGTCTACGTCTCGCATTGACAGAACGATTTGACCAATTATGAACTCAGCAGGTGCAGATCCCCTCAGGCCAGCATTTACCCAGCAGGGCATTCTCTTGGGCCAGCATGCCTCCCCCAAAGAACACCACTGGTTTTTCCTCTCTCCGTCATGACCCTGAAACCTCATGCTAACAACGCACCTCCCTATGAGAAAGGTGTGAATGACATTACCATTAAAAATGGTAAAGCTGTGGCTTAATGGTTAAAGAGCCGGACTAGTTACCAGAAGGTTGCTGGTTTGAGTCTCTGTGCTGGCAGAAGTTGTAGGTGGGAGGGAGTGAATGAACAGCGCTCTTTTCCACACTCAATACCCATGGCTGAAGTGCCCTTGAACAGATTTGAGATTGAGAGAGGGATAAATGGAAGCATTCATCACACCTATGACTACCAGGTGCTACCTTGTGGCCTGACAAATTCCAGGCCCTGGTCAACGACGTGTTGAGAGACATGGTTAACAAGTTTGTCTTTGTGTACTGTACCTTGATGACATTCTAATCTTTTCTCCTTCGCTTCAGGTACACCCTCAACACGCATTGCTGCAGAAATGTACTTAGTTCAGGGAAATGTGTATATTTAAAGCTATTACAATGAAATGAAATATTATATCAATTTCCTCTTTTCATTTTCGATAAATTGAATACAGACCAAAGATTACCTGTTAGATTTACCCAAAATCAATTATATTTTATGTTTAACCACTAAAGAGACATCAGAGCCAGCATCAAATGTCAGAAGGATTAGCCGAGTTAAGACTGCACTAGGCGGATACATAAGTGGGGAATATTTAACTGTTCATGATGTAGATTGCCTAGGGGAAGAAACTGTTCTTGTGCCTGACTATCCTGGTATTTGTAGCTCTGAAGCGCCGGCCAGATGGCAAAAATTCAAAGATGGGGTAACTTGGATGTGAGGGATCCAGAGTGATTTTCTGAGCCCCTTTTCTCACTCCAAATGTATACAGTTCTTGAAGGGTGGGCAGGGGAATACCAATAATCCTTGCAGCAGTCCGAACCATTCTCTCTAGTCTTCTGATGTCTGATTTTGTTGCTGAACCAACAACAGTACAGACACAATGATGGCAGAGTAGAACTGTTTCAGCAGCTCCTGTTCTGGTTAGTTAAACTTCCTCAGCTGGCGAAGGAAGTACAACCTTTGTTGGGCCTTTTTAAAAATGGAGTCAATGTGAATGCCCCACTTCAGGTCCTGAGAGATGGTGGTTCCCAGGAATCTGAATGACTACATTGCATCTACAGTGCTGTTCATGATGGTGATTGGGAGGAGTGCAGGGGGGTTTCTTCTGAAGTCCATGATCATCTCCACTGTTTTGAGTGTGTTCACCTCCAGGTTGTTAAGACTGCACCAGACAGCCAGCTGCTCAACCTTTTGTCTGTAAGCATCTCATCATCTCATCAAACTCATCATCTCCGGACAACACACTGAGAACATTGACTTTCTCCTCACTGACACTCTTGCTGCTCCTGTGGTTTTGGGGCATCTCTGGCTGGTGCTCCATAATCCCCACATAAACTGGGGAAAAATTCTGTCCTGTCCTACCCTTACGAAAAATAACCATGGTTTCTTAAGGCATGGTTTACCATAGTAAAACTGTAGTAACCCATGGTTTTTTGGCGTATTGACTGCCATTTGTAAAACCACAGATTTACTACAAATACCATGGTTAAACTATGGTTAATATAGAAAAACCATGGTTAATTTGTGGTTACCATGGTTTAACTACAGTAACCATGGTTTTTTGGTTTTATTTGTAGTAAAACCATGGTTAATTTTCGTAAGGGTAGAGTAAATATTATCATGCGTCATGTCTGTTGTCTGCATGTTCTACTGTGTCTTGTTCTGTGTTTCAGGATGATCACACTGACCTGTCTAACATGCCAGGTGAGTACCTCGACCTGAAGAGAGTGTTCAGTAAGTCTTCAGCTGCTTCTCTACCTCCGCATCGTCCCTATGACTGTGCTATAGAATTATTGTCAGGTACGTCTCTGCCTAAAGGCAAATTATATTCGCTTTCCAATCCGGAGACGGAGGTCATGGAGAAAAATATTTCTGATTCTCTTGCAGCCAAGATCATCCGCCCCTCTTCCTCTCCAGCAGGTGTGGTATTTTTTTTTCGTAAAAAAGAAAGACGGCTTTCTTCGTCCCTGTATTGACTATCGAGGGTTGAATGACATCACGGTGAAGAATACTTATCCTTTGCCGTTGAGTTCGTTGGCTTTCAAGCGTCTGCAGGGGGCGTCATTTTTCACGAATGCTTATCGTAACGCTTATCATTTGCTTCACACAAGAGAGGGGGATGAATGGAAGACCGCTTTTAATACCCCCAGGGGGCACTTTGAATATCTTCCTTTTGGCCTTTGTAACGCCCCTCGGTATTCCAAGCACTCATCAATGATGTGTTGAGAGATATGGTAGATCAGTTCATTTATGTCTACCTGGATGACATACTGATATTTTCTCATTCTCTCCAGGAACATGTTCAACACGTCAGGCGAGTGCTTCAGAGGCTGTTAGAGAATGGGCTTCTTGTCAAGGCAGAGAAATGCATTTTCCAAGTCTGTTCCTTTTTTGGGATACATAATCTCGACCGAGGGGGTGCGCATGGATACTGACAATATTCAGGCATTGGTAAATTGGCCAACCCCAGAATCTCATAAGGCCCTGCAGAGGTTTCTGGGCTTTGCCAATTTCTACCAGCAGTTTATTCACAATTTCAGCCAGCTAGCCACCCATTTGACTTCCTTAACCTCCATCAAGACTGCCTTCATGTGGTCTAGTGCAGCGGAAGCTGCACTTTCCAAACTGAAAAGCTGTTTAATTTCAGCTCCCATACTTATTGCCTCTGATCCTTCCCGCCAGTTCTTGGTGGAGGTTGACGCGTCAGATGTGAGGGTTGGCGCGGTTCTATCCCAGTGTTCCCTCATGGACGGTAAAATGCATCCTTGCGCGTATTTTGCTTACCGTTTGTCTCCCGCCGAGCATAATAATGACATTTGTAACAGAGAGCTGTTGGCAGTCAAGCTCGCTTTGGAAGAGTGGCGTCATGAGTTGGAAGGTTTGGGGGTTCCTTTTATTGTTTGTACCGAGCACAAAAATCTTGAATACATAAATTCTGCTAAAAGATTTAACTCTAGGCAGGCTCGGTGGGCTCTTTTTTTGGGTCGTTTTGATTTTTCTATTTCTTATCTTCCAGGTTCTACGAACATTCAATTCAATTCAATTCAAGTTTATTTGTATAGCGCTTTTTACAATACAATCGTTACAAAGCAACTTTACAGAAAATTATATTTCTACAATATTTAGTAGTAGCTTATGGTGGTGACTGTCAGTGTCACGTAAAAGAACACAAAATCCCAGTGGGGGAACTGGGACAGGCGGATTAATGGGGGCACGAAAAATGGGCTTTAATTTGGAGACATGGAAAACGGGATGAATTCTCCTGTACCCAGGAGGAAGTTTGAAGTTTGGCACCTCTGGACAAAGGCGTGAGCAGAGGGGACCGCGACTTCGGATTCCATACTCTGAAAGATAGGTGGCTGGTAACCTATGCTACAAGACTAACAGTCGCCCCTAACAAACGACAAAATTCTTTCCAAAATTTGGAAATAAACTGAGGCCCCCTGTCAGAGACCACGTCTACCGGCAGGCCATGAATACGAAAGATGTGATCAATGACAGCAACTGCTGTTTCTCTGGCTGAAGGTAATTTGGGCAGAGGAACAAAATTAGTTGCCATCGAGAACTGGTCCGCCACGGTCAAAACAACCGTGTTACCCTGCGATGGTGGGAGTCCCGAAACAAAATCTAGCGAAATGTGGGACCAGGGTCTCGAAGGAACAAAGAGTGGCTGAAGGAGTCCAGCAGGGGGTCGATTGGAAACCTTAGAAGTGGCACAGACAGAGCAAGCCAAAACAAAATGACGTATATCCCGAGCCTTAGAGTGCCACCAGAACCACTGTTTGACAAGAAATACTGTACGATTTACCCCTGGATGACAAGCTATTTTGGAACAATGGCCCCAATGGATGACCTCGGACCGTAATTCTTCTGGCACAAATAAACTACTCGGTGGGCATCCAGGCGGAGGCGTTATCCCTTCTAAGGCCTTACGGACCTTCGACTCGATCTCCCAAGTCGTACCAAATACCACGATGTCATGTGGCACTATAGACTCGGGAGACAATGGGCGTTCAGATTTATCAAAAATACGGGACAAGGCATCAGGTTTAACGTTCTTAGAACCTGGACGATAAGAAATTGAAAAACGAAAACGACTGAAAAATAAGGCCCACCGAGCTTGCCTAGAATTTAACCTTTTAGCAGAACTGATGTAGTCAAGGTTCTTATGATCAGTCCAGACTATAAAGGGTTCCTCCGAACCCTCCAACCAATGACCCCATTCTTCCAAAGCGAGCTTAACTGCCAGCAACTCTCTATTACCAATGTCATAATTACATTCGGCAGGAGAAAAACTTTGAGAAAAATATGCGCAAGGGTGAACCTTACCATCCGCAGAAGAATGCTGGGAAAGAACCGCACCAGCCCCCACCTCTGACTCATCGACCTCCACCACGAACTGACGGAAGGGGTCAGGAGACACCAGAATGGGAGCTGAAACAAAGCAACTCTTTAATTTGCAGAACGCAGCTTCCGCCACGCTAGACCACCTGAACGTCATCTTGGCGGAGGTCAAGGCAGTCAAAGGGGCGGCTAGCTGGCTGTAATTGCGAATAAAACGGCGGTAAAAATTGGCAAAGCCCAGAAACCTTTGCGGGAATCTGGGGTTGGCCAATCTACCACAGCCTGAACTTTGTTGGGATCCATGCGTAATCCCTCTGATGATATGATGTACCCTAGAAAAGAAACAGATTGTGCATGAAAAATGCATTTCTCCGCCTTGACAAAAAGCCCATTCTCTAGCAGCCTCTGAAGCACTACCCTGACGTGCTGAACATGTTCCTGGAGAGAATGAGAAAATATCAAAATGTCATCCAGTTAGACATATATGAACTGATCAACCATGTCTCTCAGCACATCATTGACTAGTGCCTGGAAGACCGCGGGAGCATTAGAGAGCCCAAACGGCATAACAAGATACTCAAAATGCCCCCTGGAGATATTAAAAGCGGTCTTCCATTCATCCCCCTTTCTTATGCGAACCAAATGATAGGCATTGCGAAGATCCAATTTTGTGAAAAAGGAAGCACCCTGCAGACTCTCGAAGGCTGAAGACATCAACGGCAAAGGGTAGGTATTCTTTACCGTGATACTATTCAACCCTCGATAGTCGATACAAGGACGCAGGGAACCATCTTTCTTTTCCACCAAAAAAAAAATCCCGCACCTGCAAGAGAAGAAGAAGGACGGATTTTCTTGGCTGCAAGAGAATCAGAAATATATTTCTCCATGGCCTCCCTCTCCGGTTCGGAAAGTGAGTATAACCTGCCTTTAGGCGGAGAAGTACCTGACAATAAATCTATTGCACAATCATAAGGACGATGCGGAGGAAGAGAAGCAGCCCGGGACTTACTGAACACTCCCTTCAGGTCAAGATACTCCGCGGGCACGTTTAACAGATCCACATGTTCATCCTGCAACACAGAACAAGACACAGAAGAGCAAGCAGACAACAAACATGATGCATGACAATATTCACTCCAGGATGAGACTATGCTTAGTTGCCAGTTTATATTGGGGTTGTGTAACACTAGCCAGGGGTGACCCAAAACCACAGGAGCCAAAGGGGAATCAATCAAATAAAAAGCAATGGTCTCAGTGTGGTTGCCCGAAGTGATAAGACTCACCGACTCAGTGGCATGAGTGATGGGTGGAAGCGACTGACCACAGAGGGCACTGACTGAGATAGGTGGACTAAGTGGAAGTGCATGAATACCCAGCTTAGACGCTGTCCCACAATCCAAAAAATTACCTTCTGCGCTAGAATCCACCAGTGCTTTACAAGAGAAAATGTCCCGACCCCTCCGTATTTGAATCGAGAGCAGAGTTACCGGGGAGGAGGACTTCTGAGTGGTGACTCCGCCCGTCAGTAGCCTCCTTACTGACGGGCTCTGGTTTTTACCGGACACTGTGCAGTTTTTACTGCGGCACCACAGTATAGGCACAGCCCAAGGTTCCTACGCCTGTCCTTCTCCTCTCGAGAAAGGTGAGTCCTGCCCACCTGCATGGGTTCTGGATCGAAGCGGTGATCGGTTGTCTTCTCCGCCATGGCTGCAAACTGGTCACGCTGATGTAGTCTGGTGTCCACTCGGATGGCCAGATTGATCAATCCATCGAGTGAAGTGGGTAATTCCAGGGTGTAAATCTCCTTAATGATCCGGTCGGCCAATCCATGCCTAAACATGTCCCACTGCGCTTCTTGGTTCCAGTTGCATTCTGCCGCCAATGTGCGAAACTCAATAGAATAATCCGTAACCAACTGATCTCCTTGGCGTAACTCCAATTCCCTTGCTGCCTCCCTGCCAGATACAGCCCGATCAAAAACCTTCCTGAGCTCCTCAGAAAACAATTGGAATGAAGAACAGCAATTGTGTCCTTGTTCCCACACCGTTGTTTCCCAGAGAGCCGCTCGTCCAGAAAGCAGAGTGATGATAAAAGCCACTTTGGACTCCTCTGTAGGAAAAGACGAAGGCTGGAGAGCAATGTGAAGAGAGCAAGTGGTCAAAAATGAACCACATAACAGGGGCTCACCGGAATAAACAGTTGGAGGCGGTAGACGAGGCTCAATGCGTCGGTTGGTGATATCCACATGTGGAAACGTCGGAGGATTAAGCTCAGTGGGTTGTTGGGCAGTTTCAGGTTTTAACTGTTTGACCTGAGTGGTGAGATCTGAGACCTGCGTGACGAGTGCCTGCACTGCACGACCAGTAGCCATGATTTGCTCCTCTTGCTGTGCAAAACGACTATTGCTGCTGGTGAGAATGTCTCTCAGCTCCGCCATACTTGCTGCATCCATCTTGGTCAGATCGTTCTGTCACGTAAAAGAACACAAAATCCAATTGCAAGTATAACAGTTTATTTGCCACAATGCAAAACAGCAGGGAAAAAGAAAATAGAGCAGGTGAGCTGGTGAACAGGTGAGCTGGTGAATCGGTGAGCTGGTGAGCTGGAGAGCTGTCTCTGTAACACAGAGACTATGAGGCACTGACCCGAACCAACCCAGAGAATTCTCCTAAGAACAGGGGTGGAAGCACACTGGGCGATCTCCTTGGCAGAACGCAAGAGTGATCTGAGGACTGAGAGCAAGACCAGCATCAACAACTATGAACAACAATCTGACAACATGCAGTAACAACCACAAAACAGATAAAGACAGGACAGAACCAGCATCAGGTGCAGCATCATCTCTTCTCAGGTGTTCTGGATCCAGATTGGAGCTTGTGTAAATCCTAGTTACCACGGGATGTAAATAAACATAGAAACTGAAAATTCTTCATACAGATCATTTTTATGCAGGAAGGTGCTCAATTGAGCAGACACAACTTTTTCAAAAAGTTTAGACATAAGTGGAAGATTTGAAATAGGCCTATAATTTGCCAGTACACTAGGATCTAGTTTTGGTTTCTTAATAAGATTCTTGATAACCGCCAGCTTGAATGGTTTTGGGACGTGACCTAAAAATAACGACGAGTTAATGATATTGAGAAATGGTTCTTCGGCTACAGGTAACAACTCTTTCAGTAATTTAGTGGGTACAGGATCTAATAAACATGTTGTTGGTTTAGATACAGTGATAAGTTTATTTAGCTCTTCCTGTCCTATATTTGTAAAGCACTGCAGTTTATCTTTAGGTGCGATGGATGAAACAGAAGTGTTAGACGCTGTAGAATCTACATTCGCTATTGTATTTCTAATGTTATCTATTTTATCAGTGAAGAAATTCATAAAGTCATTACTACTTAACGTTGGTGGAATATTTGAATCAGGTGGCGTCAGGTAATTTGTTAATTTAGACACTGTGCTAAATAAAAACCTTGGATTGTTTTGGTTATTTTCTATTAGTTTGTGTATATGCTCTGCCCTAGCAGTTTTTAGAGCCTGTCTATAGCTAGACTATATACTGTTTTTCCATGCAATTCTAAAAACTTCCAAGTTAGTTTTTCTCCATTTGCGTTCAAGACTACGAGTTTCTTTCTTGAGAGAGTGAGTATTACTGTTATACCATGGCACAGTACGTTTTTCTCTAACCTTTTTCTATTTGATGGGGGCAACAGTTTCTAATATATTAGAGAAAATAGTGCCCATGTTGTCAGTCATTTTTTCTAATTCATGTGTATTTTTGGGTACAAATAGCAGTTGAGATAAATCAGGCAGGTTTTCACCAGCAGCTGACATGGCACCCCAGACCATCACTGACTGTGGGTACTTGACACTGGACTTCAGGCATTTTGGCATTTCCTTCTCCCCAGTCTTCCTCCAGACTCTGGCACCTTGATTTCCGAATGACATGCAAAATTTGCTTTCATCCGAAAAAAGTACTTTGGACCACTGAGCAACAGTCCAGTGCTGCTTCTCTGTAGCCCAAAGTGGCTTGACCAGGGGAATGCGGCACCTGTAGCCCATTTCCTGCACACACTCCAGACTCAGTCCACTGCTTCCGCAGGTCCCCCAAGGTCTGGAATCGGTCCTTCGCCACAATCTTCCTCAGGGTCCGGTCTCCTCTAATCGTTGTGCAGCGTTTTTTGCCACACTTTTTCCTTCCCACAGACTTCCCACTGAGGTGCCTTGATACAGCACTCTGGGAACAGCCTATTCATTCAGAAATTTCTTTCTGTGTCTTACCCTCTCGCTTGAGGGTGTCAATGATGGCCTTCTGGACAGCAGTCAGGTCGGCAGTCTTACCCATGATTGCGGTTTTGAGTAATGAACCAGGCTGGGAGTTTTTAAAAGCCTCAGGCATCTTTTGCAGGTGTTTAGAGTTAATTAGTTGATTCAGATGATTAGGTTAATAGCTCGTTATAGATAAATCAGGCAGGTTATTTGCAAATCTTTCTTTGGTGGCTGGAACAACAGTTCTGCCCAGACGGTAACGATGAGCAGAGGTGTCAAGTAACGAAGTATTTGCAATACTTATACAAATACTTCATTACTGTACTTAAGTAGAAATTTGGGGTATCTATACTTTACTTGAGTAATTATTTTTCAGCCGACTTTTTACTTCTACTCCTTACATTTTCACGCAAGTATCTGTACTTTCTACTCCTTACATTTTAAAAATAGCTTCGTTACTACTATTTAATTTTGGCTTGTTTTCATTCCGGCTTGTCATCATTCAGAAAAAAAAAAAAACCTATCCAGATAAATCGCGCCATCCGGATGGAGTGAATTTGATTGTGGTTGGATGAGAAGTATAAACAGATACCATCCCGACACCCTATTGGTTTGTATGCGATCCATCGCACCTGCAAATGACACAAATCACATCACACTCCAGCAAGGGCATAGACAGTTTTTGGTTTGTTTATCAGAAAATATATTTCTTAAAAGTAGGGTTGGGTATGGAACCGGTATTCCGATCGCCTCAGAGTCAGTCGGCTTAAATTTCATATGAAACCGGCGTCAGACCGGTCTCCTCCCCGTCTTTCAGCGCGCTCTTCAATCCGCAGACCGCGGAGGAGCAGTGCGAGCTCAAACAGAGACAGAGGAGACAAGGTGTGTGTTTATCAATAGATTGTTAGAATCTGTATCTGTGCAGTTATTTGTCATAAATACAGTTTACAAAAGGTCACGAAGAAGCTGTCGCTTTCTTATCTACTGTAAAGTTTTCGCTTGTCACAGCCGTTTCCTCCAGCGAAAATCTAGCCCTTAACACATATGACCGAACAAATACTTAATTACACTTATTTAAATATACTTATACTAAATATACTTATTAATTTAATCATACGTACTTTATACATACACTAACTACTGTACAAAAGTCTTAGGCACGTTAGTATTTTCACTTAAAAGAATGGTGTTCGGCTATTTATATATTTTGCTGTAGTGTGTCGGTAGAAAATATCAGTTTACATTTCCAAACATTCATTTTGCTGTTGTCAAACTGCTTGTGCATTCAAAATCGCACTAGATTATTATTAAAATTAATGGCAAATTGATATTTACTATGGACACACTACAGCAAAAGATTTAAATAACTGGCTTAAAACCCTTTTTTGGGGTGAAAATACTAATGTGCCTAAGACTTTTGCACATTACTGTACTTTACAAACGACATTGTTGCTACTTTATAAAGAATGAGCATACAGTCATTCACAGAACTGATTTAAGACAGTGACAGACAGCACTCATCTTAACTAAATATCAGAGTGAGTGACAGATATACAGTAGAATTATGTGTGGTTTTATATTAAATAATGACCCAGATTGTGAAATACATTTATTAACCTTAGATTAAGGGAAGCACAACTTGGGAAGTGAGAGCATCCAAGGTGAAAGCTATGTATTTATTTAAAATATTTGGAATGTTCTTTTAAGTTATCCATAGTTTTTTTTTTTTAGGTTCTTTTTTTAAGTATAGGTTCAGGCACCGTTTAGGCGCCTGTACTGTTTTAAAAGTATTGAAGGCACTGGACCCTATTTAAAAGTTATTATTTCTCACTGGCTCATTTACCAAATGGGTGCTTTATCTTCGTCCTCCACAAATAAAGCTACTGTTGGTAGTTCGGTAGCGAGACGTTTTAATAAATTATCATTTGCGATTGACAACGCGATTGACAATGTTGTGATTTCTAGGCTATACCAACTTTGTAACTGAACATAGCATACGTATGTACCGAATACAGGAAGCTATCAATCAAGAAGGTATCAGGATTATTCGTTAATTTTCCTTTTTAGTTATTGATTAATCACTTGGATTAATCATTAAATTTGACAGCACTATAATGTTTATTGTAAATAGACAACAATACAAGAGTAATTGTTACTAAGCCTGCACCAATATTCTTGTACATTGCCCTCGCAGATTAGCTTGGATGTACATTTACATTCCATTAAAGGTTATTGATGACATGCCTCTAAAGTTTGACTTTTGGCACCATAACAATACTTATTGGCAACTAGTAATCATATCTCTAGTCCTTTAATGTATTTGCATTGTACTAAAATGCGTTCATTTTCAATGGGTATATATGTTGCTGAAACATGTAGCCTAGTGCATCCCAAATTTTTCAACATGAACATTTTAATATAACATTATAGTCATTATGGCCTTTAGAAAATTGTTTTTTTTTTTTTAGGAGGTGGGGTAGTTCACAATAGGCCCCTGTGGTGCGGCCTAAGCTTTTGTTCTTAATGGCATTTGTTCCCTTACATTACTTTTACTTTTATACTTTAAGTAGTTTTTTAAACCAGTACTTTTACGCTTTTACTTGAGTAAAAAGCTTGAGTTGATACTTCAATTTCTACAAAAGTCTTTTTAAGCCCTAGTATCTATACTTCTACTTGAGTAATGAAAGCCAATACTTTTGACACCACTGACGCTGAGACATATAGTTAATATCAGTTATACGCAGCATGAACGATACAAGGAAATGGTCTGTAATATCATCACTGTGAGGGTATAATATCTATAGCAGTAAGATCAATTCCATGCAATATAATTAAATCTAGTGTATGATTAAAACGGTGAATGGGCCCGGTGACATTTTGCTTGACTCCAAAAGAGTTTATTAGGTCAGTAAACGCAAGTTCTAATGTATCATTTGTATTATCAACGTGAATATTAAAATCTCCCATGATTAGCGCCTTATCAACTGTAACTAGAAGGCCTGAGAGGAAATCTGCAAATTATTTTAGGAATTCTGTATACAGCCCAGGTGGTCTATACAAAGTAGCCAGAGCAAGAGATACATTAGATTTATTTTGCATGTCTGACAGAGTAACATTTAGCAGAAATGTTTCAAAAGAGTTAAACCTGTATCCTGTTTTCTGGGTAACATAGAGAATATCACTATATATTGTTGCAACACCTCCGCCACGACCAGTCTGACGGGGCTCATGCTTATAACAGTAGTTTGGTGGAGTAGACTCATTTAGACCAAAATAATCATTTGGTTTTAGCCAGGTTTCAGTCAAGCAGAGTACATCACAACTATTATCTGTGATCATTTCATTTACAATAACTGCTTTGGGTGTGTCTAATATTTATGAGCCCAAAATAGTTTTTGTTCATTTACTTTACTTGTTTCTGGTTTAATTACGATAAGATTTTTTCTAGATCCTACATTATATTTATATTTATATTTTGACCTTACTGTTCGAGGAACAGAAACAGTCTTAATAGTTTTTACAGCGCAAATACTTTTATCATTTAAGCAGGTGGAACAAAACTCATCATAAAGGTTATTTGAATTGTCTTACTAGTCACATCGAGCAAAGTGTCCTAGAGATGTTGTCAGAGAGCAGCTCCGCTCCGATTCTGCTGGGGTGTAATCCATCAGCGCGAAACAGCCTAGGACGCTTCCAGAAAAGATTCCAACAAATAGCAGTTTCTGTTCTTTACACCATGACAACAATCATTCATTTAAAGCAAAAAGTCTACTGAACTTTTCGTGTCCTCGTCGATACGTGGCAGTGGTCCTGACACGATGATCGTCGCCACGGGCATCGTGCTGCGAACCATCTCGATCATGCTCCTGAAGTCCCTTCTTCAGCATCTCCGTCTGCCGCAGCGTGGTGTCGTTAACCCCGGCGTGAAGCACGACCGCTCTGGGGCTCTCGTCGGTCTTCAGAATCGCGCGTATCTGCGCAGATACATCGAGAACATAAGCACCAGGGAAACAATGAGTGTGCACTTTACCTTCGGATAATGTAGCACAGACGTGCCGGACAATGGAGTCTCCAATGATCACAGCGTCGCGTCCTGTCTCGCAGAGGGGAGCGCAGCGGTTCCGGATGGAGATCTCGAAGGCAGGAGGGGGAGAAGTGGTCGCCCGGGGCCCGGCTCGCGTCCTCCGCTGTGGATGCACCCAGGGTCCGTGGTGTCTTGGCGTCGCAGTGAAGGACATCTGGGAAGATCGTGTCCTGGGTGCACCGGGCCTGTGCAGAGAAACACACGGAGTAGACGTGGTGGGACTGTTAACAGCACGCTGTATACTTACCTCGGACTTGTGAGCGTCAGCCCGGGATGATTCCAGCGTGGCTCTCCACTCTCTCAGCTGGGCCTGCCTTACCTCCAGGTCGCGAATCTGCTTCCCCACGGCCTTGAGCTGCAATCAAAGGTAGACATTCATCCGCCATTAAAGCAAGTAACAGTGAGTACAGCAGTGGTAATGTGTGTGAATAGAGTATTAGCAATGTAAGCACAGTTAGCAGCAACCACGCTTACTGATGCTAACGGGCTATAAGCTAATAGCTGACCCAGGAGCTCAAAATAAAACTAGTGATAGCGAGGCGCTCTGATTGTTTTTGTTGTAGAATACAATAGAAGATATATTCACACGTTATATAAATGGAAACGATGGTGTATAAAATTGTTTTTTAAGTTAAAAATAGTCGATAAAAAGAATATAGTGATGGAGCTCAAATGCAGTACAGATGCCAACAACAAACAGGAAGTCGGATGCGTTATCCCGTATTTTTTATGTTTCGGATCGCCCATCTTTTTCCAACCCCATTGTACCGCAGAAAGTCTTGTTTGCACAGCCTCGCAAGGGGTAACGCCCCAGCATGGATGCTCACCAGGTTGGTTGTTTGTGCGAGAGTCTTTGAGGTCCAAAGTTATCCGATGGGGTTCACTATTCCAAGGTAGCTTGCCATCCTGGGGTTAATCGCACCATGTTTCTCGTTAAACAGCAGACCACCATGGCTCGTGACATTCGTCTTTTTATTTTGGCTTGCTCTGCCTGCGAAAAGAGGCAGGGATTTTTGAGGGGTGGCAACATATGGCAGACATATATATACTAGTCACAGTTATCACATAATAGTCACAGTTATTACAGTTTGATGATAAATAGTATATGTGCACTCTACAAAAGGGCACAGGCTATCATTTACAAATTTAATCTCATGCAATCAATGTCTTGCATTTGAAACAGTTCATATAAGGAATAAGTGACCATACCCCATAGGCACCACCACACTCACTAATGCATACAGTATGCATTGACATGTCATTTAGAGCATTATAAAAGGTTCAGTGTCATCAATATGTCAATTTATTATAAGAAACACAAGACTTTAATAGCCACGCGTGCTTCAGGGTGTGTGTGTGTAGTAGAGCACACATTCCCAGAGATGTGTATAACAACACCTTCAGGGCCGCTGCTGGCCAAATGGGTGCCCTAAGCAGGATTTTATGGTTGTGCCCCCTTCCTCAAATATGATGATGAAAAAAAAAAAAAAAAAAACACCTACTATAGGGGTGAAAAAAGAACTTTCATCAAATAAAAAATTAAATGAATAAATTGTATTATTTACAAATTACAATTGTAGCTCTCGACATTTACCTGTGGCTATAACTTTATCATGACTTTAATTTATTTTATCTCAAGCATAAAGAAATCATGCAAAAGGAAATTAAGCAGTTTTACTATGATAAAACCATGGTTTATTTTTGTAAGGGTTGTGATATGCATGTTTTTTGTTGAAGAAATTATATAGGCTGTGTCATCTATAGCAACAAGGTGGCCAAAAATGAAATATTAAGTGAATATTTGAATGAAATGTTTGATTAGTATCCTAAACAAGGATTTGATTGTCCTGTAAGTGTAACAGAAGCAATTACATGGCATTTGGCTCCCTTTGCAGGCATTTGTAATAACATGTACATAAATTGTTTATTTTGTACATGCCTATATTATGTATTTTGATAGTGTTATTATTAACCAATCATTACTGCCTCATTATTTTTATATAATACATTTTAAGTCATTTTAAAGGCTATTGATGGCTTAGGTCTGTTTTTATAACAACAACAACAACAACAACAACAAAAATTACAGTATATTAATACTTCTTTGTAAATTCTTATTTGAAGTAACAAAATCATGGTTAATTTCCATGGCTACAGGAACAATGATTTGTGGTGTTATTGTTAAAACCATGGGTAATTTTCGTAAGAGAACCTGAAAAATAAATAAATAAATAAAACTTTCACAGGAATGTGCCTGAAAGTGATAAACTGACCTTGTTTTTACCTAAATGATTTATAATTTGATATATATATTAAAAATGTATAAGGTGTGCATTGTAGCTGACACCTAAATGAACACATTACAATTGTTTTATGACTGCAGGTCTTTCTCCTCAAATGCTATTGAGCTTCAAATTTGCGTTTGAGCCCATTTGAAAAAGTACCATAATTGACATATGATTTACAGTTTATTTGAATAAATATCAAACATTCAGTTCAACTGTGCATTATAGCTGACACCTAAATGAACAATTACAGTTGTTTTTATGACTGTAAGTCATTCTCCTCAAATGCTACTGATGTTAGAAAAGTGTATACCAATATCACATGTAACTTTAGAGACGGTCTCTAAATTTGAGACTCTCGAACGTCGAACGTCAAGTTAACTTTATGCCTGTCCATCAATTATGAACATTCAGCCGCAAACATGAGGTGCGAGCGGTTGCGAGCATGGATGGTAGAATGGCGGAAGAGCAACTGGGATGGTGCCCTAAGCAGACTGCGTACTCTGCGTGTAGGGAGCGACGGTGCTGAACACTCGAGATTTGATTAAATGTACAGCTCTACTTTTGATTTATTCATTCAAAAATGGCCAAATTCCGTGACGTTCTGCTTTATACAGCAAGTTCCATTTGTGACTGAATTCCGCGATTCAATCCCTGTCGCTTTGCAAACACAGACGGGGTGAATTTATGAATGAAAGTGTGTAAGTCCTGACACAAAACAAAGTTGTTACTTATCCTCACGCTTTTTAAAAGTGGGTAACGTATCACGTAGTAGACTACACCACTTGTAACGTTAGGTATCATCTCAAAGTCTGTGCTTTCATTAAAGTTTCATTTCTTGATAGTTAATCCATTTTTACCTCTTTCCTCCTGTGTCTCATGGTTCCTTCACTTCTCGCGCACTGATAAAGTTTTCCAAACAAATCAGTCTGTCTATAGTCTCTTGCCGCTCTGTCATCTTCTCGTGCTGCTGCATTCACTGCAGTCAGACATTGGAGATTCGTGCTCATAAACTTTTAATTCATTACTTGCTACTGGGTTGGCAGCAGGGGTGGCAAGGCTTTCTTTTAGGGTGACATTTGCCACCCCGGTAGATCGGCCCCTGGGCTGGAGTAATAAATGTCAGCAAGGCTCCGTTTGCATACCACTCTCCACACAGCTCTTTGATCTGCAAGTGTGAGGATGTCACGGTTGGTAAACCGTGATCTCGGGTTGTTTACACTTTGTGGTGAATTCTGTGTGTTCTGCGTCTGCACTGATTAGTTGTGGGCGTCTCTGGTAATTATATCAGCAACAGCTGCCACTCATTACTCATCTCCTATATAATGGCTTGTCAATTATCTCTCAGACTGTCTCACATCTTGTGTTTGAGAGATCGTTGTTTCATGTCGTTGTGTTTACCCCCGTCTGGCTTCTGTGTAGTTTGCGTTGGATGTCTGTGTTTCCCCAGAACCTCATCCACTCTCCGCACGATCACTCAGCCACGGACACTTACCTTCGGCTCTGTTCCCCGCAGTTCCTGTGCCACTCTCTCCTGCTGCCTCACGCCGTCAACACCCGGACTCCTTACCTACACTCCATTACCGTCTGGACTTCTCACTGCCTTAATCATCCCTCTGGAGTGTTCCCGCATCATCGTCTTTGTGTGTCTTTGTACCATATCTCATCATCTCATTAAACCTTGTTAACTCGCTATTGTTTCCAGACTGTCCTTTCACCAGCCGTCACAGAACGATCTCACCAACATGGAAGCAGCGAGCACCAACACCCTCACCGATTTAATGCACCACAGCGTCAAGAGAATGGATCAGCAGTAGGAGAGCATCTCGAACACCGGACGCGCTGTCCAAGCGCTGGTGGCACAGGTGTCCGAGCTCACCCAGCAGATCCATCAGCTCACGTCTCCCACTGCGCCCATCGCCCCGCCTGCGCCGATCGTTCCCCCGGGGATTCCCCAGGACCACTTCCGGCCTGAGCCGCGACTTCCGGCACCGGAGAGTTACGCTGGTGAGCCAACTTTTTGCAGAACATTCCTTAACAAGTGCTCTATGCATTTTGCCCTGCAGCCCCGCACTTTTGCCACAGAAGAATCCAAGGTAGCGTTCACGCTCACCCTTTTATCGGTCAAGGCTGCCTTATGTGGAACGGCGGTGTGGGAGAATCAACATCCGTGCTGTGCCTCGTTCCACCTCCTATCTGATGAGATGAAGAGAGTTTTCGACCGGGCCGCGACCGGCAGGGAGGTCGCCCATCGCCTCTCGGAACTCCGACAAGGACATTCATCTATCACTGAATAATCCATCGAGTTCCGTACCCTGGCAGCCGCGTGCCAGTGGAACGAGGCGGCGCAGTGGGATAGATTCCTGCATGGGTTATCCGACCGTGTTCAGCAGGAGATCTACCTCCTCGAGCTGCCCCCTACTCTCAACGAACTCATTGACCTGACGTTGCGGGTGGAGGCCAGGTTTAATCGCCTGGGCCGCCAACACAGTCCTTCCAGACTTCCATTCTCTCCCAGTAGGGGGCGCTTGACTCAAGAGAACACGGTCGGTTCTGTCGACGATCACGAGCCTAGGCAGGTGGGTCGAGCTCGGCTGTCCCGGAGGGAGAGGGAACGGCGGAGGTCCCAAGGACTATGTTTGTACTGTGGAGGCTCTGATCATAACAACTACTCTTGCCCGGTAAAAGAGTCAGCCCGATAATAAACCTGAGGCTACTATCAGGTGGGATCTCCGCCGAGAAGTCCTCACCCACATCATCGACCCTCCTTCCGGTGAAACTGCAGTGGAAGAATCACCATCATGAATGCCAAGCTCTTCTGGACTCCGGAGCCGAAGGTAATTTCATTGATTCTTCACTTGCACATCACCTGAACATTCCTGTCCTTCCTGTGTCTCTCCGCATTCATGTCACCGCACTCAACGGCCAGGAACGGCCTCATGTCACCCACCATACTAAACCCATCACACTCATCACATCCGGCAACTATCAAGAAACCATATCCTTTTTTCTCATGGACTCCCCTGTTGCTCCCATTGTTTTAGGTCACACCTGGTTGTTCAAACATAATCCACGAGTGGAATGGGGTTCTAATACTATCACATTGTGGAGTGAAAGTTGTCATGAGTCTTGCTTGGTTTCTGCCTGTCCTGTTGTTCCTGTTTCTGTCTTTCAGAAGGAGACCATGGCGTTGCCAAACGTGCCCATTGAGTATCTGGACCTGAAGGAAGTGTTCAGTAAGTCCCGGGCTGCTTCTCTTCCTCCGCATCGTCCCTACGACTGTGCCATAGACTTTCTGTCAGGTAAATCTCCACCTAAAGGCAAGTTATACTCTCTTTCTATTACTGAGAGGGAGGCCATGGAGAAATATATTTCTGATTCCCTAGACTCTGGGTTGATCCGTCCTTCCTCATCTCCAGCGGGGAGGGGTTCTTTTTTGTGGGTAAGAAGGATGGTTCTCTGCGACCTTGTATTGATTACCGAGAGCTGAACAACATTACTATTAAGAATACTTATCCATTACCACTCATGTCTTCAGCTTTCAAGAGGTTGCAGGGAGCATCTGTATTCACAAAATTGGATTTACGTAACGCTTATCATTTGGTCCGCATCAGGAAGGGGGAAGAATGGAAAACTGCCTTTAATACCCCTAGAGGGCACTTTGAATATTTTGTTATGCCGTTCGGGCTCTCCAACTCGCCCGGGGTTTTTCAAGCACTTGTGAATGACGTGTTGAGAGATATGGTAGATCAGTTTATATATGTTTACCTGGATGACATACTGATTTTTTCTTCATCTCTCCAGGAACATGTTCAACACGTCAGACGAGTGCTCCAGAGGTTATTAGAGAATGGCGTTTTTGTCAAGGTGGATAAGTGCGTATTCCATGCACAGTCGGTCCACTTCCTAGGGTTTATCGTGTCGTCTAAGGGAATACGAATTGACCCTGACAAGGTAAAGGCTGTGATAGATTGGCCATCTCCAGATTCCCGTAAGGCCCTACAGCGGTTCTCTAACCTGAAGAACCGCTTTGTTTCGGCTCCCATCCTTGTCGCCCCTGATCCCACACGGCAGTTCGTGGTGGAGATCGACGCATCAGAGGTGGTGGTAGGAGCAGTGTTGTCCCAACGTGCTGCTTCAGACGATAAGGTCCACCCTTGCGCGTTTTTCTCTCATCGATTATCTCCTGCCGAACGTAATTATGACATTGACAATAGAGAGTTGTTGGCGGTCAAATTAGCGTTGGAGGAGTGGCGCCACTGGTTAGAGGGTTCAGGGGTTCACTTTATTGTTTGGACCGATCATAAGAATTTAGAGTACATTAGAACTGCTAAAAGACTCAATTCCAGGCAGGCTCGGTGGGCACTTTTTTTCGGCCATTTTGAATTTACCCTATCGTACCGCCTGGGTTCCAAAAATGTTAAACCCGATTCTTTGTTACGTCTTTTTGATCCCTCCGCCCGTCCCGTTACTTCCGAGTGTATTTTGCCTGAGAGATTAGTAGTCTCAGCACTCATATGGGAGGTCGAGTCGAAGGTCAAGACGGCCTTAGAAGGGGTAATGCCTCCGTCCGGTTGCCCACCGAACCACTTATTTGTGCCGGAGGAGTTAAGGTCCGAAGTTGTCCGGTGGGGTCATTGTTCCAACATGGCTTGTCATCCAGGGATAAGTAGAACTAATGGGTTGGTTAGACAACGATTCTGGTGGCCACGTATGGCTCGTGACGTCCGCTATTTTGTTTTGGCTTGCTCAGTTTGTGCCAGTGGTAAGTCATCTAAACGACCTCCTGATGGGCTCCTTCAACCGCTGTCTGTCCCTTCAAGACCCTGGTCACATATCGCTCTAGATTTTGTTACCGCCCTCTAATGGCATGACAGTCGTTTTGACTTTAGTGGACCAGTTCTCGAAGGCGGCACATTTCATTCCCTTGCCCAAATTACCGACAGCCAAGGAGACAGCGGTTACTGTTTTAGATCACATCTTTCGGCTCCATGGCCTCCCGGTAGACGTGGTTTCAGACAGGGGATCACAGTTCATATCCAAATTTTGGAAAGAGTTTTGCAAGTTATTAGGAGCGTCAGTTAGCTTGTCGTCGGGTTATCATCCCCAAAGCTACGGACAATCTGAGCGAGCCAACCAAGATTTAGAAAGGACGTTGAGATATTTGGTCTCCAAGAATCCTTCTTCCTGGAGTCAACAACTCTCTACGGTGGAGTACGCCCAGCAGCGTTTCCCAGTCTGGAATCTGAAGTCGCGGTCCCCTCCGCTCACACGTTTGTCCAGAGGTGCCACCGCACCTGGACCAGAGCCCGTGAGAATCTGCTCCGGGTGAGGGAGCGCAAGGCCGATCGCCACCGGTCAAAGCCTCCCGTCTACGTCGTGGGTCAAAAAGTGTGGCTTTCTACCAGTAACATTCCATTGCGATCCATTTCTAATAAACTAGCTCCCAAATTTATCGGCCCATTCACTATCACCAAGATCATTAGTCCGGTGACAGTCCGCCTCAAACTACCTCCTGCGTACAAGAGGATACACCCTGCCTTTCATGTGTCCAAAATTAAACCCGTGTTTTATGCACGTATTAATCCACCTACTCCGGTTCCCCCGCCGCCGCGTCTCGTAGATGGGGAACCGACATATTCAGTTAATCGTATTCTGTACTCGAGACGGAGGGGACGAGGATTCCAGTATCTGGTGGACTGGGAAGGTTACGGTCCGGAGGAGAGGAGTTGGGTACCTGCCAGGGACATATTGGATCACTCCCTTATTGATGAATTCAATCAGCAGGTAGGCCCTTCTGGGAACTCCAGGAGGAGTTCTTAGAGGGGGGGTACTGTCACGGTTGGTAAACGGTGATCTCAGGTTGTTTACACTTTGTGGTGAATTCTGTGTGTTCTGCGTCTGCACTGATTAGTTGTGGGCGTCTCTGTTAATTGTATCAGCAACAGCTGCCACTCATTACTCATCTCCTATATAATGGCTTGTCTCATGTCTTGTGTTTGAGAGATCGTTGTTTCATGTCGTTGTGTTTACCCCCATCTGGCTTTTGTGTAGTTTCCCCAGAACCTCATCCACTCTCCGCACGATCACTCAGCCACGGACACTTACCTTCAGCTCTATTCCCCGCAGTTCCTGTGCCACTCTCTCCTGCTGCCACACGCCGTCAACACCCGGACTCCTCACCTACACTCCATTACCGTCTGGACTTCTCACCGCCTTAATCATCCCTCTGGAGTGTTCCCGCATCATCGTCTTTGTGTGTCTTTGTACCATATCTCATCATCTCATTAAACCTTGTTAACTCGCTATTGTTTCTAGACTGTCCTTTCACCAGCCGTCACAGAGGATCACCTCTCCTCATTGTCGAGCAGTTAAATTTTTAGCAGAATGCTGTTACCAACGGTTCACCCAGCTCATAGTGAGTCAGGGTTCCACTGCCACTACTGCCTTGTCCCCAAAAAAGATGGTGGCCGCCAGCCCATGCTTGATCTCAGACACCTGAATCACACCCTCATAAAAAGGTTGTTCAGGATGCCTGCGCTGAAATAGATCCTTGCGCATATTTACGCAAGATAGATTTTTTTTTTTTTTTTGCTGGATGCATACTTCTAACCCCTTGCACTCCCCTCGAATACAGATAGGAAACCACATTCTTAACTACCTTGATGACTGGCTCCTTCTTGCCCAGTCAGAAGCAGAATTAATATCATACAGGACCCTCCTACACTGCCACCTGGAGTGCCGGTGACTCAGAGTAAATTTTGCCGAGAGCAAATTTTCCAATTTTCGACTCAGCTCAAATGAGAGTTGTAGTCGCACCAGATCGGGCTCTGGCTATAGGGAGGCTGGCGACCTCCTTTAAGATGGAGGTCAAAGGATGCTGAGCCTCATGGCAGTAGCATCACCAGTGCTACAGGTGGATCTGCTTCATATGTGCCCCCTCTGGCGCTGGTTGAAACCAGAAGTTCCATCCCATGCATGGTGTCACAGATGTCTGCACATTGGGGTGAGGCAGTCCTGAGTAACAGCCCTGGCACCCTGGATGAATTTCTGTTGGATAGAACAGGGTGTGGCCATGAGGATCGCTTGCATATGGGGCACTGTGCGAAGGCACACCAACTTTCGAAGGCGGAAAAAGTGCTGCCACATCAACTGTATGGAGATACTAGCAGTATGTCAATCCTGTCAGTTCTTTCTGCCAGTCCTTAAAGGATGCCATGTTCTAATCTGATCAGACAAACATGTCTGTGGTTTCCTACATAAATTGCCAGGACTCTCCTCAAAGTGTCTCTTCAGATCTCGCTGAGGGAAAAGAAACATAAGGTTCTCCTGGTGGCCCCCCTTTAGATGAACCAGCTGTGGCTATCAGAGCTAACTCAACTGTTGATAGCAGTCCCTTGGCCTCTTCTGCTGAGACGGAATCTCCTTTCTCAAGCGGACGGGATAATATGGCACCCTCAGCCCGACCTATGGGCCCTACACCTCTGGCCACTTGACAGGAGCCTTCCAGCATCCCAGAGCGCGTTTTGAACACAATTTTGGAGGCTAGTGCCCTGTATACGAGATCCCTCTATGCCTTAAAGTGGTGTATTTTCTCCACTTGGTGTGTAAACTGCGCTAAAGACCCTTAGACTACCAATTTGACAAGAGGTGTTGTAATTTTTGCAAGAGATGCTGGATAGGTTGTGCTCCACACTCAAAGTCTATGTGGCAGCTATAGTGGCTTCTCATGCCTCTACCAAGGGCCAATCTGTGGGCAGACACAGCACAGCAATCTGCTTTCTCAGGGGTGCCAGGAGGCTGAATCTGCCTCGTCCCTCTACCACCCCTTCATGGGTGCTGAGGGTGCTTCTAGCACTGGCGTCAGTAAAGCAAATAGGGGACCTGCAGGTGCTCTCTATAAGCCCTGCCTGCCTGGAATTCGGGCCTAACGACACTAAGTTGTCCTGAAACCAAGGTATGGTTACGCACCTAAGATGCTCTACACTTCTTTCACAGCACAGGTCATTATGCTCTCCATGCTTTCTCCCGCTGAAGAGGACAGAGATCTGCTCTGCTCTGCCCAGTCAGAGCTCTGAGAATCTATATACGTTCCACCCCCATAGGCAGTCAGAACAACTCTGATTTGGTAACCACGCCAAATGGTTCCCTGTCATGAAACAAAGACTCTCTAGATGGACAGTATATGCCATCTCGCTAGCGTACTCTTTCTTGGGCCTTCAATGACCCATTGGAGTATAGGCCCACTCGACTAGAGGCATCACCTCATCTTGGGCATGGTCCAGTGGTGTGTCCATTACAGATATTTTTGAGGTGGCCCGCTGGGCCTCACCATCCACATTTGCAAGGTTTTATAACTTGGAAGTCCCTGCCTTACAATTCAGTTCAGTTGAATTTTATTTGTATAGTGTGTTTTACAATACAAATCATTGCAAAACAACTTTATAGAAAATTACGTTTCTACAATATTTAGTAGTAGCTTATCAGTGGTGACTGTCAGTTTATGTGCATATGACAGACATTTTTATGAGTTTAAGGGTTAGCATCATCTGAGGTCCTATGATGGGTTTGCATCATCTCTTCTCAGGTGTTCTGAATCCAGACTTGAGCTTGTGAAAATCCTAGTTAAAACAGAGAAACAAATAGAGACATAATTAGCGTAGCTGCATTTCCAACCAAGTAAATTCATTAGTTTAAAGGCTTAGTTCACCCAAATAGCAAATTTTGTCATTAATAACTTGCATTTTGTTTAACTATCATTTACTTGATTGCAAATGATTGCACAGATGCTATTTAAGCTGAACTGAGATGATGACATCACTGAACTGAATGATGAACTGCATTTAACTCTCATTTTGCATTATTGACACACTGTTTTCCTAATTAAAGTTGTTCAGTTGCTTTGATGCAATCTATTTTTGTTTAAAGCGCTATATAAATAAAGGTGACTTGACTAGCAGGTGTTAAACCATGTCCAGGGAATAATACAAATATCCAAATTGTCAAGATATAATGATGTGCCATAACACACGAGAGGACAAAAACAACATGTGGGGTAATACCCAACAATAAGGCACACAGAGCTGCTGCCGAACACCCTGCCCACAGCACAGATTTAGCTGCTTGGACTTCTTATGCCAAACATACAGGATCCACAGGTGCCTGCAATCAGTCCCTAATAAACCAAAGACACGACATACTCACCCCCTAGAGGACAAACAGATCATAACTTAAAACAAATGAATCACAAATAAATGAATATGTAAAACCTTCACTCCCCGCAAAAGTGAACCTTAACCTTTTCATTAACTTTCAAGTTAATGAAACCTAACCCACCCGGGACAGGGCATCAGCCACCACATTATCCTTACCTTGAACGTGTTTGATATAGAGATCATATGGTTGTAACGTCAAACTCCAACGCATAAGACGCTGATTAGTGTTGCACATTGAATAAAAAAGTCAAATAGACCTCAAAATGACAGATGGCGAGGACTAAAGCCAAAGCCTCCTTCTTAATAGTAGAATAATTCCTTTGGGGAGCAACGAACTTCTTTGAAAAGTAACAGAGAGGGTGTTCTACCTCATCAGGAACACTTGCATCCACTGCAAGACTTAAAGGTCTTAAGTGATCCGGTGCCGTAACTGGACGAACCTGTCCTCCTCCAATCATTTTACCTAAATAAATTATTAAACGCATCAGCAGTTACGAACTCTTAAATCTCCTTAGCAAGTTCCATTAAAGGTACCTGCCAGTATCCTTTAAACAAGTCCAATTTTGAGATGTATGTAGCGGAACCTACATGATCTACACAGTCATCTACTCTTGGCAATGGATAACAATCAGCCTTGTTTACAGCATTTACTCGCTGATAGTCAGTGCAGAATCGATAACTACCGACTTCCCTACCAGCAAACACGCTGAACTCCAGGGACTAATACTAGGCTCTGCGATTTGATTCTCTAGCATATACTGAACTTCTTTATTCAAAAGAGATCTTTTATTTGGATTAACACGATATGCATGTTGCTTTATGGGTCGAGTGTTAAGTCGCATGTCTATATCGTGCTCTATAGCAGACATTTCAATAGGAATGTCACTAAACAATACAGAGAAGTTCTTCGCTAATTCCAAGATGTCAGTTTGTTGCACAGCAGATAAATGGGATAGTTAACTAGACAAGCTTAGAAACACTTCAGAATTTCTCAACCGACCCTCAACTACACATCTAGAAGGTCCCACCTCTTCATACAATGGTTCATGTATGGCCAAGCACACAGCAGCAGTCATGTCAGCTGGTTTAGATTAGATTAGATCAACCTTTATTTGTCTCACAGGTGAGAAATTTCAACATTTATGAAATGTGCACCTTCCAGTTTGATGCTGGAAGGAGCACATTTCAGAGACTTCTCAATACTCGACTCCCTCTCATGATAGATCTTTTACGGCGATCTGGGAGATAAACAACAATCGCGCTCGGAAAGTTTATTTTCCACTACATGAGGACAACTATACCGGGCTTGCAGCCACCCTTCCAGCACAGTAAACAAAACCAGCACTTTGCCCGGTCTGAAACTTTGTTCTCTAGCTTTCTTATCATACCAGACCTTAATTTTACCTTGTGCTTTCTCAAGATTTTATTTAGCTAATTCACGGACTCTATGAAGACGGGTATGGAAATCAGTAACATATTCAGGAATAGATTTATATTTTTGATCGGATAGCCAACTTTCTTTCAGGACTGTTAAAGGTCCCCGCGGAGTATGGCCAAAGACAAAATCAGCGGGACTAAACCCGAGTGATTCCTGCACTACCTTGCGTGAAGCAAAAAGTAGCCATGGAATTCCCTCCTCCCAGTTTCATTTTAGTTTGAAACAGTAAGCACAAAGCATAGATTTCAAGGTCTGGTGAAACCTTTCTAATGCATCCTGACTCATGATAAGCAGATAAAAAAATATGTTTAATGTGGAGACGTTTAAACACTTGTGAAAACATACGAGATGTAAAATTAGTACCTTGATCGCTCTGAACTACTTTTAGTAAACCAAACAGTGTAAAGAACTTAATGAGTGCTTTAGATATCGTTCTCGCCATTATAGTACATAAAAGGTACCACCTCAGGAAAATGTGTAGTCACGCACATTATGGTCAGCAAGTATTTACAACCAGACTTTGAACGAGGAAGAGGCCCAACACAATCAATGATTATGTGTTCAAAAGGTTCAGCCACCACAGGAACTGGAAACAACGGAACAGGAGGAATAGTTTGATTAGGCTTCCCAACCATTTGTCAAGTATAGCAAGTTTGACAATAGCGGGACACATCTTTCTTCAAACCGTGCCAGTAAAAGTTATGCAAAACTCGATGGTATGTTTTTCTTACACCCAAATGACCAGCCGTACCATCATGAGCTACGCTTAAATTCATATCTCAATAACCCACTAGAATCACAATTTGATCAACAAGATTCCAGATATCAGACGAGTTAGAACGCACCCATTTTCTCATCAATTTCCCATCTCTGATAAAGTATCCTGTCATGGCTTCAGTCTGATCAGCAGGTTTTTGTTGTGTTTGACAGTTCACCATGTGCTCGTTGTCTTTGCCACTCCCTCCACATTATCCTAATTTCTACCTCAGCTGCTGTCACCCTGTGACTTGTTTATTCCTTAACTCTCCCTCTTTTTAAGCTCCCCCCGTGTGTAGTCTGGTGTCCGACCGTTGTGTTGTAATGAGCTACACTTTGTGACCTATTGTTAGTCTTGTCGTGTCCTGCTGTGTTTTCTTAGGCTCCAAGTTCAGTCTAGTGATCTCTGTTCACCTTCTCTGCTGCTCACTCTCAGCCTCCTGTTTCAGCAGTCTTCTGTTCCCTAGTTCCTGCCCTGACATCGCCAGAATACTCAGTGCCCTACAAGAGACTCTCACCTCCAATGTTGTGTGAGTACCGATGCTTGGACCCTTTGTGCTGTACTCCATCTGATGTTGCGTCGGCTCTAACGCTGGGACTGTGTGCCCTGGTCCTCATCAATTACCTTGCCTGGTGGAGGGGATGGAGGCTCATGTGACTGTACCCCTTATTCTTCCCCTAATCTTGGCCTCGGCTGAGGGGTGCTTGAGACTTTAAATTAATTTGAGTTGTACCTGCAAATTTAATCTGTGTGTTTCCCTGACAGTAACACGGGGGTGCATTCCCAAACGTCTGCTCTGTATGAACCACTTCAAATAATGACACAAACATAGGATCTGACTTTTGAGGGGCAATTAGTTTATCAGAAGACAGAGACGAATCACCAAGATGTTCAAAAACCTTTTCATCACTCAGAGGATGCAGATTTAATTCCTCCTGTGCAGCAACAGAAGACAACATGGTTAAATCAGGGTTTTCAAACCATGTACCACTTAAGTACACCTCCTCTGAGATGTGACCATCAGGTTTAACCATAGAGCATGTAACTGCACGTGCTGAAAACGCATCAGGGTGATTTATAGCACACTCATCAGTAGTAGCAGCGAGAGGTGATGTTACAACTTCAGGTGGCACATTTGAACAACTCCACACACTGCCTCCAGCTAAATAATTTCCCAGGATGAAAGTTACATCAGGAATGGGCAAAGACGAATGAACACCTAATATCACATTCACCAACACCAATTCAGAGTTCAAGTGAACACGGTGTAACGGAACTTCTAGAACTCCCATTTCAAAACCTCGAACTAGAGCAAAAGTACCTGTAGCAGTCTTCTCAGACAATGGTAATACTCCCTCCAAAATGAATGACAAAGCAGCTCCAGTATCTCAGAGGATGCTAAATGGCACACACTCACTAGAACTAGACCCGGACACAGTTCCACTATTAAGGAATGGCCCATATCCAGCCTTCTCAGGCTGAATCGTGGAGTCAGACGAAATAACAAATTTAAAAGGAAAATCACCTGAAATCAATCAAACAGACTTTGGGGTAGAGTTCTTTTTAAGAACGGGACAGTTTGCAATTAAATGTCCAGAAGCTTTACAATAAAAGCATGCCCTGTCATCAGAAGGAACGACAGTTTTATTGCCAGATGATTTTTTTTTTTTACTTTACACTTTTGCGTTCAAGGATCGGCAACGGCCTCATATTATTACTCTTTCACTTTCACAGCATGTTAAACATCACTCTCTTACTTGATCTGGACAAACTGTGCATCAATTGAATGTTTAAAGACTCTAGCGTCAATATTTGACCAATTTGATAAAACATTGTTGCAGTGACAGTTATTTAGTAATTTATGTCAGGAGTGCAAAATAATAAATCCGTGTTATGCCACATTTTGAACAGAAATTCACCACTCATTCATATTCAGTCATGTCAGCAGCGGTTTATTTTGGTTCACATCACTGAACAGCATCAATAAGATAAACAGACCAAAGGTGCATATCTGCGGAGATATATGGATAAATTTACTGATGTTTACTTCATATTTCTTCAGACAGAATCATAATTTCTATTTATTTTCCACTGATTTACGCGATCTGATGATAAACAGCCTCAACCCTTAAGCTTGGTATGAGATTTTCTTGAGATCTGGGGCATTTTATAAAAAATATAAAAAATTTACATTTGAAATGCTAACTTGTGCAGCGATGTAAAAGGCTATAAATAGCATATTTTTACAACAGTAAACGACCAAATTCCACCCGTGATCGCAAAAGGATGTTATTACAAACACTTTATTGGGGTTTAAAGTGAGTTTTGAGTAAAAGTGTACTAATAATTTCATACATTGTCTGATGTAGCTTGATGCTAACGTTAGCTCTAATGCTACTAATAGCAGGTGAATTTCTTCTTCAAAATGCCTTTCTGTTACAATAATTCACGTAAGGTCGTAAGAAAATGTTTTGTTGTATTTTTATGGTAAGACTTTTGATAAATAAAGGATAAATAAATACTGAGATTAAAGCAAGATTGCAGCTTAGTGGCTTTGTAAAGCTTGAAATACCACAAGAAAGTTCAGGGGTTAAGACTGATAAAGAAACAGGAGATCAGTCCCATGACTTCTCCTTAAATGCTACCTTATGCGTCAGCATAAAGTCATCAGCTAACATGGCAGCATTGTGAAATGTCTCAGCTTTCTGTTCATTTAAATATGTAGAAAGAACAGCAGGCAAGCCATTTTTAAAGTCTTCCACCAACATCAGTTGTCGCAACTGTTCTCTGCTTTCAGCTTTTTTAGATGATCAAACAATATATATTTCTCATGCGCAAACTCCACATAAGTCTGACCAGAAAGTTTTACATAATGTATGAAACACTGTCCAGAGCTAATTCATAAGCTTTTAAAATTGCGGATTTCATGGTTTCATAATATACTGCTTCATCTATAGTTGAGGCAGAATAAGTTTCTTGTGCCTTACCAGTGATCACACATTGCAGTAATAAACACCAAAAATCTGCAGGCCACTTTAAAGTAATAGCAACTCTCTCAAAATGACTAAAGTATTTCTCAACATCCCTTTCGCAAAAAGGAGGAAGCATCCTCCAATTTTGTCCCACATCCAATTCAGAGACAGTAGCACCCTTCTTATTGGCCATTTCTAATTCTATTAGTTTTAATGCAAACTCATGATCCAATTCACGATTTCGTAACTCTTTTTCTTTCAAAGCTTATTCTCTCAAACGAAAAGCATGATCTCCCACATAAGGACCAGCCATTTCCTATACTAAGGGCTTTTCTAAAACACCCAACTTAACAAGATTACTTTTCAGTATACTCTGCAAAGTTTCATTTAAATTCCTGTCCTTAGAGGTTATTTATAGTTTTATAAAACTCTGCTATTAGCAACAACTGCTCCTTTGTATACAATGAAAGCAGTTAACAGCGATCCCACCAAAAAAAAAAAAAAATGCATTTACCCTCTAACAACAACAATTTTATCTAGTCTTCAGTGGCGTTAGGGGCTCGAGGCGACTTTAATCTCTAAACTCATACCCACCTGCTCACTGATCCCATTAACAAGATCAGCCACACATGAACTGAAAGAAAGAAAGAAAGAAAGAAAGAAAGAAAGAAAGAAAGAAAGAAAGAAAGTGACATGACATACAACCAAGTATGTTGACCCATACTCGGAATTCGTGCTCTGCATTTAACCCATCCAAAGTGCACACACACACCAGTGGGCATCCATTTATGCTGCGGCGACTGGGGGGAAGTTGGGGGTTCGGTGCCTTGCTCAATGGCACCTCAGCCGTGGCCATGACTTCCGTCTAAAGACCTCCTGAAGTGCACTGATGCAGTTTATAATTTTTTTTGGTTAGAAAAATATCAACATTTAAAACTTTATAAACCATAATCTCTAGCTTCCTGGTTCTGTTTTAAGTTTAAGACAAAACACTGGTCACAAATTAGAAGTACTAAACAAGGATTTATAAAGACAAATGTGTTTGAACTATCCCTTTAAAGGGTTTGTATTTGTGTATGTTTTTTTTTCCTTTATGTTTTGTAGGACCCAATCTGAATCAAATGATTCATGAATCTACTCTAAAGTCCAGATTTGAATTATTCTCGAACCGAAACCGAAGTATGTGAGCGGAGTGGAGTGGAAACTATTACCCCTCCTCGACGCAGGAGTGTTGCAGTGTTGCAGCAAGCTCTCCCTCCCACCTCGTATTGCATCATTCCAGCACCAACACCTCAGTCAGCCACCGGTGGTCTCCACTCCTTCCTGCTGCCAGATCTCCTCAGCACCACGTTCCCCATCAGCAGCAAGGGCTCTCTAACAACATGCCCCCTCTTCCTCTTGGGTCTTGGCACCAATGTAACAGAGTTCATAGGAAATGGAAAGAGTCGGCAGGAACTGGCAAGCATTTAAAATAACTTTAATAATAAAATAAACACAAAACTGAAAATAGCCCGACAGTCCCTCACGGATGACTGCTGCACACAAACAGAAACAAAACAACAAAGTTGAGGCCTGGTTCTCTCCCATCTTGCACTGTTGTTGCACCTCCTCTTATCCTTTCAATCTCCTCCATGGGACTCAAGACCACTAATTTCCATTAAAACTTGGTATTACAAGCACTTCCTGTGTCTGTTTGCCTCTTCAAGAAGAATCGCTTTATGTATCCCCCAATTGTAAGTTGCTTTGGATAAAAGCGTCTGCAAAATGACTTAATGTAAATGTAAAAGCAAGTGGTGGCAGTAACATCTGGAGAGGGTGGAACACGGTCACTGTGGCATTAGCAGTGAATGCAATGGGGAATGTTATATCAATCGTATTGATACAATTGATATTTCAGATGTGCTGCAATTACAATAACAGTGGTTACAGACACACACGTAGTTAATTGTTCAATCAAAATTATTGCTGGGGGGCCATATGCACTCTAACACCTAACACCCCCCACCACCACTAGCGCCACCCCTAAAGTTTGAATAACATTGATGACAGAAATGTAATGTTTTGGCTAAACTGTTGCTTTAATAAAGCACACTCACTGAAGTCTGATGACAGGTACAAATGAGTTGAATCTAATTAGCAGATAATTAAATAAGGACAAGCTTGTGAAGGTAAATGGAGATTGCTGGTATGTGTGTGTGAATATCTCACACTAGATGGGGACAGAAACCTGTGGAACTTCAACAAAAAGATAATGAAATACCAGTCAACCATTACTAGTACTAGTAACACTGATCAATCAGGGGTTAAGGGCCACTAGGGGCACCCAAGATGACGTAATATTATTTAAAATAAGACAACACATGTATGAAAATGAGCTAAAACAATTGAAAACTAAGATATTTCTTATATTAATATACCATAACAACATTTTTTTTTTATTCTGGATATATGAGGAAGCTCTCTTCATGAGTCACAGAAATTCACCATATCATAAAAGGACATCAGCATTTCTATAATGAACATACATTTTAAATCACCTTTATTTATATAGTGCTTTAAACAAAATACATTGCGCCAAAGCACTGAACAACATTCATTTGGAAAACAGTGTCTCAATAATGCAAAATGATAGTTAAAGGCAGTTCATCATTGAATTTAGTTATGTCATCTCTGTTCAGTTGAAATAGTGTCTGTTTTAATTTGCAATCAAGTCAATGTTATCGCTGTAGATGAAGTGACCCCAACTAAGCAAGCCAGAGGCGACAGCGGCAAGGAACCGAAACTCCATCGGTGACAGAATGGAGAAAAAAACCTTGGGAGAAACCAGGCTCAGTTGGGGGGCCAGTTCTCCTCTGACCAGACGAAACCAGTAGTTCAATTCCAGACTGCAGCAAAGTCAGATTGTGCAGAAGAATCATCTGTTTCCTGTGGTCTTGTCCTGGTGCTCCTCTGAGACAAGGTCTTTACAGGGGATCTGTATCTGGGGCTCTAGTTGTCCTGGTCTCCGCTGTCTTTCAGGGCAGTAGAGGTCCTTTCTAGGTGCTGATCCACCATCTGGTCTGGATACGTTCTGGATCCGGGTGACTGCAGTGACCCTCTGATCTGGACACAGACTGGATCTGGTGGCCACGGTGACCTCGGAACAAGAGAGAAACAGACAAATATTAGCGTAGATGCCATTATTCTAATGATGTAGAAAGTACGGTGTTATGTGAAGTGTTCCGGTTCCAGTTTACCTAATTAATGCAGCCTAAAAATCCTTTAACGGATTTGGATATTAAAAGCATATTAGTATGTTATGTGTATGCCAGGTTAAAGAGATGGGTCTTTAATCTAGATTTAAACTGCAAGAGTGTGTCTGCCTCCCGAACAATGTTAGGTAGGTTATTCCAGAGTTTAGGCGCCAAATAGTAAAAGGATCTGCCGCCCGCAGTTGATTTTGATATTCTAGGTATTATCAAATTGCCTGAGTTTTGAGAACGTAGCGGACGTAGAGGAGTATAATGTAAAAGGAGCTCATTCAAATACTGAAGTGCTAAACCATTCAGGGCTTTATAAGTAATAAGCAATATTTTAAAATCTATATGATGTTTGATAGGGAGCCAGTGCAGTGTGGACAGGACCGGGCTAATATGGTCATACTTCCTGGTTCTAGTAAGAACTCTTGCTGCTGCATTTTGGACTAGCTGTAGTTTGTTTACCAAGCGTGCAGAACAACCACCCAATAAAGCATTACAATAGTCTAACCTTGAAGTCATAAATGCATGGATTAACATTTCTGCATTTGACATTGAGAGCATAGGCCGTAATTTAGATATATTTTTGAGATGGAAAAATGCAGTTTTACAAATGCTAGAAACGTGGCTTTCTAAGGAAAGATTGCGATCAAGTAGCACACCTAGGTTCCTAACTGATGACGAAGAATTGACAGAGCAACCATCAAGTCTTAGACAGTGTTCTAGGTTATTACAAGTAGAGTTTTTAGGCCCTATGATTAACACCTCTGTTTTTTCTGAATTTAGCAGTAAGAAATTACTCGTCATCCAATTTTTTATATCGACTATGCATTCCATTAGTTTTTCAAATTGGTGTGTTTCACCAGGCTGCGAGGAAATATAGAGCTGCGTATCATCAGCATAACAGTGAAAGCTAACACCATGTTTCCTGATGATATCTCCCAAGGGTAACATATAAAGCGTGAAGAGTAGCGGCCCTAGAACTGAGCCTTGAGGTACTCCATACTGCACTTGTGATCGATATGATACATCTTCATTCACTGCTACGAACTGATGGCGGTCATATAAGTACGATTTAAACCATGCTAATGCACTTCCACTGATGCCAACAAAGTGTTCAAGTCTATGCAAAAGAATGTTGTGGTCAATTGTGTCAAATGCAGCACTAAGATCCAATAAAACTAATAGAGAGATACACCCACGATCAGATGATAAGAGCAGATCATTTGTAACTCTAAGGAGAGCAGTTTCAGTACAATGGTACGGTCTAAATCCTGACTGGAAATCCTCACATATACCATTTTTCTCTAAGAAGGAATATAATTGTGAGGATACCACCTTTTCTAGTATCTTGGACAGAAAAGGGAGATTCGAGATTGGTCTATAATTAACTAGTTCTCTGGGGTTAAGTTGTGGCTTTTTTATGAGAGGCTTAATAACAGCCAGTTTGAAGGTTTTGGGGACATATCCTAATGACAATGAGGAATTAATAATAGTCAGAAGAGGACCTATGACTTCTGGAAGCACCTCTTTTAAGAGCTTAGATGGTATAGGGTCTAACATACATGTTGTAAGTTTAGATGATTTAACAAGTTTATACAATTCTTCCTCTCCTATAGTAGAGAATGAGTGGAACTGTTCCTCAGGGGGTCTATAGTGCACTGTCTGATGCGAAACTGTAGCTGACGGCTGAATGGTTGCAATTTTATCTCTAATAGTATCGATTTTAGAAGTAAAGTAGTTCATAAAGTCATTACTGCTGTGGTGTTGGGAAATGTCAACACTTGTTGAGGCTTTATTTTTCGTTAATTTAGCCACTGTATTGAATAAATACCTGGGGTTATGTTTGTTTTCTTCTAAAAGAGAAGAAAAGTAATCAGATCTAGCAGTTTTTAATGCTTTTCTGTAGGATATGCTACTTTCCCGCCAAGCAATACGAAATACCTCTAGTTTTGTTTTCCTCCAGCTGCGCTCCATTTTTCGGGCTGCTCTCTTTAGGGTGCGAGTATGCTCATTATACCATGGTGTCAAACTGTTTTCCTTAACCTTTCTTAAGCATAAAGGAGCAACTGTATTTAAAGTGCTAGAAAAGAGAGATTTAATATTTATGCCAGGATCTCAGGTTAAATCAAGAGTTTAGTTAGAATAATTCAGAACATTCAGCTCTTAAAACTTCTGGAGTCTGATTAATTTTCCTTATTTTAGTAACATTGGGTGACACGAATGATTTCTCACATCATACGTTTGTCTACAGGCATCATGAAGACATCATCATCATCAGAACACCTACAGCTGCATCAGTTTAATTTCATCTGATTACTCTATGAGAATCCTGCACAAAATGATCTGAAACCAGATCAAATCAGTAGTGTTCAGATAGCAGACGGCAGAGTGTGTGCCAGGACTGTGAGGACACACACACACACACACACACACACACACACAACAGATGGCTCTCTCTCTCTCTCCACACTGGAAATATGACAAAGTCTAAAATAAACTCACTCTGAGCTTCTGCACACACTGTTACTCACTGTGCTTTTGTGATTTTCTCTTTTTCAGCGTCACAATTCTCTGGAATCCTTTTATTTGTGTTTCTGCCAGTATATCTCGAAATACCCCCCCCCCCAACACACACACACACACACACACAAACACTTAAACACAGTTTAACAGTTTTTAACAGTTTATACAGTGCACTGCACTCTCTCTTACACATGATGTGAAAAAGAAAGCTGTATACAGCATACCTAACTAACCAAAATATGTTCTACATTTACATTTAATCATTTAGCAGACGCTTTTATCCAAAGCGACTTATAAATGAGAACAATAGAAGCAGTCAGGTCAACAAGAGAACAACAACAGAATACAAGTGCCATGACAAGTCTCAGTTAGTCTAGTATAGAATGCATAGCCAGGTATTATTATTATTTTTTTTCAATAAATGAAAAGACAAGAAAAGGAAAAGTGCTAGTATTAGTTGGTTAAGTGCTGTCGAAAAAGATGAGTCTTTAGATGTTTCTTGAAAATGAGTAAAGACTCAGCTGTACGAATTGAGATTGGGAGGTCATTCCACCACCTGGGTGCAGTCCAGGAAAAGGTCCGTGAGAGTGATTGTGAACTTCTTTGGGATGGTACGACAAGGCTTTGTTCACTTGCAGAGTGCAAATTTGATGAAATTTGATGCGAGCGGCTACTGGTAGCCAGTGTAACCTGATGAGGAGAATATTAACGTGAGCTTTTTCTGGCTCATTGAAGACAACCCTCGCTGCTGCATGTTCTCAGAATGTTTATAACATTCTCATTAAGTTCCTATGAAAAGGTTATTTCAGAGCATTTTCAAAACATTCAAACTTGAACTTAAAATTTATTTAAAAATGTAAAAAAATAAAAAATAAAATACTATATATATATACTGCTTATATATATATATATATATATATATATATATATATATATATATATATATATATGATCACAAAAACATCCACTTGTTAAGTCAGTGAGAAATCAGAAGTCTCTAATGATGTGCCCCTGGCTCCGTCCATTGGCACTTTGGGAAGTTGTGGCCTGAGGGTTGGACTCCCAATCGAAGGGTTGTGAGTTCTAGTCTCGGGCCGGACGGAATTGTGGGTGGGGGGAGTGCATGTACAGTTCTCTCTCCACCTTCAATACCACGACTTAGGTGCCCTTGAGCAAGACACTGAACCCCCAACTGCTCCCCGGGCGCCACAGCATAAATGATGAACACTGCTCCGGGTGTGTGTTCACAGTGTGTGTGTGTGTTCACTGCTCTGTGTGTGTGCATTTCGTATGGGTTAAATGCAGAGCACAAATTCTGAGTATGGGTCACTTCACTTCATTTCGGTTGATCTATCCTCACACAGATCTGCAGAAACACCAGACTGCACTTTAATCTACTAAAAGAATGATTATAGAAAATATCAAAATAAAATCAAATGTAACAATTTACTATTAGTCAGGTAAAAGTGTATCAAACCAATCACATAAATAAAAAATCAGAAGCCAATTCAGAAAGGATAATGCAATTGTGTATCACATTGTCACACTTCTGTGCTCCTCCACATAGAGAGAGGCATAAGATCTTCAATGACACAACCAGAGATATCGTTGACTCGACTGCACAGATACTATTTAAACTGAACTGAGCTGGGTGATGAAATCATTGAATTCAATGATGAACCGCCCTTTTGCTCTATTGACACACTATTTTCTTGTTTTGTTACAAAACTGTTTTGTTAAAAGCATAATATAATAAAGGTGACTTGACTTCACTTGACAATGCAGATTCTGAATCCAGAATTTGAAATGTTACCATCTGGAAGGACATTCAGAATGACGAGGTGTAGACTTTAGGTGTAGGTTTAAGAATTAATTTCATTCTTCTGCTATGAAGGCGCTAAACAGTATGTGTTCAGGGTTCTGTGCTCCAGGGTCACATTTGAAAAATAAAAATAAATGCATACCTGTTTTTGTCTTCTCTTCAGATTAGTTTTGTCTTCTCTTCTCTCTCATGCTGCAGTTTTTCACAAGTTCATCAAACAACCGCAGTAAGAATATTTCATCAAGCACGGTGAGTAATGGCTTCTCCTGCAATTGTTATTTGCACCTCTTGCCACATGTACAGTTTATCTATCTCTGTCGCTGATGAGGGATTCACATGTGATAAATGCAGGGAAATAGTTAGGCTGACAGAGAAGATTTCAGAATTAGATACACGCATCCAAACTTTAATTGAGGACAGTAAGAATGTTAGGGCTCTAGATACGGCTTTGGATGCGTCTAGCTCAGGGATTCCTGTACATTGTCCGGTTCCAGCAGAGCCCCTGCAGCAGGGCAACTGGGTGACGGTGAGGCAGCGTAGTCGTGGGTCAAAACACCGCTCTTCTGTTCCAATCAAAACATTAAACAGGTTCTCCCCACTCAGTGATGCACCCACTGAGAAACCTGATGAAAGTGCTCTAGTTATTGGTGATTCTATTGTACGGATCATGAATATAGAGACATCAGCCACCATAGTCAAATGTTTACCGGGAGCCAGAGCGCCTGACATCTTGGCAAATTTAAAAGTGCTGGCTAATGCTAAACGTTAATACAATAAGATTGTTATTCATGCCGGCGCTAATGATGTTCGACTTCGCCAGTCGGAGATCACTAAAAATAACTTTAAAGAGGTGTGTGAACTTGCAAGCACGATGTCAGACACTGTAATATGCTCTGGTCCCCTCCCTGCTTACCGTGGTGACGAGATGCATAGCAGATTGTCATCACTCAATGGCTGGATGTCTAAGTGGTGCCCACAGCATAACATAGGTTTCATAGACAATTGGACGAGTTTTTTGGGCAGACCTGACCTGTTTAAAAGAGATGGTCTTCATCCCTCCTGGGGTGGTGCTGCTCTTCTGTCTAGAAATATGGCAAATAGTCTTAGTGTTTATACTTGACTAACTGGGGCCCAGGTCAGGAAGCAGACAGACTGGCTAAACCGACCGTCTGCTAGCTGTCTCCCGTCACAGAGATCAGTTAATTCTCAGCACATAGAGACTCTTTCACCTAGATATCACACTATAGAGACTGTGTCTGTTCCCCGAACTAGAAAATACAAAAAACGTCCAAACCAAGTTAAGATTAACAATTTAATTGAGGTTCAACGAATAAAAAACAAATGCAATATGGATAAACAAATGATAAAGCTTGGCTTATTGAATATCAGATCCATTTCTACGAAAACACTTTTTGTAAATAATATGATAACTGATCATAATATAGATGTGCTCTGTTTGACAGAAACTTGGCTAAAACCTGATGATAACATTATTTTAAATGAGTCCACCCCCCAAGATTATTGTTATAAACACGAGCCACGTCTAAAAGGCAAAGGGGGAGGAGTTGCTTCAATTTATAACAATGTTTTCAGGATTTTTCAGAGGGCAGGCTTCAAGTATAACTCGTTTGAAGTAATGGTGCTTCATATAACATTATCCAGAGAAACAAATGTTAATGATAAATCCCCTGTTATGTTTGTACTGGCTACTGTATACAGGCCACCAGGGCACCATACAGACTTTATTAAAGAGTTTGGTGATTTTACATCCGAGTTAGTTCTGGCTGCAGATAAAGTTTAATAGTTGGTGATTTTAATATCCATGTCGATAATGGAAAAGATGCATTGGGATCAGCATTTATAGACATTCTGAACTCTATTGGTGCTAGACAACATGTTTCAGGACCTACTCATTGTCGAAATCATACTCTAGATTTAATACTGTCACATGGAATTGATGTTGATAGTGTTGAAATTATTCAGCCAAGTGATGATATCTCAGATCATTATTTAATTCTGTGTAAACTTCATATAGCCAAAATTGTAAATTCTACTTCTTGTTACAACTATCGAAGAACCATCACTTCTACCACAAAAGACTGCTTTTTAAGTTATCTTCCTGGTGTATCCGAATTCCTTAGCATATCCAAAACCTCAGAACAACTTGATGATGTAACAGAAACTATGGACTCTCTCTTTTCTAGCACTTTAAATACAGTTGCTCCTTTACGCTTAAGGAAGGTTAAGGAAAACAGTTTGACACCATGGTACAATGAGCGACGCACAGCTTCCTCACTCTCACCCACGACGCCCCCTTTCGCCAGCGGCCAAGAGGTCGCGGTTCGGAGACGCAACGCCTCTCCACGCGTCTCTGGCCAGTTCCTCCGGGAACACGAGGAGTGTGGTTGCGATGACCCAGGACGCAGTGCCTTCTGGGCCTTCCGGCACGACTCCCCATCGCTGCACCACTGCGGGTATGTCGACTGTCCCTTTGGTGCCACTTGTACGGTATCTGGGAGCGTGGCTTGCGCTGCCCAACCCGTCACGCTGGCTCATCCGGACGGTTTGAATCGGCTATGCGATTCAATTCGCCCGGCGACCCCCCAAGTTCAATGGCGTGCTCGAGACTTCGGTGGCAGTCCGGGACGCCTCTGTCTTGCGCGAGGAGATTGCTGTCCTCCTGGCGAAGGATGCAATCGAGCCGGTCCCTCCAGCCGAGATGAGAACGGGGTTTTACAGCCCTTACTTCATCGTGCCCAAGAAGAGCGGTGGCCTTCGACCTATCCTGGATCTGCGAGTCTTGAATCGGGCCCTAAAACAAGCTCCCGTTCAGGATGTTGACGCAGAAGCGCATTATCAAATGCGTCCAGCCCCAGGACTGGTTTGCAGCGATCGACCTGAAAGACGCGTACTTTCATGTCTCTATCCTCCCTCGTCACAGACCGTTCCTGCGCTTTGCTTTCGAGGGTCAGGCATGGCAGTACAAGGTCCTCCCCTTCGGGCTCTCCCTGTCCCCCCGTGTCTTCACGAAGGTCGCGGAGGGCGCCCTTGCCCCACTTTGGGAAGTGGGCATCAGGATCCTCAACTATCTCGACGACTGGCTCATTATGGCCCGGTCCCGAGAAGAGTTGTGCGATCACAGGGACTTCGTGCTTCGGCACCTCAGTCAGTTGGGGCTTCAGGTCAACCGAGAGAAGAGCAAGCTCTCCCCTGTGCAGAGAATCTCTTATCTCGGTATGGAGTTAGACTCGGTGAGTATGACGGCACGTCTCACCAGCGAGCGTGCCCACTCAGTGCTGAACTGCCTGAGTTCCTTCAGAGGCAGGACAGTGGTACCGCTGAAACACTTTCAGAGGCTCCTGGGGCATATGGCATCCGCAGCCGCAGTCACGCCGCTCGGGTTGCTTCATATGAGACCACTTCAGCACTGGTTACACTCCCGAGTCCCGAGATGGGCATGGCGCCGCGGTACACATCGTGTCACCATCACACTGATGTGTCGCCGCCTATTCAGTCCTTGGTCGGACCTTGCCTTTCTACGGGCCGGCGTGCCCTTAGAACAAGTGTCCCGGCACGTTGTTGTCACAACAGATGCCTCCAACTCGGGCTGGGGCGCAACATGCAACGGGCAGGCAGCCTCAGGGTCCTGGACAGGACCTCGACTGCTTTGGCACATCAACTGCCTGGAGTTGCTGGCAGTGCATCTAGCTTTGCGACGGTTTCGTCTGCTAGTGCTGGACAAGCACGTGTTGGTCCGCACGGACAAAACTGCGGCTGTTTCGTACATCAACCGACAAGGCGGGTTACGATCACGTCGCATGTCTCAACTCGCCCGTCATCTCCTCCTCTGGAGTCAGACGTGGCTCAAGTCGCTGCGCGCTGTCCACATCCCGGGGGAGCTCAATCGTGCAGCCGACGCGCTCTCACGACAGCTCACTTTTCCCGGGGAATGGCGACTCCATCCCCAGACGGTCCAGCTGATCTGGAGTCGATTCGGGGAAGCCCAGGTAGACCTGTTTACTTCCCACGAGTCCTCCCACTGCCAGCTGTACTATTCCCTGTCCCAGGCCCCCCTGGGCACAGATGCACTGGCACACAGCTGGCCTCGGGCTTTACGCAAGTATGCGTTTCCCCCAGTGAGCCTGCTCGCACAGACACTGTGCAAGGTCAGGGAGGACGAGGAACAGGTCCTGTTGGTTGCGCCTTACTGGCCCACCCGGACCTGGTTTTCGGAACTCATGCTCCTCGTGACAGCCCCTCCCTGGCGCATCCCCCTGAGGAGAGACCTTCTCTCTCAGGGGCTTGGCACCATTTGGCACCCGCGTCCAGATCTCTGGAACCTCCACATGTGGCTTCTAGACGGGACGCGGCAGACCTAAGTGATCTGCCCCCAGCGGTGGTAGACACTATCACTCAGGCTAGAGCCCCTTCTACGAGGCAGGCCTATGCTCTGAAGTGGAGTCTGTTCACGAATTGGTGTTCTTCTCACCGAGAAGACCCCCGGAGATGCCCGGTCAGAGTCGTGCTTTCTTTCCTGCAAGGTAGGCTGGAGCGTGGGCTGTCACCCTCCACCCTGAAGGTGTATGTGGCTGCCATTGCAGCACATCACGATGCAGTGGACGGCCGGTCCCTGGGGAGGCATGACCTGATCGTTAGGTTCCTGAGGGGTGCCAGAAGGTTACATCCTCCTAGGACACCCCTGATTCCCTCCTGGGACCTCTCTATTGTCCTGGCGGGACTTCAGAGGGGTCCCTTTGAGCCGCTGGATTCGGTTGAGCTGAAGTTCCTGTCTCTCAAGACAGCGCTCCTGATCGCGCTCACTTCCATCAAGAGGGTCGGGGACCTCCAAGCATTTTCGGTAAGTGAAGAGTGCCTTGTGTTCGGGCCGGCCTACTCTCACGTTGTCCTGAGACCCCGGCCTGGATACGTGCCCAAGGTTCCCACCACTCCCTTCCGAGACCAGGTGGTGAACCTGCAAGCGCTGCCCCTGGAGGAGGCAGATCCAGCCTTGTCGTTGCTGTGTCCCGTAAGAGCGCTTCGCATATACGTGGACCGCACCCAGAGCTTCAGAAGCTCTGAGCAGCTCCTGGTCTGCTTTGGAGGTCAGCAGAAGGGGAAGGCTGTCTCTAAGCAGAGGTTGGCCCACTGGATAGTGGACGCCATCGCCTTGGCTTACCATTCCCAAGGCGAGCCGTGCCCCCTGGGGGTGAGGGCCCACTCCACACGGAGTGTGGCCTCCTCCTATGCGTTGGCGCACGGCGCCTCTCTGGCAGACGTTTGTCGAGCTGCGGGCTGGGCGACACCTAACACCTTTGCGAGGTTTTACAACCTCCGTGTAGAGCCAGTTTCCTCCCGTGTGTTGGGTAACAGGTAATTGGCGGGAAGGGCTGGCTGGGTGTCTCGCTTGCTGCGCCATTCCCCCTAACACGGGGATGTGAGCGCCTTCTTCTCCCAGTAGAGTTCCCCGGTTGGCGTACCCTGGTCGAGCATCCTCCAGCACCCTCGGCGTCAGACTTGGCGGAGCAGTCTGTCGCCAGGCCCAGTACTGGCGTTAGCATGCCCGGAGCCGGTCAGCCCCTGTACTGGGCTAGGTGTCCATATGGCTGGGTTCCCTGCGGGTAATCCCATATGTGTATTCTTCCACGGTAAGGTTTCCCTCTTGGCAAACCCGTGTCTTCCCTTGACAGATCGCTCTGTCGGTCTCTTCTGGCAGCCGTTCCATCCCTATTCCAAGGTAGGACCTGCCTCAGAGACCCTTTCCATATGTAGTACTGCCCCCTGGGTCAGTCCATATCGGTATATCCACATGTCACCTCCCTACGGGTAGGATGTGGTCTCCGTAGCGACCTTTCCTAAAGGCTCGCTTCCCCATTGTCTTGCCAGCTGACAGAACAAATAGGGAAGATTTGAAGCAATCTTTCACTGAAGGTTGAAATCCCTTCCATTTACTTTATGTGGGCGGAACAGCAGCATGGCCTTCTCCAGCAGCGATGTACTCACCCTTTGGCCCCTTCGGTACCAAGGTCAGTGAATTTGCGCTGGGGCTTTGGGAAGGTTACGACCTTGAGCGTAGCTTTTGTGGCACGCCAAGGCTTGTCAACAATTGCAGCGCCTCAGGGTTGTGACGAGGTTCAGGTTATGGCGTTTTCCATAGGACCCCATTTGTCGGTCGACATAACTCGTAGTGACCGACAGATAGGGAACGTCTCGGTTACGTACGTAACCCTCGTTCCCTGATGGAGGGAACGGAGACGTTATGTCCCCATGCCACAACCTTGAACCATTCGCTGTTGCCGGGACACGTTCTCGGCTCCTCAGCGTAAAACCTAATGAGTGGATGCACCTGTCGCCCTATTTATACCCGCTGGCACGGGGAGTGGCTCAGGTGTGTTAATCCACTTGCCAATTTCATTGGCGTTTTCTCTTAAAATCAGAGATGATTGGCCTCCCAAGTGAGACCCCATTTGTCGGTCGACATAACGTCTCCGTTCCCTCCATCAGGGAACGAGGGTTACGTACGTAACCGAGACGGTATTTATTCAATACAGTGGCTAAATTAACGAAAAATAAAGCCTCCACAACACCACAACAGTAATGACTTTATGAAACTGCTTTACTTCTAAAATCGATACTATTAGAGATAAAATTGCAACCATTCAGCCGTCAGCTACAGTATCACATCAGACAGTGCACTATAGACCCCCTGAGGAACAGTTCCACTCATTCTCTACTATAGGAGAGGAAGAATTGTATAAACTTGTTAAATCATCTAAACCAACAACATGTATGTTAGACCCTATACCATCTAAGCTCTTAAAAGAGGTGCTTCCAGAAGTCATAGGTCCTCTTCTGACTATTATTAATTCCTCATTGTCATTAGGATATGTCCCCAAAACCTTCAAACTGGCTGTTATTAAGCCTCTCATAAAAAAACCACAACTTGACCCCAGAGAACTTGTTAATTATAGACCAATCTCGAATCTCCCTTTTCTGTCCAAGATACTAGAAAAGGTGGTATCCTCACAATTATATTCCTTCTTAGAGAAAAATGGTATATGTGAGGATTTCCAGTCAGGATTTAGACCGTATCATAGTTCTGAAATTGCTCTCCTTAGAGTTACAAATGATCTACTCTTATCATCTGATCGTGGGTGTATCTCTCTATTAGTTTTATTGGATCTTAGTGCTGCGTTTGACACAATTGACCACAACATTCTTTTGCATAGACTTGAACACTTTGTTGGCATCAGTGGAAGTGCATTAGCATGGTTTAAATTGTACTTATATGACCGCCATCAGTTCGTAGCAGTGAATGAAGATGTATCATATCGATCACAAGTGCAGTATGGAGTACCTCAAAGCTCAGTACTGGGGCTGCTACTCTTCACGCTTTATATGTTACCCTTGGGAGATATCATCAGGAAACATGGTGTTAGCTTTCACTGTTATGCTGATGATACGCAGCTCTATATTTCCTCGCAGCCCGGTGAAACACACCAATTTGAAAAACTAATGGAATGCATAGTCGATATAAAAAATTGGATGACGAGTAATTTCTTACTGCTAAATTCAGAAAAAACAGAGGTGTTAATCATAGGGCCTAAAAACTCTGCTTGTAATAACCTAGAACACTGTCTAAGACTTGATGGTTGCTCTGTCAATTCTTCGTCATCAGTTAGGAACCTAGGTGTGCTACTTGATCGTAGGGCTGTAGTACTCGAGTCCGGTCTTGGACTCGAGTCCGGACTCGAGACATTTTTCTGCCGTCTCGGACTTGTCTCTGACTCTTTGCATTTGCACTCGGACTTGTCTCGGACTTGGCCATTGGACTCGCCAAGTCTTCTAGTTGGTCTCGACCGAGTCCAGCAAAAAAAATAAATTCTCCTTCAAAACAAAAACACATTTGCATGATTTCGTGACTGAAAACGTGTGGAAAACACTAGGCGCGCCGCTCTCCTTATTTCCAAATGACTCTGTAATCTGCGCACGCGCTCCAATGCTGTTGCTGGGCAACCATGACTCGCTCTTCATGATGACGCAGAAGTTTCAGCAAAGAATAAATGGATTTCCAGCACTAAACATCCCTTGTAGTAACTCTGCTAATATATTCATTTACAAAATGGCTATCCTTGTAGAACTATGATCATCTATTTCTCCATCTTAGCTTTCAGTATTGTTCCGGGAAAGGATGTGCATGACCAGTGGTGCACTTACTGCGACCTGAAAAGTTTAGATGTTTCTAATTTAATTTCTACCTGTTAGATTGTGTTTTATTTATGTCTACACCCAGATACCCTTAAACGTACCCTTTACAATAATGAAATACTAATTATTGTTGTAGAGTATAGGGGTTGCAAGACTACTGATTTCTGCTAGTAGATTTTTTAAAGAAAAAAATGCTTGAGTTACTCGACTACTCGTGGTTCATGCTATTGTAAATGAAAACACATTCAATAGTTATTTTTTTATCAATCAACACATATTCATGTATAGCCTTATGCAACAATTACATATGTAAATTTTAAAAACTTTATAATTATGACATTACATATTTAATTTTCATGTAACAGCCAGTATTTGTATCTGTTACAATCACAACACTTTTCGTATCTGCATTCGGATACAACATCATTACAACATCAGTTACTTGATAAGACCCTTATGACTTTCTATATATTTTTTCGTTGTTATCACTGAACATGTCGTGTTAAAAACTAAAATAATTATTAATTTTTAAAATAATATTTATCATGCAAGCAGAGAGATGTCATGACAAACGTTAAGTGATCATTTGAACACGACTGGATCCATTCAATGCGCACATTTTCATTACGCAGAACAGAACACTTGAGCGAGTCTTGATGTTAATGAACTTCACCTAACAGATGTGTGTGCCGCGCAAACCAGCAAAAGGTAAAGATGCAAACATGTAGGACAAGTAGACAATGTATCAGTATCTAAGCTGATTATTAGCAGACTCTTGAACTGAATGGTTTTTGAGAGACTGAGACGCGCAACGCTGCTGTTTGATTGGTGAGTGCGCTGTGCTTATTCATTCATTTCACATCGTAGCCTAAACTTTAAATCATTGCCTTTTAAATATATACAAATAATATAACGTGTATGATGTACTGTTATAGGTAAAATTACTCTTGCAACGCTCTGATTTCTGAAAGATGCACAGAGAGGCGACAACGGCGTGTTTGATTTGCGCTCTTTTCACTCATAAAGTTTACATTCATTCACTTCTGGCGCTGATCCTCTGGCTCACCTGTTGTCTAGCAAACACCAGACTGTGTCAGCTTCAGTCGAGTATTCAGGCAGAATTATTCCTTGTCCGTTTTTCGTTTTTTAAGCCATTAACCTTGCCATTCCGAATAAAGCATTCGGCTTCAGGCACAACCCTAATTATTACATATTTTATTTTTTTACATGCAACATAGATAAGGTCATATAGTAACAGCTCCACGCAATATTGTAATTCTAAAATTCACATCGTACTTGCCAACACTTTGTATGCATTATGGTTAATGCATGCCGGAGAAGTCGATTGTTTCCGACAGTGCTCGACTAGTCTATGCAAACACTAGTATAGTATGACAAAAACGTCGCTGTATTTATGTGCGCATGCCCAGTAGAGCCAAACGCCTTGCCTCGCCTAGCTTTGCAGCGCACATTTATCATATCCCAAGCTTTGCGTGTGTCTGTGCACTGTGCCAAGGCATCAGTCATATACATCTTTGACCACAGACATAATGTCAGCAAAAGCAGCATTAAGTAAATAAAATGAAAATAAAGTACATACAAATTATTTGACCTTACAGCTCCAAACTTTGCTCTAGAGGGCCAGTGTCCTTTATGAATCTGAAATATATTTTATTTTACCTGGATATTTTCATGGGTGGGGGGCATGGGGGCCCATCAGGACTGCCTATGCATAGCAGTGTTAATTTTGACACGAAATTTTAATTTAGTTTTAGTCTTAGTCTTTTGACTATAATTCTTTTTAGTTTTAGTCAAGTTTTAGTCATCTGATTTGTTTTAATTTTAGTCTTATTTTAGTCGACTAAAATTGCTTGGTATTTTAGTCGACTAAAATTGCTTGGTATTTTAGTCGACTAAAATAAGACTAAAATCAATAACAGATTTACTAGACAATTTTTTACAGCTGGTATAGGAAACAAACTTAACCAAAATATATAAAACACAAATTCAACTTTATTTCAACACAACTGTGTCTTTATTTCGATTCAAAAGCTTTTATGCAGCAACAAACACTGTCATGATAATGTAAACAATAACTAGCTGCCAATTGACCATCAATAAAATAAAAATAAAGTTAGGTCCAGGACCTTAAAGCTTACAGCTGAGCTGAACAATAAGTGCATACATTTAAAGTAAATATTTAATAAGTTGGCAGCTAGGTGGATAAAAAAAGTAACAAGATTTTATAAGGTATTCATTTGTCAAGCAATATTGTATGTTTTAAATACTACATTATTGCTAGATTTGTATGTATAATGATAGGATGTGAACATTCATGTTTCACATGACTAATATAGAAATATTTGTGATATTGTCAACAGGTAGAACATTATAAAATATACTAAACATTAGTATTAATCAAATGTATTTATCATGATATTACGTATTAGTATTGTGCTCGCATCTAATTTGAAGAAGGGGCTATTTTACAGTACTTTTCAGTTCGTAATATTTAATGCTACAACATCTACGCACTGCACTATTCCAATTTTGCTTAGCTCAATAAACAAAAGAACATCGTTGTAAAATTACATTTCAGAAAATGTCCGGTTGGCTCGTCTGTTAATGTCTTTTCAAATTGGTTGTGTTCTTGCCACGAATGAGCGCTCTGCGTGCTTTACACTTTGTTTTGTTTTGTTCGTCGTCAAACGTGAAGTGAGCTGTGGACATTTTGTCGCTCTTTTAGACAGTAGGGACTTTAAGCAACAGCTGCGAATGGAACGGCTACAGCGACCGGAAGTTTGCCGTCACACCGCTGTAGCCAAGAACGTAAAAGTCACTAAGCAACGGTAAAACAGAACAGCGCAACGCAGCATTAATTCATTTATTGAGATCCAAAAAAATATATAATTTAAAAAAGCAGGAGAAGGATTGCTTTTGGCGTTAAATGACAATCTTTTGTCAGAAGAGGAGTTTTTAATATTGTATGATGTAAATAAGTCTAAAAACATAACATTTATTTACCTAACCTCTCACGTTGTAGCGACTCTGGCAAATCAGCTGTTCTCCCGTAGTAGACCGTTAAATTAGAACGTCACAAAGTAGCAGTTAAATTCGCGCAGGCGCAATACAACGCCAGAATGGCGTTGCCGTTCCACCAGAGGCTGTTGCTTAAAGTCCCTATCACCTCTTCGAATGCCGACTTCCCGGGAGCTCATAAAAACTGAAAACCTTCGCTTCACGTCTCAATAAGTCAGGCTCTGATTGGTTCTCTTCTCTCATGCAGTCTGTTCTTGTTTGCCGGTTCTTTTGCTCATTCCTCGCATCTCTCCCGTCTGCTGATTTGATTTTCGTCACAGTCTATTTTCGTCTCGTCCTTTATTCGTTGACGATAATGTCAATCAATTTAGTCATAGTTTTAGTCTCCATCAGTGCCTTATATTTTAGTTTTCGTTTCGTTTTCGTCAGCAAAAATATATTCGTGACGAAAATAATGACGAAAATATTTAGTCAACGAAATTAACACTGATGCATAGGACACGGGATCTTGTGTAACGCCCCTGTTAGCTTCAACCCTAATTATACACACTTGAACCATCTAATCAAGCTCTTAATCAATCAATCAATCAATCACCTTTATTTATATAGTACTTTAAACAAAATACATTGCGTCAAAGCACTGAACAACATTCATTTGGAAAACAGTGTCTCAATAATGCAAAATGATAGTTAAAGGCAGTTCATCATTGAATTCAGCTATGTCATCTCTGTTCAGTTTAAATAGTGTCTGTGCATTTATTTGCAATCAAGTCAATGATATCGCTGTAGATGAAGTGACCCCAACTAAGCAAGCCAGAGGCGACAGCGGCAAGGAACCGAAACTCCATCGGTGACAGAATGGAGAAAAAAACCTTGGGAGAAACCAGGCTCAGTTGGGGTCAGTTCTCCTCTGACCAGACGAAACCAGTAGTTCAATTCCAGGCTGCAGCAAAGTCAGATTGTGCAGAAGAATCATCTGGTTCCTTCCGGTGCTCCTCTGAGACAAGGTCTTTACAGGGGATCTGTATCTGGGGCTCTAGTTGTCCTGGTCTCCGCTTACTTTCAGGGCAGTAGAGGTCCTTTCTAGGTGCTGATCCACCATCTGGTCTGGATACGTACTGGATCCGGGTGACTGCAGTGACCCTCTGATCTGGATACAGACTGGATCTGGTGGCCACGGTGGCCACGGTGACCTCAGAATAAGACAGAAACAGACAAATATTAGCGTAGATGCCATGAGTTTTGAGAACGTAGCGGACATAGAGGAGTATAATGTAAAAGGAGCTCATTCAAATACTGAGGTGCTAAACCATTCAGGGCTTTATAAGTAATAAGCAATATTTTAAAATCTATACGATGTTTGATAGGGAGCCAGTGCAGTGTGGACAGGACCGGGCTAAAATGGTCATACTTCCTGGTTCTAGTAAGAACTCTTGCTGCTGCATTTTGGACTAGCTGTAGTTTGTTTACCAAGCGTGCAGAACAACCACCCAATAAAGCATTACAATAGTCTAACCTTGAAGTCATAAATGCATGGATTAACATTTCTGCATTTGACATTGAGAGCATAGGCCGTAATTTAGATATATTTTTGAGATGGAAAAATGCAGTTATACAAATGCTAGAAACATGGCTTTCTAAGGAAAGATTGCGATCAAGTAGCACACCTAGGTTCCTAACTGATGACGAAGAATTGACAGAGCAACCATCAAGTCTTCTAGGTGTGATAATGTTTGTGATGCGAGAGACGGCATATCTCCTATTCTAAGAAAATACCAGTGTTCTAGGTTATTACAAGCAGAGTTTTTAGGCCCTATGATTAACACCTCTGTTTTTTCTGAATTTAGCAGTAAGAAATTACTCGTCATCCAATTTTTTATATCGACTCTGCATTCCATTAGTTTTTCAAATTGGTGTGTTTCACCGGGCTGCGAGGAAATATAGAGCTGAGTATCATCAGCATAACAGTGAAAGCTAACACCATGTTTCCTGATGATATCTCCCAAGGGTAACATATAAAGCGTGAAGAGTAGCGGCCCTAGTCCTGAGCCTTGAGGTACTCCATACTGCACCTGTGATCGATATGATACATCTTCATTCACTGCTACGAACTGATGGCGGTCATATAAGTACGATTTAAACCATGCTAATGCACTTCCACTGATGCCAACAAAGTGTTCAAGTCTATGCAAAAGAATGTTGTGGTCAATTGTGTCAAACGCAGCACTAAGATCCAATAAAACTAATAGAGAGATACACCCACGATCAGATGATAAGAGCAGATCATTTGTAACTCTAAGGAGAGCAGTCTCAGTACTATGATACGGTCTAAATCCTGACTGGAAATCCTCACATATACCATTTTTCTCTAAGAAGGAATATAATTGTGAGGATACCACCTTTTCTAGTATCTTGGACAGAAAAGGGAGATTCGGGATTGGTCTATAATTAACAAGTTCTCTGGGGCCAAGTTGTGGTTTTTTTATGAGAGGCTTAATAACAGCCAGTTTGAAGGTTTTGGGGACATATCCTAATGACAATGAGGAATTAATAATAGTCAGAAGAGGACCTATGACTTCTGGAAGCACCTCTTTTAGGAGCTTAGATGGTATAGGGTCTAACATACATGTTGTTGGTTTAGATGATTTAACAAGTTTATACAATTCTTCCTCTCCTATAGTAGAGAATGAGTGGAACTGTTCCTCAGGGGGTCTATAGTGCACTGTCTGATGTGATACTGTAGCTGACGGCTGAATGGTTGCAATTTTATCTCTAATAGTATCGATTTTAGAAGTAAAGTAGTTCATAAAGTCATTACTGTTGTGGTGTTGGGAAATGTCAACACTTGTTGAGGCTTAATTTTTCGTTAATTTAGCCACTGTATTGAATAAATACCTGGGGTTATGTTTGTTTTCTTCTAAAAGAGAAGAAAAGTAATCAGATCTAGCAGTTTTTAATGCTTTTCTATAGGATATGCTACTTTCCCGCCAAGCAATACGAAATACCTCTAGTTTTGTTTTCCTCCAGCTGCGCTCAATTTTTCGGGCTGCTCTCTTTAGGGTGCGAGTGTGCTCATTATACCATGGTGGCAAACTGTTTTCCTTAACCTTCCTTAAGCGTAAAGGAGCAACTGTATTTAACGTGCTAGAAAAGAGAGAGTCCATAGTTTCTGTTACATCATCAAGTTGTTCTGAGGTTTTGGATATGCTAAGGAATTTTGTGGTAGAAGTGATGGTTCTTCGATACTTGTAACAAGAAGTAGAATTTACAATTTTGGCTATATGAAGTTTACACAGAACTAAATAATGATCTGAGATATCATCACTTGGCAGAATAATTTCAACACTATCAACATCAATTCCATGTGACAGTATTAAATCTAGAGTATGATTTCGACAATGAGTAGGTCCTGAAACATGTTGTTTAACACCAATAGAGTTCAGAATTTCTATAAATGCTGATCCCAATGCATCTTTTTCATTATCGACATGGATATTAAAATCACCAACTATTAAAACTTTATCTGCAGCCAGAACTAACTCGGATGTAAAATCACCAAACTCTTTAATAAAGTCTGTATGGTGCCCTGGTGGCCTGTGTACAGTAGCCAGTACAAACATAACAGGGGATTTATCATTAACATTGGTTTCTCTGGATAATGTTATATGAAGCACCATTACTTCAAACGAGTTATACTTGAAGCCTGCCCTCTGAGAAATCCTGAAAACGTTGTTATAAATTGAAGCAACTCCTCCCCCTTTGCCTTTTAAACGCGGCTCATGTTTATAACAGTAATCTTGGGGGGTGGACTCATTTAAAATAATTTAATCATCAGGTTTTAGCCAAGTTTCTGTCAAACAGAGCACATCTATATTATGATCAGTTATCATATTATTTACAAAAAGTGTTTTCGTAGAAATGGATCTGATATTCAATAAGCCAATCTTTATCATTTGTTTATCCATATTGCATTTGTTTTTTATTTGTTGAACCTCAATTAAATTGTTAATCTTAACTTGGTTTGGACGTTTTTTGTATTTTCTAGTTCGGGGAACAGACACAGTCTCTATAGTGTGATATCTAGGTGAAAGAGTCTCTATTTGCTGAGAATTAACTGACCTCTGTGACGGGAGGCAGCTAGCAGACGGTCGGTTTAGCCAGTCTGTCTGCTTCCTGACCTGGGCCCCAGTTAGTCAAGTATAAACACTAAGACTATGTGCCATATTTCTAGACAGAAGAGTGGCGCCACCCCAGGAGGGATGAAGACCATCTCTTTTAAACAGGTCAGGTCTGCCCCAAAAGCTCGTCCAATTGTCTATGAAACCTATGTTATTCTGTGGGCACCACTTAGACAGCCAGCCATTGAGTGATGACAATCTGCTTTGCATCTCGTCACCACGGTAAGCAGGGAGGGGACCAGAGCATATTACAGTGTCTGACATCGTGCTTGCAAGTTCACACACCTCTTTAAAGTTATTTTTAGTGATCTCCGACTGGCGAAGTCGAACATCATTAGCGCCGGCATGAATAACAATCTTACTGTATTTACGTTTAGCATTAGCCAGCACTTTTAAATTTGCCAAGATGTCAAGCGCTCTGGCTCCCGGTAAACATTTGACTATGGTGGCTGGTGTCTCTATATTCACGTTCCGTACAATAGAATCACCAATAACTAGAGCACTTTCATCAGGTTTCTCAGTTGGTGCATCACTGAGTGGGGAGAACCTGTTTAATGTTTTGATCGGAACAGAAGAGCGCTGTTTTGACCCACGACTACGCTGCCTCACCGTCACCCAGTTGCCCTGCTGCAGGGGCTCTGCTGGAACCGGACAATGTACAGGAGTCCCTGAGCTAGACGCATCCAAAGCCGTATCTAGAGCCCTAACATTCTTACTGTCCTCAATTAAAGTTTGGATGCGTGTCTCTAATTCTGAAATCTTCTCTGTCAGCCTAACTATTTCCCTGCATTTATCACATGTGAGTCCCTCATCAGCGACAAAGATAGATAAACTGTACATGTGGCAAGAGGTGCAAATAACGATAGTAGGCGAAGCCATTACTCACCGTGCTTGATGAAATATTCTTACTGCGGTTGTTGATGAACTTCTGAAAAACTGGAGCGAGAGACACACTAATCTTCCAGGTGTGTTAAGGCCAGTTGGAGCTAAACTTTTCAGGACATTGGCCATCCAGGATGTAGTTTGGAGACCCCTGTCATACAGAGTTTTTACTTTGCACATGCTTTTTGATCATTACAAATAATAATGTAAATGTATTTTCTTAGAATAGGAGATATGCCGTCTCTCGCATCACAAACATTATCAGTAGTTAAGTGTGTGGTCTTGAAGAGGACCCTTTTTTCTCTCATTTGGACTCGGTCTTGACTTGGACTCGAAAATTTTGGACTTGGACTTGACTTGGACTCGAACCTCTTTGTACTCTGTATTGACTCGGTCTCGACTAGTCCTGGACTTGGACTTGACTTGGACTCGACAAAGCTGGACTTGACTACAGCTCTACTTGATCGCAATCTTTCCTTAGAAAGCCACGTTTCTAGCATTTGTAAAACTGATTTTTTCCATCTCAAAAATATATCTAAATTACGGCCTATGCTCTCAATGTCAAATGCAGAAATGTTAATCCATGCATTTATGACTTCAAGGTTAGACTATTGTAATGCTTTATTGGGTGGTTGTTCTGCACGCTTAGTAAACAAACTACAGCTAGTCCAAAATGCAGCAGCAAGAGTTCTTACTAGAACCAGGAAGTATGACCATATTAGCCCGGTCCTGTCCACACTGCACTGGCTCCCTATCAAACATCGTATAGATTTTAAAATATTGCTTATTACTTATAAAGCCCTGAATGGTTTAGCACCTCAGTATTTGAATGAGCTCCTTTTACATTATACTCCTCTACATCCGATATGTTCTCAAAACTCAGGCAATTTGATAATACCTAGAATATCAAAATCAACTGCGGGCGGCAGATCCTTTTCCTATTTGGCGCCTAAACTCTGGAATAACCTACCTAACATTGTTCGGGAGGCAGACACACTCTTGCAGTTTAAATCTAGATTAAAGACCCATCTCTTTAACCTGGCTTACACATAACATACTAATATGCTTTTAATATCCAAATCCGTTAAAGGATTTTTAGGCTGCATTAATTAGGTAAACCGGAACCGGAAACACTTCACATAACACTGTACTTTCTACATCATTAGAAGAATGGCATCTACGCTAATATTAGTCTGTTTCTCTCTTATTCCGAGGTCACCGTGGCCACCAGATCCAGTCTGTGTCCAGATCAGAGGGTCACTGCAGTCACCCGGATCCAGTACGTATCCAGACCAGATGGTCGATCAGCACCTAGAAAGGACCTCTACTGCCCTGAAAGACAGCGGAGACCAGGACAACTAGAGCCCCAGATACAGATCCCCTGTAAAGACCTTGTCTCAGAGGACCACCAGGACAAGACCACAGGAAACAGATGATTCTTCTGCACAATCTGACTTTGCTGCAGCCTGGAATTGAACTACTGGTTTCGTCTGGTCAGAAGAGAACTGACCCCCCAACTGAGCCTGGTTTCTCCCAAGGTTTTTTTCTCCATTCTGTCACCGATGGAGTTTCGGTTCCTTGCCGCTGTCGCCTCTGGCTTGCTTAGTTGGGGTCACTTCATCTACAGCGATATCATTGACTTGATTGCAAATAAATGCACAGACACTATTTAAACTGAACAGAGATGACATAACTGAATTTAATGATGAACTGCCTTTAACTATCATTTTGCATTATTGAGACACTGTTTTCCAAATGAATGTTGTTCAGTGCTTTGACGCAATCTATTTTGTTTAAAGCACTATATAAATAAAGGTGATTGATTGATTGATTGATTGATTGATTAGAAAGTTTATTGTTTTATTGCATGGAATCTGTTTTCAAGTCTTACAAAGGGAATTCCATTTTACAAAAATATGTTCTAAGAATGTTTTGTGATCTTTCCCATTATGTTATAAAAACATAATTTCTGAATGGTCATTTTTTTAATGTTTCAACTTTATTTTTTTTCCTGGTCAGGCAGGCCTTACAGGAAAATTCCATTTTTCCAACAATATGGGAATGTTAATTAGGGGCCAAGCCCAGAGGGCTGTAGCCCCTATTGTATCTGTACGTTTTATTATTAGGGGCCAAGCCCAGAGGGCTGTAGCCCCTATTGTATCTGTACGTTTTCTTTATTAGGGGCCAAGCCCAGAGGGCTGTAGCCCCTATTGTATCTGTACGTTTTATTATTATTATTATTCTTCTTCTTCTTCTTCTTCTCGTCCAATGGGAGTCTATGGCAGCCCTATGAAGGGAACATGGGAAAATGATGAAATTTGGCACACTTGTAGAGATGACCATTATTAGTGATCTGACCAACTTTGGGGTCTCTAGGACCAACTCTACAGCGCCACCACCAGTTCAAAAATTCAACATTCAAAGGTTAATAACTCTTGAACCACTTATTCTATGAAAATAAAACTTAGTACATCTGTTTTGTCTCTTCATGGAGATTCCATTCCACACTTTACATTAAGACTCCGCCCATTACAGTAGCGGCCATTTTGAAAAGTACAGTATTCAGTCTAAACACTACTCCTCTTTCAAAATTGGTCCAATTCTTCTGAAAATTGGCTCAGATGTTCTTTGGACTGAGCCGCACAGAAATGACTGAACAGATTTTTGATTTTCGCCTTTGTTCAAAAGTTATTCAATTGTGAACTTAATGAGGTTGACCTAAAATCGGTTGAGATGCTGTATCTCGGCCAAACTTTGATCAATCGAAACCAAAATTGGTACACTTCATCTACACCATGAATTGGGGGTCCATGCCAAATTTGGGAATAGCGCCACCTATGGGTGTTGAGATACCAAAAATGCACTTTTTTGCTTATAACTTCTGAACAGTTCATCAGAAAATTATTATATTGATGTCTATGGATTCTTTAGATCATTCCGAATCTGTGGATGTCAATTTTGTCAAGACCACCAGGACCACCCGTCCGCCATTTTGAATTTTGTCATAAATTGCTATATCTTTTGATCTACTGTACATATCTTCACAAAAATCGATAGCCATCATCAACACCATGTGCCTGAGGTACCCCGGAAGTTAGAAGACAGCGCCACCTAGTGTTCAAGAGATATAACGATTCTTGCAAAACCCCTTATAACTACTGTAAATGTTGATCGATTTTTGTTATTTTTATGTCATTTTATTCCTTTGGTTATGCCGAATCTGATGATTTCTCATTTGCCATTTTCCAATATGGCGTCTGTCCGCCATATTGAATGGAATGAAATACAGTTTTTTCGCTACTCCTCCCTGAAATCTTGTTCAATTTTGTTCAAAATGTTATCAGATGAACTTCAGACTGGGCCTGACAGAAATGACTGAACAGATTTTTGATATTCACTCCCGTTACCGACGTGTACAGCTCCGAAGTTGACCGTGGCTGTGCTTGTTGATTTATGCTAGTTAGCTTAGCATGCTAATTAGCTAAAATGCTAACACGTTTCTATTGACTCTAATGGGTCTCTTGAGCTATCTGGTTAACTTTGAGCAACCTTAGCATTTTTTAGCGTAGCATGCTAATCTGGTTAAAATGCTGCTTCGGGCTTTTGAGAGTTAATTCTCACACCTTAACCTCTCTTCTGTGCCATGCAAACAGTGTGTCAACTAATGTGGCGCACTTAGCTAAGGCACTGGTCCCAAAACCGAGAGGTCGTGGGATCGAATCCGTGGTGGGTTAGTTTGATCTGATGTAACTCTCATTTTGGCCATTTTGCTCAGGCTACAGCCCTTCAGGGCTTGGCCCCGGTATCGCTGCTTGCAGCTATATTTAGGGGCCAAGCCCAGAGGGCTGTAGCCCCTATTGTATCTGTATGTTTTATTATTATTATTATTATTCTTCTTCTTCTTCTTCTTCTTGGCCAATGGGGGTCTATGGCAGCCCTATGAAGGAAACATGGGAAAATGATGAAATTTGGCACACTTGTAGAGATGACCATTATTAGTGATCTGACCAACTTTGGGGTCTCTAGGACCAACTCTACAGCGCCACCACCAGTTCAAAAATTCAACATTCAAACGTTAATAACTCTTGAACCACTTATTCTATTAAAATAAAATTTAGTACATCTATTTTGTCTCTTCATGGAGATTCCATTCCACACCTTACATTAAGACTCCGCCCATTACAGTAACGGCCATTTTGAAAAGTACAGTATTCAGTCTAAACACTACTCCTCCTTCAAAATTGGTCCAATTCTTCTGAAATTTGGCTCAGATGTTCTTTGGACTGAGCCGCACAGAAATGACTGAACAGAATTTTGATTTTCGTCTTTGTTCAAAAGTTATTTAATTGTGAACTTAATGAGGCTGACCTAAAATCGGTTGAGATGCTGTATCTCGGCCAAACTTTGATCAATCAATACCAAACTTGGTACACTTCATCTACACCATGATCTGGGGGTCCATGCCAAATTTGGGAATAGCGCCACCTATGGGTGTTGAGATACCAAAAATGCACTTTTTTGCTTATAACTTCTGAACAATTCATCAGAAAATTATGATCTTGATGTCTATGGATTCTTTAGATCATTCCGAATCTGAGGATGTCCATTTTGTCAAGACCACCTGGACCACCCGTCCGCCATTTTGAATTTTGTCAAAAATTGCTATATCTTTTGATCTACTGTACATATCTTCACAAAAATCGATAGGCATCATCAACACCATATCCAAGAGGTACCCCGGAAGTTAGAAGACAGTGCCACCTAGTGTTCAAGAGATATAACGATTATTGCAAAACCCCTTATAAGTACTGTAAATGTTGATCAATTTTTGTTATTTTTATGTCATTTTATTCCTTTGGTTATGCCGAATCTGATGATGTCTCAAGTTTCATTTTCCAATATGGCGTCTGTCCGCTATATTGAATGGAATGAAATACAGTTTTTTCGCTACTCCTCCCTGAAATCTTGTTCAATTTTGTCCAAAATTTTATCAGATGAACTTCAGACCGGGCCTGACAGAAATGACTGAACAGATTTTTGATATTCACTCCCGTTCCTGACATGTACAGCTCTGAAGTTGACCGTGCCTGTGCTTGTTGATTTATGCTAATTAGCTTAGCATGCTAATTAGCCAAAATGCTAACACGTTTCTATTGACTCTAATGGGTCTCCTGAGCTATCTGGTTAACTTTGAGCAACGTTAACATTTTTTAGCGTAGCATGCTAATCTGGCTAAAATGCTGCTTCGGGCTTTTGAGAGTTCATTCTCACACCTTAACCTCTCTTCTGTGCCATGCAAACAGTGTGTCAACTAATGTGGCGCACTTAGCTAAGGCACTGGTCCCAAACCCGAGAGGTCGTGGGATCGAATCCGGGGTGGGTAACGCCGATCCGATTGATGTTCCGTTTTGGCCGTTTTGCTTCGTCCCGCTCGTTGCTCTGGCTACAGCCCTTCAGGGCTTGGCCCCGGTATCGCTGCTTGCAGCTATATTAGCGATTGTTTTTGGTAGAATTTTCGAGCAAAAACAATCGATCACTATGCTAGCCCTATGAAGGGAACATGGGAAAATGATGAAATTTGGCACACTTCTAGAGATGGTCACCAATAGTGATCTGACCAACTTTGGAGTCTCTAAGACCAACTCTACAGCGCCACCACCAGTTCAAAAATTCAGTTTTTAAACTTTAATAACTCATGAACCCTTTGGTCTATCCAGATAGGACTTAGTACACATGATTACTCTCTTCATGGAGATTACACTCTATACCTTACATTAAGTCTCCACCCATTACAGTAATTGCTATTAAGCTAATTAAATGTTTCTGTTTAAACACTACTCCTCCTTCAAAAGTGGTTTGATTTTTCTGAAATTTGCCACAGACGATCTTCGGACCGAGCCGCACAGAAATGACTGAACAGATTTTTGATATTCGTTTTTGTTCAAAAGTTATTAAATTGTGAACATAACGAGGTCCACCCAAAATTGGTTAAGAGGCTGTATCTCGGCCAAACATTGATCAATCGAAATTAAACTTGATACACTGCATAAACACCATGATCTGAGGGTACATGCCGAATTCGGGGACAGCGCCACCTATGGGTCATGAGATAGCATAAATGCACATTTCTCCTTATAACTTTTGAACACCTTCTTCTATCAACATAAAACTTAGTACATCTCATTCCTCTCTTCACGCTGATCACATTTAATAGTTTACATTAAAATTCCTGCCATTACAGTGATGGCCATTTAGAAAAGTACAGTATTCCCTTTTTTCGCTACTCCTCCTTCAAATGTGGCCCAATTCTTCTCAAAATTTCCTCAGACGATCTTTGGACCGAGCCGCACGGAAATGACTGAATAGAATTTTTCGACCTACTGGTCAAAAAAAGAGTTATGATGCTCTGAAGTTAACACTATTGAATCGAAATTGTTCGAGAAGCTGTATCTCGGCCGTACTTTGATCAATCGCCACAAAACTTGCTACACTTCATCAACACTATGAACTGAGAATATATCCCAAAGTTGGAAACAGCGCCACCTATGGGTCGTGAGATACCAAAAATTCACATGTCTGCTTATAGCTTTTGAACAATTAGTTGGAAAATCATGATCTTGGTTTCTTTCTATTCCTCGGGTAATGCCGAATCTATGGATGTAAATTTTGCCAGGATTGACTAAACTACCTTAAAATGCTAGGCAACTTTCTTTAGTGAACTCATCCTCACACCTTAACCTCTCTTCTGTGCCATGCGAACTGTGTGTCAACTAATGTGGCGCACTTAGCTAAGGCACCGGTCCCGAGCCCCAGAGGTCGTGGGATCGAATCCGGGGTGGGTAACTTCGATCCGATGGAAGTTCCGTTTTGGCCGTTTTGCTTCGTCCCGCTCGTTGCTCTGGCTACAGCCCTTCAGGGCTTGGCCCCGGTATCGCTGCTTGCAGCTATATTAGCGATTGTTTTTGGTAGAATTTTCGAGCAAAAACAATCGATCACTATGCAAGCCCTATGAAGGGAACATGGGAAAATGATGAAATTTGGCACACTTCTAGAGATGGTCACCAATAGTGATCTGACCAACTTTGGGGTCTCTAAGACCAACTCTACAGCGCCACCACCAGTTCAAAAATTCAGTTTTTAAACTTTAATAACTCCCGAACCCTTTGGTCTATACAGATACGACTTAGTACACATGATTACTCTCTTCATGGAGATTACACTCTATACCTTACATTAAGTCTCCACCCATTACAGTAATTGCTATTAAGCTAATTAAGTGTTTCTGTTTAAACGCTACTCCTCCTTCAAAAGTGGTTTGATTTTTCTGAAATTTGCCACAGACGATCTTCGGACCGAGCCGCACAGAAATGACTGAACAGATTTTTGATATTCGTCTTTGTTCAAAAGTTATTAAATTGTGAACATAACGAGGTCGACCCAAAATCGGTTGAGATGCTGTATCTCGGCCAAACATTGATCAATCGAAACTAAACTTGATACACTTCATCTACACCATGATCTGAGGGTTCATGCCGAATTCGGGCACAGCGCCATCTATGGGTCATGAGATAGCATAAATGCACATTTTTCCTTATAACTTTTGAACAACTTCTTCTATCAAGATAAAACTTAGTACACCTGATTCCTCTCTTCACGCTGATCACATTGAATAGTTTACATTAAAATTCCTGCCATTACAGTAACCCGCATTATGAAAAGTACAGTATTCTGTTTATTCGCTACTCCTCCTTCAAATGTGGCCCAATTCTTCTCAAAATTTCCTCAGACGATCTTTGGACCGAGCCGCACAGAAATGACTGAACAGAATTTTTCGACCTACTGGTCAAAAAAAGAGTTATGATGCTCTGAAGTTAATAGTGTTGAATCGAAATTGAATGAGACGCTATATCTCGGCCGTACTTTGATCAATCGCCACAAAACTCGCTACACTTCATCAACACTATGGACTGAGAATATATCCCAAAGTTGGAAACAGCGCCACCTATGGGTCGTGAGATACCAAAATTTCACATTTCTGCTTATAGCTTTTGAACAATTAGTTGGAAAATCATGATCTTGGTGTCTTTCTATTCCTCGGGTCATGCCGAATCTATGGATGTAAATTTTGGCAGGATTGACTAAACTACCTTAAAATGCTAGGCAACTTTCTTTAGTGACCTCATCCTCACACCTTAACCTTTCTTCTGTAGCCCACTGGATGTGTAAAGACTCAGTGGTGCAGTGTGTTAAGCCGCTGGTTCTGAGCTTCTGAGGTCATGGGTTCGAATCCAGGACAGATAATGTTGTTTCTGGGTTCATGGGTTTGGATCAAGGGCAGTTAATGTTGCTTCTGTCCAAGCCTTTGCATTTCCTGAGTCTGTTTGCCTTGAATCAAAAATGTGTTTTTGGTCTTTCTCATCTAAAGTTCTGTTCAATTTCAAACTTCTCTACTTCTGAACCGATCGGTTGTCCTGACGTGCGTACCGTTTCGGCCGTTTTGCTTCGTCCCGCTCGTTGCTCTGGCTACAGCCCTTCAGGGCTTGGCCCCGGTATCGCTGCTTGCAGCTATATTAGCGATTGTTTTTGGTAGAATTTTCGAGCAAAAACAATCGATCACTATGCCAGCCCTATGAAGGGAACATGGGAAAATGATGAAATTTGGCACACTTCTAGAGATGGTCACCAATAGTGATCTGACCAACTTTGGGGTCTCTAAGACCAACTCTACAGCGCCACCACCAGTTCAAAAATTCAGTTTTTAAACTTTAATAACTCCTGAACCCTTTGGTCTAGACAGATAAAACTTAGTACACATGATTACTCTCTTCATGGAGATTACATTCTATACCTTACATTAAGTTTCCACCCATTACAATAATTGCTATTAAGCTAATTAAGTGTTTCCGTTTAAACGCTACTCCTCCTTCAAAAGTGGTTTGATTTTTCTGAAATTGACCACAGACGATCTTCGGACCGAGCCGCACAGAAATGACTGAACAGATTTTTGATATTGGTCTTTGTTCAAAAGTTATTCAATTGTGAACATAACGAGGTCGACCCAAAATCGGTTAAGAGGCTGTATCTCGGCCAAACATTGATCAATCGAAACCAAACTTGATACACTTCATCAACACCATGATGTGAGGATTCTTGCCGAATTCGGGCACAGCGCCACCTATGGGTCATGAGATAGCATAAATGCAAATTTTTCCTTATAAATTTTGAACACCTTCTTCTATCAACATAAAACTTAGTACACCTGATTCCTCTCTTCACGCTGATCACATTGAATCGTGTACATTAAAATTCCTGCCATTACAGTGAAGGCCATTAAGAAAAGTACAGTATTCTGTTTTTTCGCTACTCCTCCTTCAAATGTGGCCCAATTCTTCTCAAAATTTCCTCATACGATCTTTGGACCGAGCCGCACAGAAATGACTGAACAGAATTCTTCGACCTACTGGTCAAAAAAAGAGTTATGATGCTCTGAAGTTAATAGTGTTCAATCGAAATTGTATGAGAGGCTATATCTCGGCCGTACTTTGATCAATCGCCACAAAACTCGCTACAGTTCATCAACACTATGAACTGAGAATTCATCCCAAAGTTGGGAACAGTGCCGCCTATGGGTCGTGAGATACCAAAAATTCACGTTTCTGCTTATAACTTTTGAACAATTAGTTGGAAAATCATGATCTTGGTGTCTGTCTATTCCTCGGATCATGCCGAATCCATGGATGTAAATTTTGCCAGGATTGACTAAACTACCTTAAATTGCTAGGCAAATTTCTTTAGTGACCTCATCCTCACACCTTAACCTTTCTTCTGCAGCTCACTGGATGTGTAAAGACTCAGTGGTGCAGTATGTTAAGCCCCTGGTTCTGAGTTTCTGAGGTCATGGGTTCGAATCCAGGACAGGTAATGTTGTTTCTGAGTTCGTGGGTTCGGATCAAGGGCAGTTAATGTTGCTTCTGTCCAAGCCTTTGCATTTCCTGAGTGTGATTGCCTTCAATCAAAAGTATGTTTTTGGTCTTTCTCATCTAAAGTTCTGTTCAATTTCAAACTTCTCTACTTCTGAACCGGTCGGTTGTCCTGACGTGCGTACCGTTTTGGCCGTTTTGCCTCGTCCCGCTCGTTGCTCTGGCTACAGCCCTTCAGGGCTTGGCCCCGGTATCGCTGCTTGCAGCTATATTTAGGGGCCAAGCCCAGAGGGCTGTAGCCCCTATTGTATCTGTACGTTTTCTTTATTATTATTATTATTATTCTTCTTCTTCTCCAATGGGAGTCTATGGCAGCCCTATGAAGGGAACATGGGAAAATGATGAAATTTGGCACACCTGTAGAACTGGTCATTATTAGTGATCTGACCAACTTTGGGGTCTCTAGGCCAAACTCTATAGCGCCACCACCAGTCCAAAAATTCAACATTCAAACGTTAATAACTCTTGAACCACTAATTCTATGAAAATAAAACTTAGTACATCTATTTTGTCTCTTCATGGAGATTCCATTCCATATCTTACATTAAGACTCCGCCCATTACAGTAGCGGCCATTTTGAAAAGTACAGTATTCAGTCTAAACACTACTCCTCCTTCAAAATTGGTCCAATTCTTCTGAAATTTGGCTCAGATGTTCTTTGGACTGAGCCGCACAGAAATGACTGAACAGAATTTTTTTAACACTAGTGAAAAAAAAAGTTATGATGCTGTGAACTTACTGAGGTTGACCTAAAATCGGTTGAGATGCTGTATCTCGGCCAAACTTTGATCAATCGATACCAAACTTGGTACACTTCATCTACACCATGATCTGGGGGTCCACGCCGAATTTGGGAACAGCGCCACCTATGGGTGTTGAGATACCAAAAATGCACTTTTTTGCTTATAACTTCTGAACAATTCATCAGAAAATTATTTTCTTGATGTCTATGGATTCTTTAGATCATTCCGGATCTGTGGATGTCAATTTTGTCGAGACCACCAGGACCACCCGTCCGCCATTTTGAATTTTGACATAAATTGCTATATCTTTTGTTCTATTGTACATATCTTCACAAAAATCGATAGGCATCATCAACAACATGTGCCTGAGGTACCCCGGAAGTTAGAAGACAGCGCCACCTAGTGTTCAAGAGATATAACGATTCTTGCAAAACCCCTTATAACTACTGTAAATTTTGATCGATTTTTGATATTTTTATGTCATTTGATTCCGTGGGTTATGCCAAATCAGATGATGTCTCATTTGCCATTTTCCAATATGGCGTCTGTCCGCCATATTGAATGGATTTAAATACAGTTTTTTCGCTACTCCTCCCTGAAATCTTGTTCAATTTTGTTCAAAATTTTATCAGATGAACTTCAGACCGGGCCTGACAGAAATGACTGAACAGATTTTTGATATTCACTCCCGTTCCCGACGTGTACAGCTCTGAAGTTGACCGTGCCTGTGCTGGTTGATTTATGCTAATTAGCTTAGCATGCTAATTAGCTAAAATGCTAACACGTTTCTATTGACTCTAATGGGTCTCCTGAGCTATCTGGTTAACTTTGAGCAACGTTAGCATTTTTTAGCGTAGCATGCTAATCTGGCTAAAATGCTGCTTCGGGCTTTTGAGAGTTCATTCTCACACCTTAACCTCTCTTCTGTGCCATGTAAACAGTGTGTCAACTAATGTGGCGCACTTAGCTAAGGCACTCGTCCCAAACCCGAGAGGTCATGGGATCGAATCCAGGGTGGGTAACGTCGGTCCGATGGAAGTTCCGTTTTGGCCGTTTTGCTTCGTCCCGCTCGTTGCTCTGGCTACAGCCCTTCAGGGCTTGGCCCCGGTATCGCTGCTTGCAGCTATATTAGCGATTGTTTTTGGTAGAATTTTCGAGCAAAAACAATCGATCACTATGCCAGCCCTATGAAGGGAACATGGGAAAATGATGAAATTTGGCACACTTCTAGAGATGGTCACCAATAGTGATCTGACCAACTTTGGGGTCTCTAAGACCAACTCTACAGCGCCACCACCAGTTCAAAAATTCAGTTTTTAAACTTTAATAACTCCTGAACCCTTTGGTCTATCCAGATACGACTTAGTACACATGATTACTCTCTTCTTGGAGATTACACTCTATACCTTACATTAAGTCTCCACCCATTACAGTAATTGCTATTAAGCTAATTAAGTGTTTCCGTTTAAACGCTACTCCTCCTTCAAAAGTGGTTTGATTTTTCTGAAATTTGCCACAGACGATCTTCGGACCGAGCCGCACAGAAATGACTGAACAGATTTTTGATATTCGTCTTTGTTCAAAAGTTATTCGATTGTGAACATAACGAGGTCGACCCAAAATCGGTTAAGAGGCTGTATCTCGGCCAAACATTGATCAATCGAAACTAAACTTGATACACTTCATCAACACCATGATCTGAGGGTTCATGCTGAATTTGGGTACAGCGCCACCTATGGGTCATGAGATAGCATAAATGCACATTTTTCCTTATAACTTTTGAACACCTTCTTCTATCAAGATAAAACTTAGTACACCTGATTCCTCTCTTCACGCTGATCACATTGAATAGTTTACTTTAAAAATCCTGCCATTACAGTGAAGGCCATTAAGAAAAGTACAGTATTCCGTTTTTTCGCTACTCCTCCTTCAAATGTGGCCCAATTCTTCTCAAAATTTCCTCAGACGATCTTTGGACCGAGCCGCACGGAAATGACTGAACAGAATTTTTCGACCTACTGGTCAAAAAAAGAGTTATGATTCTCTGAAGTTAACAGTGTTAAACTGAAATTTTTTGAAAGGCTATATCTCGACCGTACTTTGATCAATCGCCACAAAACTCGCTACACTTCATCAACACTATGAACTGAGAATATATCCCAAAGTTGGAAACAGCGCCACCTATGGGTCATGAGATACCAAAAATTCACGTTTCTGCTTATAGCTTTTGAACAATTAGTTGGAAAATCATGATCTTGGTGTCTTTCTATTCCTCGGGTCATGCCGAATCTAGGGATGTAAATTTTGCCAGGATTGACTAAACTACCTTAAAATGCTAGGCAACTTTCTTTAGTGACCTCATTCTCACACCTTAACCTCTCTTCTGTGCCATGCAAACTGTGTGTCAACTAATGTGGCGCACTTCGCTAAGGCACCGGTCCCAAACCCGACAGGTCGTGGGGTCGAATCTGGGGTGGGTAACGTCGATCCGATGTAAGTTCCGTTTTGGCCGTTTTGCTTCGTCCCGCTCGTTGCTCTGGCTACAGCCCTTCAGGGCTTGGCCCCGGTATCGCTGCTTGCAGCTATATTTAGGGGCCAAGCCCAGAGGGCTGTAGCCCCTATTGTATCTGTACGTTTTATTATTATTATTATTCTTCTTCTTCTTCTTCTTCTCGTCCAATGGGAGTCTATGGCAGCCCTATGAAGGGAACATGGGAAAATGATGAAATTTGGCACACTTGTAGAGATGACCATTATTAGTGATCTGACCAACTTTGGGGTCTCTAGGACCAACTCTACAGCGCCACCACCAGTTCAAAAATTCAACATTCAAAGGTTAATAACTCTTGAACCACTTATTCTATGAAAATAAAACTTAGTACATCTGTTTTGTCTCTTCATGGAGATTCCATTCCACACTTTACATTAAGACTCCGCCCATTACAGTAGCGGCCATTTTGAAAAGTACAGTATTCAGTCTAAACACTACTCCTCTTTCAAAATTGGTCCAATTCTTCTGAAAATTGGCTCAGATGTTCTTTGGACTGAGCCGCACAGAAATGACTGAACAGATTTTTGATTTTCGCCTTTGTTCAAAAGTTATTCAATTGTGAACTTAATGAGGTTGACCTAAAATCGGTTGAGATGCTGTATCTCGGCCAAACTTTGATCAATCGAAACCAAAATTGGTACACTTCATCTACACCATGAATTGGGGGTCCATGCCAAATTTGGGAATAGCGCCACCTATGGGTGTTGAGATACCAAAAATGCACTTTTTTGCTTATAACTTCTGAACAGTTCATCAGAAAATTATTATATTGATGTCTATGGATTCTTTAGATCATTCCGAATCTGTGGATGTCAATTTTGTCAAGACCACCAGGACCACCCGTCCGCCATTTTGAATTTTGTCATAAATTGCTATATCTTTTGATCTACTGTACATATCTTCACAAAAATCGATAGCCATCATCAACACCATGTGCCTGAGGTACCCCGGAAGTTAGAAGACAGCGCCACCTAGTGTTCAAGAGATATAACGATTCTTGCAAAACCCCTTATAACTACTGTAAATGTTGATCGATTTTTGTTATTTTTATGTCATTTTATTCCTTTGGTTATGCCGAATCTGATGATTTCTCATTTGCCATTTTCCAATATGGCGTCTGTCCGCCATATTGAATGGAATGAAATACAGTTTTTTCGCTACTCCTCCCTGAAATCTTGTTCAATTTTGTTCAAAATGTTATCAGATGAACTTCAGACTGGGCCTGACAGAAATGACTGAACAGATTTTTGATATTCACTCCCGTTACCGACGTGTACAGCTCCGAAGTTGACCGTGGCTGTGCTTGTTGATTTATGCTAGTTAGCTTAGCATGCTAATTAGCTAAAATGCTAACACGTTTCTATTGACTCTAATGGGTCTCTTGAGCTATCTGGTTAACTTTGAGCAACCTTAGCATTTTTTAGCGTAGCATGCTAATCTGGTTAAAATGCTGCTTCGGGCTTTTGAGAGTTAATTCTCACACCTTAACCTCTCTTCTGTGCCATGCAAACAGTGTGTCAACTAATGTGGCGCACTTAGCTAAGGCACTGGTCCCAAAACCGAGAGGTCGTGGGATCGAATCCGTGGTGGGTTAGTTTGATCTGATGTAACTCTCATTTTGGCCATTTTGCTCAGGCTACAGCCCTTCAGGGCTTGGCCCCGGTATCGCTGCTTGCAGCTATATTTAGGGGCCAAGCCCAGAGGGCTGTAGCCCCTATTGTATCTGTATGTTTTATTATTATTATTATTATTATTATTATTATTCTTCTTCTTCTTCTTCTCGTCCAATGGGGGTCTATGGCAGCCCTATGAAGGGAACATGGGAAAATGATGAAATTTGGCACACTTGTAGAACTGGTCATTAATAGTGATCTGACCAACTTTGGGGTCTCTAGGACCAACTCTACAGCGCCACCACCAGTTCAAAAATTCAACATTCAAACGTTAATAACTCTTGAACCACTTATTCTATGAAAATCAAACTTAGTACATCTATTTTGTCTCTTCATGGAGATTCCATTCCACACCTTACATTAAGACTCCGCCCATTACAGTAGCGGCCATTTTGAAAAGTACAGTATTCAGTCTAAACACTACTCCTCCTTCAAAATTGGTCCAATTCTTCTGAAATTTGGCTCAGATGTTCTTTGGACTGAGCCGCACAGAAATGACTGAACAGATTTTTGATTTTCGTCTTTGTTCAAAAGTTATTCAATTGTGAACTTAATGAGGCTGACCTAAAATCGGTAGAGATGCTATATCTCGGCCAAACTTTGATCAATCGATACCAATCTTGGTACACTTCATCTACACCATGATCTGGGGGTCCATGCCAAATTTGGGAATAGCGCCACCTATGGGTGTTGAGATACCAAAAATGCACTTTTTTGCTTATAACTTCTGAACAATTCATCAGAAAATTATTATCTTGATGTCTATGGATTCTTTAGATCATTCCGGATCTGTGGATGTCAATTTTGTCAAGACCACCAGGACCACCCGTCCGCCATTTTGAATTTTGTCATAAATTGCTATATCTTTTGATCTACTGTACATATCTTCACAAAAATCGATAGGCATCATCAACAACATGTGCCTGAGGTACCCCGGAAGATAGAAGACAGCGCCACCTAGTGTTCAAGAGATATAACGATTCTTGCAAAACCCCTTATAACTACTGTAAATGTTGATCGATTTTTGTTATTTTTATGTCTTTTTATTCTTTTGGTTATGCCGAATCTGATGATGTCTCAATTTTCATTTTCCAATATGGCGTCTGTCCGCCATATTGAATGGAATGAAATACAGTTTTTTCGCTACTCCTCCCTGAAATCTTGTTCAATTTTGTTCAAAATTTTATCAGATGAACTTCAGACCGTGCCTCACAGAAATGACTGAACAGATTTTTGATATTCACTCCCGTTCCCGATATGTACAGCTCTGAACTTGACCGTGCCTGTGCTTGTTGATTTATGCTAGTTAGCTTAGCATGCTAATTAGCTAAAATGCTAACACGTTTCTATTGACTCTAATGGGTCTCCTGAGCTATCTGGTTAACTTTGAGCAACGTTAGCATTTTTTAGCGTAGCATGCTAATCTGGCTAAAATGCTGCTTCGGGCTTTTGAGAGTTCATTCTCACACCTTAACCTCTCTTCTGTGCCGTGCAAACTGTGTGTCAACTAATGTGGCGCACTTCGCTAAGGCACTGGTCCCAGACCCGAGAGGGCGTGGGATCGAATCCGGGGTGGGTAACGTCGGTCCGATGGAAGTTCCGTTTTGGCCGTTTTGCTTCGTCCCGCTCGTTGCTCTGGCTACAGCCCTTCAGGGCTTGGCCCCGGTATCGCTGCTTGCAGCTATATTTAGGGGCCAAGCCCAGAGGGCTGTAGCCCCTATTGTATCTGTATGTTTTATTATTATTAGGGGCCAAGCCCAGAGGGCTGTAGCCCCTATTGTATCTGTACGTTTTCTTTATTATTATTATTATTATTCTTCTTCTTCTCCAATGGGAGTCTATGGCAGCCCTATGAAGGGAACATGGGAAAATGATGAAATTTGGCACACCTGTAGAACTGGTCATTATTAGTGATCTGACCAACTTTGGGGTCTCTAGGCCAAACTCTATAGCGCCACCACCAGTCCAAAAATTCAACATTCAAACGTTAATAACTCTTGAACCACTAATTCTATGAAAATAAAACTTAGTACATCTATTTTGTCTCTTCATGGAGATTCCATTCCATATCTTACATTAAGACTCCGCCCATTACAGTAGCGGCCATTTTGAAAAGTACAGTATTCAGTCTAAACACTACTCCTCCTTCAAAATTGGTCCAATTCTTCTGAAATTTGGCTCAGATGTTCTTTGGACTGAGCCGCACAGAAATGACTGAACAGAATTTTTTTAACACTAGTGAAAAAAAAAGTTATGATGCTGTGAACTTACTGAGGTTGACCTAAAATCGGTTGAGATGCTGTATCTCGGCCAAACTTTGATCAATCGATACCAAACTTGGTACACTTCATCTACACCATGATCTGGGGGTCCACGCCGAATTTGGGAACAGCGCCACCTATGGGTGTTGAGATACCAAAAATGCACTTTTTTGCTTATAACTTCTGAACAATTCATCAGAAAATTATTTTCTTGATGTCTATGGATTCTTTAGATCATTCCGGATCTGTGGATGTCAATTTTGTCGAGACCACCAGGACCACCCGTCCGCCATTTTGAATTTTGACATAAATTGCTATATCTTTTGTTCTATTGTACATATCTTCACAAAAATCGATAGGCATCATCAACAACATGTGCCTGAGGTACCCCGGAAGTTAGAAGACAGCGCCACCTAGTGTTCAAGAGATATAACGATTCTTGCAAAACCCCTTATAACTACTGTAAATTTTGATCGATTTTTGATATTTTTATGTCATTTGATTCCGTGGGTTATGCCAAATCAGATGATGTCTCATTTGCCATTTTCCAATATGGCGTCTGTCCGCCATATTGAATGGATTTAAATACAGTTTTTTCGCTACTCCTCCCTGAAATCTTGTTCAATTTTGTTCAAAATTTTATCAGATGAACTTCAGACCGGGCCTGACAGAAATGACTGAACAGATTTTTGATATTCACTCCCGTTCCCGACGTGTACAGCTCTGAAGTTGACCGTGCCTGTGCTGGTTGATTTATGCTAATTAGCTTAGCATGCTAATTAGCTAAAATGCTAACACGTTTCTATTGACTCTAATGGGTCTCCTGAGCTATCTGGTTAACTTTGAGCAACGTTAGCATTTTTTAGCGTAGCATGCTAATCTGGCTAAAATGCTGCTTCGGGCTTTTGAGAGTTCATTCTCACACCTTAACCTCTCTTCTGTGCCATGTAAACAGTGTGTCAACTAATGTGGCGCACTTAGCTAAGGCACTCGTCCCAAACCCGAGAGGTCATGGGATCGAATCCAGGGTGGGTAACGTCGGTCCGATGGAAGTTCCGTTTTGGCCGTTTTGCTTCGTCCCGCTCGTTGCTCTGGCTACAGCCCTTCAGGGCTTGGCCCCGGTATCGCTGCTTGCAGCTATATTAGCGATTGTTTTTGGTAGAATTTTCGAGCAAAAACAATCGATCACTATGCCAGCCCTATGAAGGGAACATGGGAAAATGATGAAATTTGGCACACTTCTAGAGATGGTCACCAATAGTGATCTGACCAACTTTGGGGTCTCTAAGACCAACTCTACAGCGCCACCACCAGTTCAAAAATTCAGTTTTTAAACTTTAATAACTCCTGAACCCTTTGGTCTATCCAGATACGACTTAGTACACATGATTACTCTCTTCTTGGAGATTACACTCTATACCTTACATTAAGTCTCCACCCATTACAGTAATTGCTATTAAGCTAATTAAGTGTTTCCGTTTAAACGCTACTCCTCCTTCAAAAGTGGTTTGATTTTTCTGAAATTTGCCACAGACGATCTTCGGACCGAGCCGCACAGAAATGACTGAACAGATTTTTGATATTCGTCTTTGTTCAAAAGTTATTCGATTGTGAACATAACGAGGTCGACCCAAAATCGGTTAAGAGGCTGTATCTCGGCCAAACATTGATCAATCGAAACTAAACTTGATACACTTCATCAACACCATGATCTGAGGGTTCATGCTGAATTTGGGTACAGCGCCACCTATGGGTCATGAGATAGCATAAATGCACATTTTTCCTTATAACTTTTGAACACCTTCTTCTATCAAGATAAAACTTAGTACACCTGATTCCTCTCTTCACGCTGATCACATTGAATAGTTTACTTTAAAAATCCTGCCATTACAGTGAAGGCCATTAAGAAAAGTACAGTATTCCGTTTTTTCGCTACTCCTCCTTCAAATGTGGCCCAATTCTTCTCAAAATTTCCTCAGACGATCTTTGGACCGAGCCGCACGGAAATGACTGAACAGAATTTTTCGACCTACTGGTCAAAAAAAGAGTTATGATTCTCTGAAGTTAACAGTGTTAAACTGAAATTTTTTGAAAGGCTATATCTCGACCGTACTTTGATCAATCGCCACAAAACTCGCTACACTTCATCAACACTATGAACTGAGAATATATCCCAAAGTTGGAAACAGCGCCACCTATGGGTCATGAGATACCAAAAATTCACGTTTCTGCTTATAGCTTTTGAACAATTAGTTGGAAAATCATGATCTTGGTGTCTTTCTATTCCTCGGGTCATGCCGAATCTAGGGATGTAAATTTTGCCAGGATTGACTAAACTACCTTAAAATGCTAGGCAACTTTCTTTAGTGACCTCATTCTCACACCTTAACCTCTCTTCTGTGCCATGCAAACTGTGTGTCAACTAATGTGGCGCACTTCGCTAAGGCACCGGTCCCAAACCCGACAGGTCGTGGGGTCGAATCTGGGGTGGGTAACGTCGATCCGATGTAAGTTCCGTTTTGGCCGTTTTGCTTCGTCCCGCTCGTTGCTCTGGCTACAGCCCTTCAGGGCTTGGCCCCGGTATCGCTGCTTGCAGCTATATTTATTATTATTATTCTTCTTCTTCTCCAATGGGAGTCTATGGCAGCCCTATGAAGGAAACATGGGAAAATGATGAAATTTGGCACACTTGTAGAGATGACCATTATTAGTGATCTGACCAACTTTGGGGTCTCTAGGACCAACTCTACAGCGCCACCACCAGTTCAAAAATTCAACATTCAAACGTTAATAACTCTTGAAACACTAATTCTATGAAAATAAAACTTAGTACATCTGTTTTGTCTCTTCATGGAGATTCCATTCCATACCTTACATTAAGACTCCGCCCATTACAGTAGCAGCCATTTTGAAAAGTACAGTATTCAGTCTAAACACTACTCCTCCTTCAAAATTGGTCCAATTCTTCTGAAATTTGGCTCAGATGTTCTTTGGACTGAGCCGCACAGAAATGACTGAACAGAATTTTTATTTTCGTCTTTGTTCAAAAGTTATTCAATTGTGAACTTAATGAGGCTGACCTAAAATCGGTTGAGATGCTGTATCTCGGCCAAACTTTGATCAATCGAAACCAAACTTGGTACACTTCATCTACACCATGATCTGGGGGTCCATGCCTAATTTGGGAATAGCGCCACCTATGGGTGATGAGATACTAAAAATGCACTTTTTTGCCTATAACTTCTGAACAGTTCATCAGAAAATTATTATCTTGATGTCTATGGATTCTTTAGATCATTCCGAATCTGTGGATGTCAATTTTGTCAAGACCACCAGGACCACCCGTCCGCCATTTTGAAATTTGTCATAAATTGCTATATCTTTTGATCTACTGTACATATCTTCACAAATATCGATAGGCATCATCAACTCCATATCCCGGAGGTACCCCGGAAGTTGGAAGACAGCGCCACCTAGTGTTCAAGAGATATAACGATTCTTGCAAAACCCCTTATAACTACTGTAAATTTTGATCGATTTTTGATATTTTTATGTCATTTGATTCCGTGGGTTATGCCAAATCAGATGATGTCTCATTTGCCATTTTCCAATATGGCGTCTGTCCGCCATATTGAATGGATTTAAATACAGTTTTTTCGCTACTCCTCCCTGAAATCTTGTTCAATATTGTTCAAAATTTTATCAGATGAACTTCAGACCGGGCCTGACAGAAATGACTGAACAGATTTTTGATATTCACTCCCGTTCCCGACGTGTACAGCTCTGAAGTTGACCGTGCCTGTGCTGGTTGATTTATGCTAATTAGCTTAGCATGCTAATTAGCTAAAATGCTAACACGTTTCTATTGACTCTAATGGGTCTCCTGAACTATCTGGTTAACTTTGAGCAACGTTAGCATTTTTTAGCGTAGCATGCTAATCTGGCTAAAATGCTGCTTCGGGCTTTTGAGAGTTAATTCTCACACCTTAACCTCTCTTCTGTGCCATGCAAACAGTGTGTCAACTAATGTGGCACACTTAGCTAAGGCACTCGTCCCGAACCCGAGAGGGCGTGGGATCGAATCCGGGGTGGGTAACGTCGATCCGATGTAAGTTCCGTTTTGGCCGTTTTGCTTCGTCCCGCTCGTTGCTCTGGCTACAGCCCTTCAGGGCTTGGCCCCGGTATCGCTGCTTGCAGCTATATTAGCGATTGTTTTTGGTAGAATTTTCGAGCAAAAACAATCGATCACTATGCAAGCCCTATGAAGGGAACATGGGAAAATGATGAAATTTGGCACACTTGTAGAGATGACCATTATTAGTGATCTGACCAACTTTGGGGTCTCTAGGACCAACTCTACAGCGCCACCACCAGTTCAAAAATTCAGTTTTTAAACTTTAATAACTCCTGAACCCTTTGTTCTAGACAGATAAAAATTAGTACACATCATTACTCTCTTCATGGAGATTACACTCTATACGTTACATTAAGTTTCCACCCATTACAGTAATTGCTATTAAGCTAATTAAGTGTTTCCGTTTAAACGCTACTCCTCCTTCAAAAGTGGTTTGATTTTTCTGAAATTTACCACAGACGATCTTCGGACCGAGCCGCACAGAAATGACTGAACAGATTTTTGATATTCATCTTTGTTCAAAAGTTATTAAATTGTGAACATAACGAGGTCGACCCAAAATCGGTTAAGAGGCTGTATCTCGGCCAAACATTGATCAATCGAAACTAAACTTGATACACTTCATCAACACCATGATCTGAGGGTCCATGCCGAATTCGGCCACAGCGCCACCTATGGGTCATGAGATAGCATAAATTCACATTTTTCCTTATAACTTTTGAACACCTTCTTCTATCAAGATAAAACTTAGTACACCTGATTCCTCTCTTCACGCTGATCACATTGAATAGTTTACATTAAAATTCCTGCCATTACAGTGAAGGCCATTAAGAAAAGTACAGTATTCCGTTTTTTCGCTACTCCTCCTTCAAATGTGCCCCAATTCTTTTCAAAATTTCCTCAGACGATCTTTGGACCGAGCCGCACAGAAATGACTGAACAGAATTGTTCGACCTACTGGTTAAAAAAAGAGTTATGATGCTCTGAAGTTAATAGTGTTCAATCGAAATTGTATGAGAGGCTATATCTCGGCCGTACTTTGATCAATCGCCACAAAACTCGCTACAGTTCATCAACACTATGAACTGAGAATATATCCCAAAGTTGGGAACAGCGCCACCTATGGGTCGTGAGATACCAAAGACTCACATTTCTGCTTATAACTTTTGAACAATTAGTTGGAAAATCATGATCTTGTCGTCAGTCTATTTCTCGAAACATGCCGAATCCATGGATGTAAATTTTGCCAGGATTAACTAAACTAACTGCCTGACATTAAGAATTGTGTCCTAAGTTTCTATATCTTTTCAACCCATGGAAAGATTTCTACTATAATCGGTAGGGATTATTAAAACCATGTTCTGGACATATCTCAGAAGTCTGAATTACAATTTACTCAACTTTCCATATCATGCTGCTTAAATTGCTAAGCAACTTTCTTCAGTGACCTCATTCTCACACCTTAACCTCTCTTCTGTGCCATGCGAACTGTGTGTCAACTAATGTGGCGCACTTAGCTAAGGCACTGGTCCCGAACCCGAGAGGTCGTGGGATCGAATCCGGGGTGGGTAACGTCGATCCGATGTAAGTTCCGTTTTGGCCATTTTGCTTCGTCCCGCTCGTTGCTCTGGCTACAGCCCTTCAGGGCTTGGCCCCGGTATCGCTGCTTGCAGCTATATTTAGGGGCCAAGCCCAGAGGGCTGTAGCCCCTATTGTATCTGTATGTTTTATTATTATTATTATTATTATTCTTCTTCTTCTCCAATGGGAGTCTATGGCAGCCCTATGAAGGAAACATGGGAAAATGATGAAATTTGGCACACTTGTAGAGATGACCATTATTAGTGATCTGACCAACTTTGGGGTCTCTAGGACCAACTCTACAGCGCCACCACCAGTTCAAAAATTCAACATTCAAACGTTAATAACTCTTGAAACACTAATTCTATGAAAATAAAACTTAGTACATCTGTTTTGTCTCTTCATGGAGATTCCATTCCATACCTTACATTAAGACTCCGCCCATTACAGTAGCAGCCATTTTGAAAAGTACAGTATTCAGTCTAAACACTACTCCTCCTTCAAAATTGGTCCAATTCTTCTGAAATTTGGCTCAGATGTTCTTTGGACTGAGCCGCACAGAAATGACTGAACAGAATTTTTATTTTCGTCTTTGTTCAAAAGTTATTCAATTGTGAACTTAATGAGGCTGACCTAAAATCGGTTGAGATGCTGTATCTCGGCCAAACTTTGATCAATCGAAACCAAACTTGGTACACTTCATCTACACCATGATCTGGGGGTCCATGCCTAATTTGGGAATAGCGCCACCTATGGGTGATGAGATACTAAAAATGCACTTTTTTGCCTATAACTTCTGAACAGTTCATCAGAAAATTATTATCTTGATGTCTATGGATTCTTTAGATCATTCCGAATCTGTGGATGTCAATTTTGTCAAGACCACCAGGACCACCCGTCCGCCATTTTGAAATTTGTCATAAATTGCTATATCTTTTGATCTACTGTACATATCTTCACAAATATCGATAGGCATCATCAACTCCATATCCCGGAGGTACCCCGGAAGTTGGAAGACAGCGCCACCTAGTGTTCAAGAGATATAACGATTCTTGCAAAACCCCTTATAACTACTGTAAATTTTGATCGATTTTTGATATTTTTATGTCATTTGATTCCGTGGGTTATGCCAAATCAGATGATGTCTCATTTGCCATTTTCCAATATGGCGTCTGTCCGCCATATTGAATGGATTTAAATACAGTTTTTTCGCTACTCCTCCCTGAAATCTTGTTCAATATTGTTCAAAATTTTATCAGATGAACTTCAGACCGGGCCTGACAGAAATGACTGAACAGATTTTTGATATTCACTCCCGTTCCCGACGTGTACAGCTCTGAAGTTGACCGTGCCTGTGCTGGTTGATTTATGCTAATTAGCTTAGCATGCTAATTAGCTAAAATGCTAACACGTTTCTATTGACTCTAATGGGTCTCCTGAACTATCTGGTTAACTTTGAGCAACGTTAGCATTTTTTAGCGTAGCATGCTAATCTGGCTAAAATGCTGCTTCGGGCTTTTGAGAGTTAATTCTCACACCTTAACCTCTCTTCTGTGCCATGCAAACAGTGTGTCAACTAATGTGGCACACTTAGCTAAGGCACTCGTCCCGAACCCGAGAGGGCGTGGGATCGAATCCGGGGTGGGTAACGTCGATCCGATGTAAGTTCCGTTTTGGCCGTTTTGCTTCGTCCCGCTCGTTGCTCTGGCTACAGCCCTTCAGGGCTTGGCCCCGGTATCGCTGCTTGCAGCTATATTTAGGGGCCAAGCCCAGAGGGCTGTAGCCCCTATTGTATCTGTACGTTTTCTTTATTATTATTATTATTATTATTATTATTCTTCTTCTTCTCCAATGGGAGTCTATGGCAGCCCTATGAAGGGAACATGGGAAAATGATGAAATTTGGCACACTTGTAGAGATGACCATTATTAGTGATCTGACCAACTTTGGGGTCTCTAGGACCAACTCTACAGCGCCACCACCAGTTCAAAAATTCAACATTCAAACGTTAATAACTCTTGAACCACTTATTCTATGAAAATAAAACTTACTACATCTGTTTTGTCTCTTCATGGAGATTCCATTCCATATCTTACATTAAGACTCCGCCCATTACAGTAGCGGCCATTTTGAAAAGTACAGTATTCAGTCTAAACACTACTCCTCCTTCAAAATTGGTCCAATTCTTCTGAAATTTGTCTCAGATGTTCTTTGGACTGAGCCGCACAGAAATGACTGAACAGATTTTTGATTTTCGTCTTTGTTCAAAAGTTATTCCATTGTAAACTTAATGAGGTTGACCTAAAATCGGTTGAGATGCTGTATCTCGGCCAAACTTTGATCAATCGAAACCAAACTTGATACACTTCATCTACACCATGATCTGGGGGTCCATGCCAAATTTGGCAATAGCGCCACCTATGGGTGATGAGATACCAAAAATGCACTTTTTTGCTTATAACTTCTGAACAATTCATCAGAAAATTATTTTCTTGATGTCTATGGATTCTTTAGGTCATTCCGAATCTGTGGATGTCAATTTTGTCAAGACCACTAGGACCACCCGTCCGCCATTTTAAATTTTGTCATAAATTGCTATATCTTTTGATCTACTGTACATATCTTCACAAAAATCGATAGGCATCATCAACACCATATCCAAGAGGTACCCCGGAAGTTAGAAGACAGTGCCACCTAGTGTTCAAGAGATATAACGATTATTGCAAAACCCCTTATAACTACTGTAAATGTTGATCGATTTTTGTTATTTTTATGTCATTTTATTCCTTTGGTTATGCTGAATCTGATGATGTCTCAATTGTCATTTTCCAACATGGCGTCTGTCCGCCATATTGAATGGAATGAAATACAGTTTTTTCGCTACTCCTCCCTGAAATCTTGTTCAATTTTGTCCATAATTTTATCAGATGAACTTCAGACCGGGCCTGACAGAAATGACTGAACAGATTTTTGATATTCGCTCCCGTTCCTGACATGTACAGCTCTGAAGTTGACCGTGCCTGTGCTTGTTGATTTATGCTAATTAGCTTAGCATGCTAATTAGCTAAAATGCTAACACGTTTCTATTGACTCTAATGGGTCTCCTGAGGTATCTGGTTAACTTTGAGCAACGTTAGCATTTTTTAGCGTAGCATGCTAATCTGGCTAAAATGCTGCTTCGGGCTTTTGAGAGTTCATTCTCACACCTTAAGCTCTCTTCTGTGCCATGCGAACTGTGTGTCAACTAATGTGGCGCACTTCGCTAAGGCACCGGTCCCGAACCCGAGAGGTTGTGGGATCGAATCCGGGGTGGGTAACGTCGATCCGATGGAAGTTCCGTTTTGGCCGTTTTGCTTCGTCCCGCTCGTTGCTCTGGCTACAGCCCTTCAGGGCTTGGCCCCGGTATCGCTGCTTGCAGCTATATTAGCGATTGTTTTTGGTAGAATTTTCGAGCAAAAACAATCGATCACTATGCAAGCCCTATGAAGGGAACATGGGAAAATGATGAAATTTGGCACACTTGTAGAGATGACCATTATTAGTGATCTGACCAACTTTGGGGTCTCTAGGACCAACTCTACAGCGCCACCACCAGTTCAAAAATTCAGTTTTTAAACTTTAATAACTCCTGAACCCTTTGTTCTAGACAGATAAAAATTAGTACACATCATTACTCTCTTCATGGAGATTACACTCTATACGTTACATTAAGTTTCCACCCATTACAGTAATTGCTATTAAGCTAATTAAGTGTTTCCGTTTAAACGCTACTCCTCCTTCAAAAGTGGTTTGATTTTTCTGAAATTTACCACAGACGATCTTCGGACCGAGCCGCACAGAAATGACTGAACAGATTTTTGATATTCATCTTTGTTCAAAAGTTATTAAATTGTGAACATAACGAGGTCGACCCAAAATCGGTTAAGAGGCTGTATCTCGGCCAAACATTGATCAATCGAAACTAAACTTGATACACTTCATCAACACCATGATCTGAGGGTCCATGCCGAATTCGGCCACAGCGCCACCTATGGGTCATGAGATAGCATAAATTCACATTTTTCCTTATAACTTTTGAACACCTTCTTCTATCAAGATAAAACTTAGTACACCTGATTCCTCTCTTCACGCTGATCACATTGAATAGTTTACATTAAAATTCCTGCCATTACAGTGAAGGCCATTAAGAAAAGTACAGTATTCCGTTTTTTCGCTACTCCTCCTTCAAATGTGCCCCAATTCTTTTCAAAATTTCCTCAGACGATCTTTGGACCGAGCCGCACAGAAATGACTGAACAGAATTGTTCGACCTACTGGTTAAAAAAAGAGTTATGATGCTCTGAAGTTAATAGTGTTCAATCGAAATTGTATGAGAGGCTATATCTCGGCCGTACTTTGATCAATCGCCACAAAACTCGCTACAGTTCATCAACACTATGAACTGAGAATATATCCCAAAGTTGGGAACAGCGCCACCTATGGGTCGTGAGATACCAAAGACTCACATTTCTGCTTATAACTTTTGAACAATTAGTTGGAAAATCATGATCTTGTCGTCAGTCTATTTCTCGAAACATGCCGAATCCATGGATGTAAATTTTGCCAGGATTAACTAAACTAACTGCCTGACATTAAGAATTGTGTCCTAAGTTTCTATATCTTTTCAACCCATGGAAAGATTTCTACTATAATCGGTAGGGATTATTAAAACCATGTTCTGGACATATCTCAGAAGTCTGAATTACAATTTACTCAACTTTCCATATCATGCTGCTTAAATTGCTAAGCAACTTTCTTCAGTGACCTCATTCTCACACCTTAACCTCTCTTCTGTGCCATGCGAACTGTGTGTCAACTAATGTGGCGCACTTAGCTAAGGCACTGGTCCCGAACCCGAGAGGTCGTGGGATCGAATCCGGGGTGGGTAACGTCGATCCGATGTAAGTTCCGTTTTGGCCATTTTGCTTCGTCCCGCTCGTTGCTCTGGCTACAGCCCTTCAGGGCTTGGCCCCGGTATCGCTGCTTGCAGCTATATTAGCGATTGTTTTTGGTAGAATTTTCGAGCAAAAACAATCGATCACTATGCTAGCCCTATGAAGGGAACATGGGAAAATGATGAAATTTGGCACAATTCTAGAGATGGTCACCAATAGTGATCTGACCAACTTTGGAGTCTCTAAGACCAACTCTACAGCGCCACCACCAGTTCAAAAATTAAGTTTTTAAACTTTAATAACTCATGAACCCTTTGGTCTATCCAGATAGGACTTAGTACACATGATTACTCTCTTCATGGAGATTACACTCTATACCTTACATTAAGTCTCCACCCATTACAGTAATTGCTATTAAGCTAATTAAATGTTTCTGTTTAAACACTACTCCTCCTTCAAAAGTGGTTTGATTTTTCTGAAATTTGCCACAGACGATCTTCGGACCGAGCCGCACAGAAATGACTGAACAGATTTTTGATATTCATTTTTGTTCAAAAGTTATTAAATTGTGAACATAACAAGGTCGACCCAAAATCGGTTAAGAGGCTGTATCTCGGCCAAACATTGATCAATCGAAATGAAACTTGATACACTGCATAAACACCATGATCTGAGGGTACATGCCGAATTCGGGGACAGCGCCACCTATGGGTCATGAGATAGCATAAATGCACATTTCTCCTTATAACTTTTGAACACCTTCTTCTATCAACATAAAACTTAGTACATCTCATTCCTCTCTTCACGCTGATCACATTTAATAGTTTACATTAAAATTCCTGCCATTACAGTGATGGCCATTTAGAAAAGTACAGTATTCCCTTTTTTCGCTACTCCTCCTTCAAATGTGGCCCAATTCTTCTCAAAATTTCCTCAGACGATCTTTGGACCGAGCCGCACGGAAATGACTGAACAGAATTTTTCGACCTACTGGTCAAAAAAAGAGTTATGATGCTCTGAAGTTAACACTATTGAATCGAAATTGTTCGAGAAGCTGTATCTCGGCCGTACTTTGATCAATCGCCACAAAACTTGCTACACTTCATCAACACTATGAACTGAGAATATATCCCAAAGTTGGAAACAGCGCCACCTATGGGTCGTGAGATACCAACAATTCACTTTTCTGCTTATAACTTTTGAACAATTAGTTGGAAAATCATGATCTTGGTGTCTGTCTATTCCTCGGGTAATGCCGAATCTATGGATGTAAATTTTGCCAGGATTGACTAAACTACCTTAAAATGCTAGGCAACTTTCTTTAGTGAACTCATCCTCACACCTTAACCTCTCTTCTGTGCCATGCAAACTGTGTGTCAACTAATGTGGCGCACTTAGCTAAGGCACCGGTCCCGAGCCCCAGAGGTCGTGGGATCGAATCCGGGGTGGGTAACGTCGATCCGATGGAAGTTCCGTTTTGGCCGTTTTGCTTCGTCCCGCTCGTTGCTCTGGCTACAGCCCTTCAGGGCTTGGCCCCGGTATCGCTGCTTGCAGCTATATTAGCGATTGTTTTTGGTAGAATTTTCGAGCAAAAACAATCGATCACTATGCCAGCCCTATGAAGGGAACATGGGAAAATGATGAAATTTGGCACACTTCTAGAGATGGTCACCAATAGTGATCTGACCAACTTTGGGGTCTCTAAGACCAACTCTACAGCGCCACCACCAGTTCAAAAATTCAGTTTTTAAACTTTAATAACTCCTGAACCCTTTGGTCTATCCAGATACGACTTAGTACACATGATTACTCTCTTCATGGAGATTAATCTCTATACCTTACATTAAGTCTCCACCCATTACAGTAATTGCTATTAAGATAATTAAGTGTTTCCGTTTAAACGCTACTCCTCCTTCAAAAGTGGTTTGATTCTTCTGAAATTTGCCACAGACGATCTTCTGACCGAGCCGCACAGAAATGACTGAACAGATTTTTGATATTCGTCTTTGTTCAAAAGTTATTCAATTGTGAACATAACGAGGTCGACCCAAAATCGGTTAAGAGGCTGTATCTCGGCCAAACATTGATCAATCGAAACCAAACTTGATACACTTCATCAACACCATGATCTGAGGGTTCATGCCGAATTTAGGCACAGCGCCACCTATGGGTCATGATATAGCATAAATGCACATTTTTCCTTATAACTTTTGAACACCTTCTTGTATCAAGATAAAACTTAGTACACCTGATTCCTCTCTTCACGCTGATCACATTGAATAGTTTACATTAAAATTCCTGCCATTACAGTGAAGGCCATTAAGAAAAGTACAGTATTCCATTTTTCTGCTACTCCTCCTTCAAATGTGGCCCAATTCTTCTCAAATTTTCCTCAGATGATCTTTGGACTGAGCCGCACGGAAATGACTGAACGGAATTTTCCGACCTACTGGTCAAAAAAAGAGTTATGATGCTCTGAAGTTAATAGTGTTGAATCGAAATTGTATGAGAGGCTATATCTCGGCCGTGCTTTGATCAATCGCCACAAAACTTGCTACACTTCATCAACACTATGAACTGAGAATATATCCCAAAGTTGGAAACAGCGCCACCTATGGGTCATGAGATACCAAAAATTCACGTTTCTGCTTATAGCTTTTGAACAATTAGTTGGAAAATCATGATCTTGGTGTCTTTCTATTCCTCGGGTCATGCCGAATCTATGGATGTAAATTTTGGCAGGATTGACTAAACTACCTTAAAATGCTAGGCAACTTTCTTTAGTGACCTCATCCTCACACCTTAACCTTTCTTCTGTAGCCCACTGGATGTGTAAAGACTCAGTGGTGCAGTATGTTAAGCCGCTGGTTCTGAGCTTCTGAGGTCATGGGTTCGAATCCAGGACAGTTAATGTTGTTTCTGAGTTCATGTGTTCGGATCAAGGGCAGTTAATGTTGCTTCTGTCCAAGCCTTTGCATTTCCTGAGTGTGTTTGCCTTGAATCAAAAATATGTTTTTGGTCTTTCTCATCTAAAGTTCTGTTCGATTTCAAACTTCTCTACTTCTGAACCGATCGGTTGTCCTGACGTGCGTACCGTTTCGGCCGTTTTGCTTCGTCCCGCTCGTTGCTCTGGCTACAGCCCTTCAGGGCTTGGCCCCGGTATCGCTGCTTGCAGCTATATTAGCGATTGTTTTTGGTAGAATTTTCGAGCAAAAACAATCGATCACTATGCTAGCCCTATGAAGGGAACATGGGAAAATGATGAAATTTGGCACACTTCTAGAGATGGTCACCAATAGTTATCTGACCAACTTTGGAGTCTCTAAGACCAACTCTACAGCGCCACCACCAGTTCAAAAATTCAGTTTTTAAACTTTAATAACTCATGAACCCTTTGGTCTATCCAGATACGACTTAGTACACATGATTACTCTCTTCATGGAGATTACACTCTATACCTTACATTAAGTCTCCACCCATTACAGTAATTGCTATTAAGCTAATTAAGTGTTTCTGTTTAAACACTACTCCTCCTTCAAAAGTGGTTTGATTTTTCTGAAATTTGCCACAGACGATCTTCGGACCGAGCCGCACAGAAATGACTGAACAGATTTTTGATATTCGTTTCTGTTCAAAAGTTATTAAATTGTGAACATAACGAGGTTCACCCAAAATTGGTTAAGAGACTGTATCTCGGCCAAACATTGATCAATCGAAATTAAACTTGATACACTGCATAAACACCATGATCTGAGGGTACATGCCGAATTCGGGGACAGCGCCACCTATGGGTCATGAGATAGCATAAATGCACATTTCTCCTTATAACTTTTGAACACCTTCTTCTATCAACATAAAACTTAGTACATCTCATTCCTCTCTTCACGCTGATCACATTTAATAGTTTACATTAAAATTCCTGCCATTACAGTGATGGCCATTTAGAAAAGTACAGTATTCCCTTTTTTCGCTACTCCTCCTTCAAATGTGGCCCAATTCTTCTCAAAATTTCCTCAGACGATCTTTGGACCGAGCCGCACGGAAATGACTGAATAGAATTTTTCGACCTACTGGTCAAAAAAAGAGTTATGATGCTCTGAAGTTAACACTGTTGAATCGAAATTGTTCGAGAAGCTGTATCTCGGCCGTACTTTGATCAATCGCCACAAAACTTGCTACACTTCATCAACACTATGAACTGAGAATATATCCCAAAGTTGGAAACAGCGCCACCTATGGGTCGTGAGATACCAAAAATTCACATGTCTGCTTATAGCTTTTGAACAATTAGTTGCAAAAACATGATCTTGGTGTCTTTCTATTCCTCGGGTCATGCCGAATCTATGGATGTAAATTTTGCCAGGATTGACTAAACTACCTTAAAATGCTAGGCAACTTTCTTCAGTGACCTCATTCTCACACCTTAACCTCTCTTCTGTGCCATGCAAACTGTGTGTCAACTAATGTGGCGCACTTCGCTAAGGCACTGGTCCCAGACCCGAGAGGGCGTGGGATCGAATCTGGGGTGGGTAACGTCGATCCAATGTAAGTTCCGTTTTGGCCGTTTTGCGTCGTCCCGCTCGTTGCTCTGGCTACAGCCCTTCAGGGCTTGGCCCCGGTATCGCTGCTTGCAGCTATATTTATTAGGGGCCAAGCCCAGAGGGCTGTAGCCCCTATTGTATCTGTACGTTTTATTATTATTATTATTCTTCTTCTTCTTCTTCTTCTCGTCCAATGGGAGTCTATGGCAGCCCTATGAAGGGAACATGGGAAAATGATGAAATTTGGCACACTTGTAGAGATGACCATTATTAGTGATCTGACCAACTTTGGGGTCTCTAGGACCAACTCTACAGCGCCACCACCAGTTCAAAAATTCAACATTCAAAGGTTAATAACTCTTGAACCACTTATTCTATGAAAATAAAACTTAGTACATCTGTTTTGTCTCTTCATGGAGATTCCATTCCACACTTTACATTAAGACTCCGCCCATTACAGTAGCGGCCATTTTGAAAAGTACAGTATTCAGTCTAAACACTACTCCTCTTTCAAAATTGGTCCAATTCTTCTGAAAATTGGCTCAGATGTTCTTTGGACTGAGCCGCACAGAAATGACTGAACAGATTTTTGATTTTCGCCTTTGTTCAAAAGTTATTCAATTGTGAACTTAATGAGGTTGACCTAAAATCGGTTGAGATGCTGTATCTCGGCCAAACTTTGATCAATCGAAACCAAAATTGGTACACTTCATCTACACCATGAATTGGGGGTCCATGCCAAATTTGGGAATAGCGCCACCTATGGGTGTTGAGATACCAAAAATGCACTTTTTTGCTTATAACTTCTGAACAGTTCATCAGAAAATTATTATATTGATGTCTATGGATTCTTTAGATCATTCCGAATCTGTGGATGTCAATTTTGTCAAGACCACCAGGACCACCCGTCCGCCATTTTGAATTTTGTCATAAATTGCTATATCTTTTGATCTACTGTACATATCTTCACAAAAATCGATAGCCATCATCAACACCATGTGCCTGAGGTACCCCGGAAGTTAGAAGACAGCGCCACCTAGTGTTCAAGAGATATAACGATTCTTGCAAAACCCCTTATAACTACTGTAAATGTTGATCGATTTTTGTTATTTTTATGTCATTTTATTCCTTTGGTTATGCCGAATCTGATGATTTCTCATTTGCCATTTTCCAATATGGCGTCTGTCCGCCATATTGAATGGAATGAAATACAGTTTTTTCGCTACTCCTCCCTGAAATCTTGTTCAATTTTGTTCAAAATGTTATCAGATGAACTTCAGACTGGGCCTGACAGAAATGACTGAACAGATTTTTGATATTCACTCCCGTTACCGACGTGTACAGCTCCGAAGTTGACCGTGGCTGTGCTTGTTGATTTATGCTAGTTAGCTTAGCATGCTAATTAGCTAAAATGCTAACACGTTTCTATTGACTCTAATGGGTCTCTTGAGCTATCTGGTTAACTTTGAGCAACCTTAGCATTTTTTAGCGTAGCATGCTAATCTGGTTAAAATGCTGCTTCGGGCTTTTGAGAGTTAATTCTCACACCTTAACCTCTCTTCTGTGCCATGCAAACAGTGTGTCAACTAATGTGGCGCACTTAGCTAAGGCACTGGTCCCAAAACCGAGAGGTCGTGGGATCGAATCCGTGGTGGGTTAGTTTGATCTGATGTAACTCTCATTTTGGCCATTTTGCTCAGGCTACAGCCCTTCAGGGCTTGGCCCCGGTATCGCTGCTTGCAGCTATATTTAGGGGCCAAGCCCAGAGGGCTGTAGCCCCTATTGTATCTGTACGTTTTCTTTATTATTATTATTATTATTCTTCTTCTTCTCCAATGGGAGTCTATGGCAGCCCTATGAAGGGAACATGGGAAAATGATGAAATTTGGCACACCTGTAGAACTGGTCATTATTAGTGATCTGACCAACTTTGGGGTCTCTAGGCCAAACTCTATAGCGCCACCACCAGTCCAAAAATTCAACATTCAAACGTTAATAACTCTTGAACCACTAATTCTATGAAAATAAAACTTAGTACATCTATTTTGTCTCTTCATGGAGATTCCATTCCATATCTTACATTAAGACTCCGCCCATTACAGTAGCGGCCATTTTGAAAAGTACAGTATTCAGTCTAAACACTACTCCTCCTTCAAAATTGGTCCAATTCTTCTGAAATTTGGCTCAGATGTTCTTTGGACTGAGCCGCACAGAAATGACTGAACAGAATTTTTTTAACACTAGTGAAAAAAAAAGTTATGATGCTGTGAACTTACTGAGGTTGACCTAAAATCGGTTGAGATGCTGTATCTCGGCCAAACTTTGATCAATCGATACCAAACTTGGTACACTTCATCTACACCATGATCTGGGGGTCCACGCCGAATTTGGGAACAGCGCCACCTATGGGTGTTGAGATACCAAAAATGCACTTTTTTGCTTATAACTTCTGAACAATTCATCAGAAAATTATTTTCTTGATGTCTATGGATTCTTTAGATCATTCCGGATCTGTGGATGTCAATTTTGTCGAGACCACCAGGACCACCCGTCCGCCATTTTGAATTTTGACATAAATTGCTATATCTTTTGTTCTATTGTACATATCTTCACAAAAATCGATAGGCATCATCAACAACATGTGCCTGAGGTACCCCGGAAGTTAGAAGACAGCGCCACCTAGTGTTCAAGAGATATAACGATTCTTGCAAAACCCCTTATAACTACTGTAAATTTTGATCGATTTTTGATATTTTTATGTCATTTGATTCCGTGGGTTATGCCAAATCAGATGATGTCTCATTTGCCATTTTCCAATATGGCGTCTGTCCGCCATATTGAATGGATTTAAATACAGTTTTTTCGCTACTCCTCCCTGAAATCTTGTTCAATTTTGTTCAAAATTTTATCAGATGAACTTCAGACCGGGCCTGACAGAAATGACTGAACAGATTTTTGATATTCACTCCCGTTCCCGACGTGTACAGCTCTGAAGTTGACCGTGCCTGTGCTGGTTGATTTATGCTAATTAGCTTAGCATGCTAATTAGCTAAAATGCTAACACGTTTCTATTGACTCTAATGGGTCTCCTGAGCTATCTGGTTAACTTTGAGCAACGTTAGCATTTTTTAGCGTAGCATGCTAATCTGGCTAAAATGCTGCTTCGGGCTTTTGAGAGTTCATTCTCACACCTTAACCTCTCTTCTGTGCCATGTAAACAGTGTGTCAACTAATGTGGCGCACTTAGCTAAGGCACTCGTCCCAAACCCGAGAGGTCATGGGATCGAATCCAGGGTGGGTAACGTCGGTCCGATGGAAGTTCCGTTTTGGCCGTTTTGCTTCGTCCCGCTCGTTGCTCTGGCTACAGCCCTTCAGGGCTTGGCCCCGGTATCGCTGCTTGCAGCTATATTAGCGATTGTTTTTGGTAGAATTTTCGAGCAAAAACAATCGATCACTATGCCAGCCCTATGAAGGGAACATGGGAAAATGATGAAATTTGGCACACTTCTAGAGATGGTCACCAATAGTGATCTGACCAACTTTGGGGTCTCTAAGACCAACTCTACAGCGCCACCACCAGTTCAAAAATTCAGTTTTTAAACTTTAATAACTCCTGAACCCTTTGGTCTATCCAGATACGACTTAGTACACATGATTACTCTCTTCTTGGAGATTACACTCTATACCTTACATTAAGTCTCCACCCATTACAGTAATTGCTATTAAGCTAATTAAGTGTTTCCGTTTAAACGCTACTCCTCCTTCAAAAGTGGTTTGATTTTTCTGAAATTTGCCACAGACGATCTTCGGACCGAGCCGCACAGAAATGACTGAACAGATTTTTGATATTCGTCTTTGTTCAAAAGTTATTCGATTGTGAACATAACGAGGTCGACCCAAAATCGGTTAAGAGGCTGTATCTCGGCCAAACATTGATCAATCGAAACTAAACTTGATACACTTCATCAACACCATGATCTGAGGGTTCATGCTGAATTTGGGTACAGCGCCACCTATGGGTCATGAGATAGCATAAATGCACATTTTTCCTTATAACTTTTGAACACCTTCTTCTATCAAGATAAAACTTAGTACACCTGATTCCTCTCTTCACGCTGATCACATTGAATAGTTTACTTTAAAAATCCTGCCATTACAGTGAAGGCCATTAAGAAAAGTACAGTATTCCGTTTTTTCGCTACTCCTCCTTCAAATGTGGCCCAATTCTTCTCAAAATTTCCTCAGACGATCTTTGGACCGAGCCGCACGGAAATGACTGAACAGAATTTTTCGACCTACTGGTCAAAAAAAGAGTTATGATTCTCTGAAGTTAACAGTGTTAAACTGAAATTTTTTGAAAGGCTATATCTCGACCGTACTTTGATCAATCGCCACAAAACTCGCTACACTTCATCAACACTATGAACTGAGAATATATCCCAAAGTTGGAAACAGCGCCACCTATGGGTCATGAGATACCAAAAATTCACGTTTCTGCTTATAGCTTTTGAACAATTAGTTGGAAAATCATGATCTTGGTGTCTTTCTATTCCTCGGGTCATGCCGAATCTAGGGATGTAAATTTTGCCAGGATTGACTAAACTACCTTAAAATGCTAGGCAACTTTCTTTAGTGACCTCATTCTCACACCTTAACCTCTCTTCTGTGCCATGCAAACTGTGTGTCAACTAATGTGGCGCACTTCGCTAAGGCACCGGTCCCAAACCCGACAGGTCGTGGGGTCGAATCTGGGGTGGGTAACGTCGATCCGATGTAAGTTCCGTTTTGGCCGTTTTGCTTCGTCCCGCTCGTTGCTCTGGCTACAGCCCTTCAGGGCTTGGCCCCGGTATCGCTGCTTGCAGCTATATTTAGGGGCCAAGCCCAGAGGGCTGTAGCCCCTATTGTATCTGTACGTTTTATTATTATTATTATTCTTCTTCTTCTTCTTCTTCTCGTCCAATGGGAGTCTATGGCAGCCCTATGAAGGGAACATGGGAAAATGATGAAATTTGGCACACTTGTAGAGATGACCATTATTAGTGATCTGACCAACTTTGGGGTCTCTAGGACCAACTCTACAGCGCCACCACCAGTTCAAAAATTCAACATTCAAAGGTTAATAACTCTTGAACCACTTATTCTATGAAAATAAAACTTAGTACATCTGTTTTGTCTCTTCATGGAGATTCCATTCCACACTTTACATTAAGACTCCGCCCATTACAGTAGCGGCCATTTTGAAAAGTACAGTATTCAGTCTAAACACTACTCCTCTTTCAAAATTGGTCCAATTCTTCTGAAAATTGGCTCAGATGTTCTTTGGACTGAGCCGCACAGAAATGACTGAACAGATTTTTGATTTTCGCCTTTGTTCAAAAGTTATTCAATTGTGAACTTAATGAGGTTGACCTAAAATCGGTTGAGATGCTGTATCTCGGCCAAACTTTGATCAATCGAAACCAAAATTGGTACACTTCATCTACACCATGAATTGGGGGTCCATGCCAAATTTGGGAATAGCGCCACCTATGGGTGTTGAGATACCAAAAATGCACTTTTTTGCTTATAACTTCTGAACAGTTCATCAGAAAATTATTATATTGATGTCTATGGATTCTTTAGATCATTCCGAATCTGTGGATGTCAATTTTGTCAAGACCACCAGGACCACCCGTCCGCCATTTTGAATTTTGTCATAAATTGCTATATCTTTTGATCTACTGTACATATCTTCACAAAAATCGATAGCCATCATCAACACCATGTGCCTGAGGTACCCCGGAAGTTAGAAGACAGCGCCACCTAGTGTTCAAGAGATATAACGATTCTTGCAAAACCCCTTATAACTACTGTAAATGTTGATCGATTTTTGTTATTTTTATGTCATTTTATTCCTTTGGTTATGCCGAATCTGATGATTTCTCATTTGCCATTTTCCAATATGGCGTCTGTCCGCCATATTGAATGGAATGAAATACAGTTTTTTCGCTACTCCTCCCTGAAATCTTGTTCAATTTTGTTCAAAATGTTATCAGATGAACTTCAGACTGGGCCTGACAGAAATGACTGAACAGATTTTTGATATTCACTCCCGTTACCGACGTGTACAGCTCCGAAGTTGACCGTGGCTGTGCTTGTTGATTTATGCTAGTTAGCTTAGCATGCTAATTAGCTAAAATGCTAACACGTTTCTATTGACTCTAATGGGTCTCTTGAGCTATCTGGTTAACTTTGAGCAACCTTAGCATTTTTTAGCGTAGCATGCTAATCTGGTTAAAATGCTGCTTCGGGCTTTTGAGAGTTAATTCTCACACCTTAACCTCTCTTCTGTGCCATGCAAACAGTGTGTCAACTAATGTGGCGCACTTAGCTAAGGCACTGGTCCCAAAACCGAGAGGTCGTGGGATCGAATCCGTGGTGGGTTAGTTTGATCTGATGTAACTCTCATTTTGGCCATTTTGCTCAGGCTACAGCCCTTCAGGGCTTGGCCCCGGTATCGCTGCTTGCAGCTATATTTATTATTATTATTATTCTTCTTTTCGTCCAATGGGGGTCTATGGCAGCCCTATGAAGGGAACATGGGAAAATGATGAAATTTGGCACACTTGTAGAGATGACCATTATTAGTGATCTGACCAACTTTGGGGTCTCTAGGACCAACTCTACAGCGCCACCACCAGTTCAAAAATTCAACATTCAAATGTTAATAACTCTTGAACCACTTATTCTATGAAAATAAAACTTACTACATCTGTTTTGTCTCTTCATGGAGATTCCATTCCATATCTTGCATTAAGACTCCGCCCATTACAGTAGCGGCCATTTTGAAAAGTACAGTATTCAGTCTAAACACTACTCCTCCTTCAAAATTGGTCCAATTCTTCTGAAATTTGGCTCAGATATTCTTTGGACTGAGCCGCACAGAAATGACTGAACAGAATTTTTTGAACACTAGTGAAAAAAAAAGTTATGATGCTGTGAACTTACTGAGACTGACCTAAAATTGGTTGACATGCTGTATCTCGGCCAAACTTTGATCAATCGATACCAAACTTGGTACACTTCATCTACACCATGATCTGGGGGTCCATACCAAATTTGGGAATAGCGCCACCTATGGGTGTTGAGATACCAAAAATGCACTTTTTTGCTTATAACTTCTGAACAATTCATCAGAAAATTATTTTCTTGATGTCTATGGATTCTTTAGATCATTCCGGATCTGTGGATGTCAATTTTGTCGAGACCACCAGGACCACCCGTCCGCCATTTTGAATTTTGTCATAAATTGCTATATCTTTTGATCTATTGTACATATCTTCACAAAAATTGATAGGCATCATCAACAACATGTGCCTGAGGTACCCCGGAAGTTAGAAGACAGCGCCACCTAGTGTTCAAGAGATATAACGATTCTTGCAAAACCCCTTATAACTACTGTAAATGTTGATCGATTTTTGATATTTTTATGTCATTTGATTCCGTGGGTTATGCCAAATCAGATGATGTCTCATTTGCCATTTTCCAATATGGCGTCTGTCCGCCATATTGAATGGATTGAAATACAGTTTTTTCGCTACTCCTCCCTGAAATCTTGTTCAATTTTGTTCAAAATTTTATCAGATGAACTTCAGACCGGGCCTGACAGAAATGACTGAACAGATTTTTGATATTCACTCCCGTTCCAGACATGTACAGCTCTGAACTTGACTGTGCCTGTGCTTGTTGATTTATGCTAGTTAGCTTAGCATGCTAATTAGCTAAAATGCTAACACGTTTCTATTGACTCTAATGGGTCTCCTGAGGTATCTGGTTAACTTTGAGCAACGTTAGCGTTTTTTAGCGTAGCATGCTAATCTGGCTAAAATGCTACTTCGGGCTTTTGAGAGTTCATTCTCACACCTTAACCTCTCTTCTGTGCCGTGTGAACTGTGTGTCAACTAATGTGGCGCACTTAGCTAAGGCACCGGTCCCGAACCCGAGAGGTCGTGGGATCGAATCCGGGGTGGGTAACGTCGATCCGATGTGAGTTCCATTTTGGCCATTTTGCTTCGTCCCGCTCGTTGCTCTGGCTACAGCCCTTCAGGGCTTGGCCCCGGTATCGCTGCTTGCAGCTATATTTAGGGGCCAAGCCCAGAGGGCTGTAGCCCCTATTGTATCTGTATGTTTTATTATTATTATTATTATTATTCTTCTTCTTCTCCAATGGGAGTCTATGGCAGCCCTATGAAGGAAACATGGGAAAATGATGAAATTTGGCACACTTGTAGAGATGACCATTATTAGTGATCTGACCAACTTTGGGGTCTCTAGGACCAACTCTACAGCGCCACCACCAGTTCAAAAATTCAACATTCAAACGTTAATAACTCTTGAAACACTAATTCTATGAAAATAAAACTTAGTACATCTGTTTTGTCTCTTCATGGAGATTCCATTCCATACCTTACATTAAGACTCCGCCCATTACAGTAGCAGCCATTTTGAAAAGTACAGTATTCAGTCTAAACACTACTCCTCCTTCAAAATTGGTCCAATTCTTCTGAAATTTGGCTCAGATGTTCTTTGGACTGAGCCGCACAGAAATGACTGAACAGAATTTTTATTTTCGTCTTTGTTCAAAAGTTATTCAATTGTGAACTTAATGAGGCTGACCTAAAATCGGTTGAGATGCTGTATCTCGGCCAAACTTTGATCAATCGAAACCAAACTTGGTACACTTCATCTACACCATGATCTGGGGGTCCATGCCTAATTTGGGAATAGCGCCACCTATGGGTGATGAGATACTAAAAATGCACTTTTTTGCCTATAACTTCTGAACAGTTCATCAGAAAATTATTATCTTGATGTCTATGGATTCTTTAGATCATTCCGAATCTGTGGATGTCAATTTTGTCAAGACCACCAGGACCACCCGTCCGCCATTTTGAAATTTGTCATAAATTGCTATATCTTTTGATCTACTGTACATATCTTCACAAATATCGATAGGCATCATCAACTCCATATCCCGGAGGTACCCCGGAAGTTGGAAGACAGCGCCACCTAGTGTTCAAGAGATATAACGATTCTTGCAAAACCCCTTATAACTACTGTAAATTTTGATCGATTTTTGATATTTTTATGTCATTTGATTCCGTGGGTTATGCCAAATCAGATGATGTCTCATTTGCCATTTTCCAATATGGCGTCTGTCCGCCATATTGAATGGATTTAAATACAGTTTTTTCGCTACTCCTCCCTGAAATCTTGTTCAATATTGTTCAAAATTTTATCAGATGAACTTCAGACCGGGCCTGACAGAAATGACTGAACAGATTTTTGATATTCACTCCCGTTCCCGACGTGTACAGCTCTGAAGTTGACCGTGCCTGTGCTGGTTGATTTATGCTAATTAGCTTAGCATGCTAATTAGCTAAAATGCTAACACGTTTCTATTGACTCTAATGGGTCTCCTGAACTATCTGGTTAACTTTGAGCAACGTTAGCATTTTTTAGCGTAGCATGCTAATCTGGCTAAAATGCTGCTTCGGGCTTTTGAGAGTTAATTCTCACACCTTAACCTCTCTTCTGTGCCATGCAAACAGTGTGTCAACTAATGTGGCACACTTAGCTAAGGCACTCGTCCCGAACCCGAGAGGGCGTGGGATCGAATCCGGGGTGGGTAACGTCGATCCGATGTAAGTTCCGTTTTGGCCGTTTTGCTTCGTCCCGCTCGTTGCTCTGGCTACAGCCCTTCAGGGCTTGGCCCCGGTATCGCTGCTTGCAGCTATATTTAGGGGCCAAGCCCAGAGGGCTGTAGCCCCTATTGTATCTGTACGTTTTCTTTATTATTATTATTATTATTATTATTATTCTTCTTCTTCTCCAATGGGAGTCTATGGCAGCCCTATGAAGGGAACATGGGAAAATGATGAAATTTGGCACACTTGTAGAGATGACCATTATTAGTGATCTGACCAACTTTGGGGTCTCTAGGACCAACTCTACAGCGCCACCACCAGTTCAAAAATTCAACATTCAAACGTTAATAACTCTTGAACCACTTATTCTATGAAAATAAAACTTACTACATCTGTTTTGTCTCTTCATGGAGATTCCATTCCATATCTTACATTAAGACTCCGCCCATTACAGTAGCGGCCATTTTGAAAAGTACAGTATTCAGTCTAAACACTACTCCTCCTTCAAAATTGGTCCAATTCTTCTGAAATTTGTCTCAGATGTTCTTTGGACTGAGCCGCACAGAAATGACTGAACAGATTTTTGATTTTCGTCTTTGTTCAAAAGTTATTCCATTGTAAACTTAATGAGGTTGACCTAAAATCGGTTGAGATGCTGTATCTCGGCCAAACTTTGATCAATCGAAACCAAACTTGATACACTTCATCTACACCATGATCTGGGGGTCCATGCCAAATTTGGCAATAGCGCCACCTATGGGTGATGAGATACCAAAAATGCACTTTTTTGCTTATAACTTCTGAACAATTCATCAGAAAATTATTTTCTTGATGTCTATGGATTCTTTAGGTCATTCCGAATCTGTGGATGTCAATTTTGTCAAGACCACTAGGACCACCCGTCCGCCATTTTAAATTTTGTCATAAATTGCTATATCTTTTGATCTACTGTACATATCTTCACAAAAATCGATAGGCATCATCAACACCATATCCAAGAGGTACCCCGGAAGTTAGAAGACAGTGCCACCTAGTGTTCAAGAGATATAACGATTATTGCAAAACCCCTTATAACTACTGTAAATGTTGATCGATTTTTGTTATTTTTATGTCATTTTATTCCTTTGGTTATGCTGAATCTGATGATGTCTCAATTGTCATTTTCCAACATGGCGTCTGTCCGCCATATTGAATGGAATGAAATACAGTTTTTTCGCTACTCCTCCCTGAAATCTTGTTCAATTTTGTCCATAATTTTATCAGATGAACTTCAGACCGGGCCTGACAGAAATGACTGAACAGATTTTTGATATTCGCTCCCGTTCCTGACATGTACAGCTCTGAAGTTGACCGTGCCTGTGCTTGTTGATTTATGCTAATTAGCTTAGCATGCTAATTAGCTAAAATGCTAACACGTTTCTATTGACTCTAATGGGTCTCCTGAGGTATCTGGTTAACTTTGAGCAACGTTAGCATTTTTTAGCGTAGCATGCTAATCTGGCTAAAATGCTGCTTCGGGCTTTTGAGAGTTCATTCTCACACCTTAAGCTCTCTTCTGTGCCATGCGAACTGTGTGTCAACTAATGTGGCGCACTTCGCTAAGGCACCGGTCCCGAACCCGAGAGGTTGTGGGATCGAATCCGGGGTGGGTAACGTCGATCCGATGGAAGTTCCGTTTTGGCCGTTTTGCTTCGTCCCGCTCGTTGCTCTGGCTACAGCCCTTCAGGGCTTGGCCCCGGTATCGCTGCTTGCAGCTATATTTATTATTATTATTATTATTCTTCTTCTTCTCCAATGGGAGTCTATGGCAGCCCTATGAAGGGAACATGGGAAAATGATGAAATTTGGCACACTTGTAGAGATGACCATTATTAGTGATCTGACCAACTTTGGGGTCTCTAGGACCAACTCTACAGCGCCACCACCAGTTCAAAAATTCAACATTCAAACGTTAATAACTCTTGAACCACTAATTCTATGAAAATAAAACTTAGTACATCTATTTTGTCTCTTCATGGAGATTCCATTCCATATCTTACATTAAGACTCCGCCCATTACAGTGGCGGCCATTTTGAAAAGTACAGTATTCAGTCTAAACACTACTCCTCCTTCAAAATTGGTCCAATTCTTCTGAAATTTGGCTCAGATGTTCTTTGGACTGAACCGCACAGAAATGACTGAACAGAATTTTTGGAACACTAGTGAAAAAAAAAGTTATGATGCTGTGAACTTACTGAGGTTGACCTAAAATCGGTTGAGATGCTGTATCTCGGCCAAACTTTGATCAATCGAAACCAAACTTGATACACTTCATCTACACCATGATCTGGGGGTCCATGCCAAATTTGGGAACAGCGCCACCTATGGGTGTTGAGATACCAAAAATGCACTTTTTTGCTTATAACTTCTGAACAATTCATCAGAAAATTATGATCTTGATGTCTATGGATTCTGTAGATCATTCCGAATCTGTGGATGTCAATTTTGTCGAGACCACCAGGACCACCCGTCCGCCATTTTGAATTTTGTCATAAATTGCTATATCTTTTGATATATTGTAAATATCTTCACAAAAATCGATAGGCATCATCAACACCATATCCCGGAGGTACCCCGGAAGTTGGAAGACGGCGCCACCTAGTGTTCAAGAGATATAACGATTCTTGCAAAACCCCTTATAACTACTGTAAATGTTGATCGATTTTTGATATTTTTATGTCATTTGATTCCGTGGGTTATGCCGAATCAGATGATGTCTCATTTGCCATTTTCCAATATGGCGTCTGTCCGCCATATTGAATGGATTGAAATACAGTTTTTTCGCTACTCCTCCCTGAAATCTTGTTCAATTTTGTTCAAAATTTTATCACATGAACTTCAGACCAGGCCTAACAGAAATGACTGAACAGATTTTTGATATTCACTCCCGTTCCCGACGTGTACAGCTCTGAAGTTGACCGTGCCTGTGCTGGTTGATTTATGCTAATTAGCTTAGCATGCTAATTAGCTAAAATGCTAACACGTTTCTATTGACTCTAATGGGTCTCCTGAGCTATCTGGTTAACTTTGAGCAACGTTAGCATTTTTTAGCGTAGCATGCTAATCTGGCTAAAATGCTGCTTCGGGCTTTTGAGAGTTAATTCTCACACCTTAACCTCTCTTCTGTGCCATGCAAACAGTGTGTCAACTAATGTGGCGCACTTAGCTAAGGCACTGGTCCCAAACCCGAGAGGTCGTGGGATCGAATCCGGTGTGGGTAACGTCGATCCGATGGAAGTTCCGTTTTGGCCGTTTTGCTTCGTCCCGCTCGTTGCTCTGGCTACAGCCCTTCAGGGCTTGGCCCCGGTATCGCTGCTTGCAGCTATATTTAGGGGCCAAGCCCAGAGGGCTGTAGCCCCTATTGTATCTGTACGTTTTATTAGGGGCCAAGCCCAGAGGGCTGTAGCCCCTATTGTATCTGTATGTTTTATTATTATTATTATTATTATTATTATTCTTCTTCTTCTTCTTCTTCTTCTTCTTCTTCTCGTCTAATGGGAGTCTATGGCAGCCATATGAAGGGAACATGGGAAAATGATAAAATTTGGCACACTTGTAGAACTGGTCATTATAAGTGATCTGACCAACTTTGGGGTCTCTAGGCCAAACTCTATAGCGCCACCAGCAGTCCAAAAATTCAACATTCAAACGTTAATAACTGTTGAACCACTAATTCTATGAAAATAAAACTTAGTACATCTATTTTGTCTCTTCATGGAGATTCCATTCCATATCTTACATTAAGACTCCTCCCATTACAGTAGCAGCCATTTTGAAAAGTACAGTAATCAGTCTAAACAATACTCCTCCTTCAAAATTGGTCCAATTCTTCTGAAATTTGGCACATAAAATCTTTGGACTGAGCTGCACAGATTTGACTGAACAGAATTTTTTGAACACTAGTGACAAAAAAGTTATGATGTTGTGAACTTACTGAGGTTGACCTCAAATCGGTTGAGATGCTGTATCTCGGCCAAACATTGATCAATCAATACCAAACTTGGTACACTTCATCTACACCATGATCTGGGGGTCCATGCTAAATTTGGGAACAGCGCCACCTATGGGTGTTGAGATACCAAAAATGCACTTTTTAGCTTATAACTTCTGAACAATTCATCAGAAAATTATGATCTTGATGTCTATGGTTTCTGTAGATCATTTCGAATCTGTGGATGTCAATTTTGTCAAGACCACCTGGACCACCCGTCCGCCATTTTGAAATTTGTCAAAAATTGCTCTAACTTTTGAACTACTGTACAAATCTTCACAAAAATCGATAGGCATCATCAACACCATGTGCCGGAAGTACCCCGGAAGTTGGAAGACAGCGCCACCTAGTGTTCAAGAGATATAACGATTCTTGCAAAACCCCTTATAACTACTGTAAATGTCGATCGATTTTTGTTATTTTTATGTCATTTTATTCCTTTGGTTATGCCGATTCTGAGGATGTCTCAATTGTCATTTTCCAACATGGCGTCTGTCCGCCATATTGAATGGAATGAAATACAGTTTTTTCGCTACTCCTCCCTGAAATCTTGTTCAATTTTGTTCAAAATTTTATCAGATGAACTTCAGACCGGGCCTGACAGAAATGACCGAACAGAGTTTTGATATTCACTCCCGTTCCAGAGATGTACGGCTCCGAAGTTGACCGTGCCTGTGCTTGTTGATTTATGCTAATTAGCTTAGCATGCTAATTAGCTAAAATGCTAACACTTTTCTATTCACTCTAATGGGTCTCTTTAGCAATCTAACTTTGACAATGTTTGCATTCACTCTAATGGGTCTCTTGAGCAATCTGGTTAACTTTGACAATGTTAGCATTTTTTAGCGTAGCATGCTAATCTGGCTAAAATGCTACTTCGGGCTTGTGAGAGAGATCATTCTCACACCTTAACTTCTCTTCTGTGCCGTGTAAGTTGTGTGTCAACTAATGTGGCACACTTAGCTAAGGCGTTGGTACTGAACCTGTGAGGTTGTGGGTTCGAAACCTGTATGGGAAAAGTTTAAAATTGGGTATAAAGTTGTCATTTCAATTCCTTTATTACATGGGTAAGAGCTGTACTAAAGTTTCTTAATATGGGATCAAAAATAAGTGTGTTTTTGTAACTTCATTCTGCGTTCGTTCTCATCAGACCTTCTGATTTCACCTTATCTGTAATTCTGAATCTATCTGTTCTGTAAAAAGTGCTGAAAAAGTTGCTTGAAAAACCCTTAAAAGCCAAAGAGCAATAAGGGCTTGGCCCCAGAAAGGCTGCTTGCAGCTTTAATTATTATTATTATTATTATTCTTCTTCTTCTTCCTCTCCAATGGGAGTCTATGGCAGCCCTATGAAGGGAACATGGGAAAATGATAAAATTTGGCACACTTGTAGAGATGACCATTATTAGTGATCTGACCAACTTTGGGGTCTCTAGGACCAACTCTACAGCGCCACCACCAGTTCAAAAATTCAACATTCAAACGTTAATAACTCTTGAACCACTAATTCTATGAAAATAAAACTTAGTACATCTATTTTGTCTCTTCATGGAGATTCCATTCCACACCTTACATTAAGACTCCGCCCATTACAGTAGCGGCCATTTTGAAAAGTACAGTATTCACTCTAAACACTACTCCTCCTTCAAAATTGGTCCAATTCTTCTGAAATTTGGCTCAGATGTTCTTTGGACTGAGCCGCACAGAAATGACTGAACAGAATTTTTTGAACACTAGTGAAAAAAAAAGTTATGATGCTGTGAACTTACTGAGGTTGACCTAAAATCGGTTGAGATGCTGTATCTCGGCCAAACTTTGATCAATCGATACCAAACTTGGTACACTTCATCCACACCATGATCTGGGGGTCCACGCCAAATTTGGGAACAGCGCCACCTATGGGTGTTGAGATACCAAAAATGCACTTTTTTGCTTATAACTTCTGAACAATTCATCAGAAAATTATTTTCTTGATGTCTATGGATTCTTTAGATCATTCCGGATCTGTGGATGTCAATTTTGTCGAGACCACCAGGACCACCCGTCCGCCATTTTGAATTTTGTCATAAATTGCTATATCTTTTGATCTACTGTACATATCTTCACAAAAATCGATAGGCATCATCAACAACATGTGCCGGAGGTACCCCGGAAGTTAGAAGACAGCGCCACCTAGTGTTCAAGAGATATAACGATTATTGTAAAACCCCTTATAACTACTGTAAATGTTGATCGATTTTTGTTATTTTTATGTCATTTTATTCCTTTGGTTATGCCGAATCTGATGATGTCTCAACTGTCATTTTCCAACATGGCGTCTGTCCGCCATATTGAATGGAATGAAATACAGTTTTTTCGCTACTCCTCCCTGAAATCTTGTTCAATTTTGTTCAAAATTTTATCAGATGAACTTCAGACCGGGCCTGACAGAAATGACTGAACAGATTTTTGATATTCACTCCCGTTCCCGACGTGTACAGCTCCGAAGTTGACCGTGCCTGTGCTGGTTGATTTATGCTAATTAGCTTAGCATGCTAATTAGCTAAAATGCTAACACGTTTCTATTGACTCTAATGGGTCTCCTGAGCTATCTGGTTAACTTTGAGCAACGTTAGCATTTTTTAGCGTAGCATGCTAATCTGGCTAAAATGCTGCTTCGGGCTTTTGAGAGTTCATTCTCACACCTTAACCTCTCTTCTGTGCCATGCAAACAGTGTGTCAACTAATGTGGCGCACTTAGCTAAGGCACTGGTCCCGAACCCGAGAGGTCGTGGGATCGAATCCGGGGAGGGTAACGTCGATCCGATGGATGTTCTGTTTTGGCCATTTTGCTTCGTCCAGCTCGTTGCTCTGGCTACAGCCCTTCAGGGCTTGGCCCCGGTATCGCTGCTTGCAGCTATATTTTTGAATGTTCTCGGAAACAAGATTTAAAAATGTTGGTTAAACATCCAACTAAAATGTTTCAAAAAAAACATTTCATAGATGATGTATAAATAAGGTTTTTGTGCTAATGTTTTGAGATTTTGATATTAAACCTTTGAACAAATGTTCTGTGATGGTACGTTTGTTCAGAACTTTAAGAGACCCTCGCAGAGAATGTGAGCTGGCTAATGATGAAAGCTTCACCATGGCAACAGCAGAGCGGTGTCCCGTTCATCATCAAATAAAGTTATTATGTAAACATTTGTAAAAAATGTCAGTCAGGCATTATGGGATACAAGTTACAACATCTCATAAAGACAGATACTGTTCAGAGCTTCAGAAATGACAAACAGAAGATAGATGTGTAATGCGTTTATTCATTCAATATTATTACAAATATTATATTTATAGGATAAAATATCATCCATTGAAACTTGATAAAAATGAGACACAAGTGTCACGTTCGGCATTGCAGGAACGAGGCGAGAGAACCAAATGCAGGTATGAAGCTTGTTTAATAAAGGTAATCCAAACGGGTAGTCAAGCAAAGCAGGGTCAAAACCAGGATATCCAAAACAGAACATAAACAGGACACGAACACAGGGCAAGGCAAGGCAAGGCAAGGCAAGGCAAGGCAAGGCAAGGCAAGGCAAGGCAAGGCAAGGCAAGGGTGACGGACATGTAACGCACTGACATCAAACAAGGACTCCGTAACAAAGACAGAAACAACCCAGGTATTGAAAGACAGGTGCAAACGATGTAAGTGGAAACAGCTGAAAATAATGAACAGTGACGATAAGGGGAAGTGAGACCTCTAGTGGACACCCAGGGATACACAGACCAGACACACTGTGACAACAAGGTTAGGAAATCTCTAAAACTTCTAAAATTAAAGTACAAAATCCCTTTACGAAGACTGACAGAATGAAGAGAAATGGTAAATTAGAGTCTGAATGAAAGAAGAGATAAATACTGCTGCTTGGAAACACACACACACACACACACACACACACACACACACACACACTGATGAGTGGATCTACAAAATCTGATCGAGGCAAAGTGTAAATGGAGTGAATTACATGAAAAATCCCAAAATTAAAAACTAGAAATTATATTTTACACATCAAGAAACAATCCTATTTATATAGATTTTTTTTTTTTTTTGCATCATAATGATGGATATATAAATTCCAGGATTTCAATAAAACATATTTAGCTACCATAATATCATAATGCAAAAAAATAAGATAAAGATACCTGTCTTTGTTTTAGGATGAAATATGAGCCAGTGTGGGATTCACTCCATAGAAATATCCTCTGATGAATTCTAGTCTCATTTCTACATGTGAATATTTAAACACGGCTGGATTGGCCTTCATTAGCATACTTAACTCATCTTTGACAGTCTTGCAGATGAAGCACTGAGCATGTGCTTCATGAAATGGTGGATCTCACATGACTGAGTTCACCGGAGACGGCGGCTCGGAGCTGTCGTGTGTCACGTCTCTATCCGACCTCCCGCTATACTGTCCGATAAATGAGCCATCCTCGTTAAACTATGTGTCTCCAGAGTCTCCATAGTTGACCAAACTGTCATCGCTGCCATTGCGATTAACAGTTCCACTGGATGGAGTTCAGCTCCCTTTGAGTGGTTTATGCTCCTCAAAACTAGGAGAAAAACCACATGCAGGTGGATCATGACGCAAATCAAACTCAAAGGATGGACAGCACACACATGCAGGATCAGTGTCACAGACATGTGACAGGATGAGAGACAAAACCTGCGTGAACTTCAAAACAAGAGGTAAAGCATCATGGGAAACTAAGAAAGGAATAAAGATGGATGAAGTGCAAATATCTCATTATCTAAAGTGTGAATATGAAAAACAGACTCATCAAACCGTGATCTTCATGACATAGCAAAGCCTGATTCCTGAAGAACCATATGACTGAATCCTGAGCAAATCATTCAAAAAACCAGATTCATTTGACAAACTTTTCCTGAAGAAACTCCTTCTGCTGGTGTTTCACGAATGAATCCCCCGAGCTGTGATTAAAACACAAACTTCAAATCATACATGAATCATGAATGTATGTAGCCACACTTCCCATGAACCTCCAGAAGTAAGTTAGTACACAGAGAGGCTCAAACTGTGTAATACCTTCATATATATATATATATATATATGTTCTTCTCTGACTTTTAGTTTTATTATTATTTGGATTTTGTTGTTTTATATATATATACATATATATATATATATATATATATACACACACACACACACACACACACACACACACACACACACACGCACACACACACACATATATAAACTTTTTTTTTATAGAATCTTGGATCCAGTTACTCTAGCATAGCAGTTTTAGGGGCCGTTCATCATCCTTCCATCAAGCACAGCGCAGAACACAGGGGTGTTGATGCATATTGATATTGATGAGTGGCGCTGCGTATAAATGTGAAATTCTTTTAACTTGACACAGTATCATAAAAACACAAAAGACATAGAAAAACAATGGAAAAATAACTCACAGGAATGGATAGACACATTCTGTGTGAATGGCTCTTCACTCTGTCCATTCTTGGGCTGGCGATTCTGTTTGTGTTAGCAGTTCACATGACGTGTGATCATGGAATGGTTGTGTTTTTCTCCTCTCGCATGCAGGTTCACGCTTACCTTCCCACATTCGACCACCATTTACAGACAACAGCAGGAATGAATGCCACCGACTCAACTCAGTCTGTGCCAGCATCACAGTAGATGCGACTGAGAGCTACTAAACATCAAATACTAAGAGCAGTAATGTGGATCTGATGAGTTTGTGTTCATTCAGAGCAGCTGAATCAGTTCTGATTCATTAACATTTATTTGACTGCTGTGTGAGTGTTCAAGGACTGATCAATCCTGTAATCCACACTCATATTCTGCATCTGGCAAACGGTGACTTATGAGTTACTTGTTAAATGATTGAAATATTCATTTAAAATCTAAGGGGGGAAACCACCAATTCACTCTCAACAAATTAGAATATGGTGACATGCCAAACAGCTAATCAACTCAAAAAACACGCGCAAAGTTTTCCTGAGCTTTTAAAATGGGCTCTCAGTTTGGTTCACTAGGCTACACAATCATGAGGAAGACGGCTGATAGTTGTCCAGAAGACAATCACTGACACCCTTCACAAGGAGGGTAAGACACAAACATTCATTGACAAAGAAGCTGGCTGTTCATAGGGTGCTGTATCCAAGCATGTTAACAGAAAGTTGAGTGGAAAGAAAAAGTGAGGAAGAAAAAGATGCACAACCAACTGAGAGAACTGCAGCCTTATGAGGATTGTCAAGCAAAGTTGATTCAAGAATTTGAGTGAACTTCACAAGGAATGGACTGAGGCTGAGTCAAGGCATCAAGAGCACTACACACAAAAGTGTCAAGAGATTTACTGAACCATGGACAACGTCAGAGGCATCTTACCTGGGCTAAGGAGGAGAAGAAGAACTGGACTGTTTTAAAGTGATCCAAAGTCTTCTTTTCAGATGAGAGCAAGTTTTGTATTTCATTTGGAAACCGAGGTCCTAAAGTCTGGAGGAAGGGTGGAGAAGATCATAGCCCAAGTTGCTTGAAGTCCAGTGTTAAGTTTCCACTGTCTGTGATGATTTGGGGTGCAATGTCATCTGCTGGTGTTGGTCCAATGTGTTTTTTGAAAACCAAAGTCACTGCACCTGTTTACAGAGAAATGTTGTAGTACTTCATGCTTCCTTCTGCTGACCAGCTTTTTGAAGATGCTGATTTCATTTTCCAGCAGGATTTGGCACTTGCCCACACTGCCAAAAGCACCAAAAGTTGGTTAAATGACCCTGGTGTTGGTGTGCTTGATTGGCCAGCAAACTCACTCAGATCTGAACCCCAGAGAGAATCTGTGAACTATTGTCAAGAGGAAGATGAGAAACAAGAGACCAAACTATGCAGATCAAGTTCAAGTTCAATTTATTTGTATAGCGCATTTACAACAGCCACCTGGCTGACCAAAGTGCTTTACATAAGAGCAAGAATATTACACATACATAAAAAAAATAGACCAGACAAAAATTTAAAACCACCCATTTCAAAATGTAGCATAAAACAATGCAGATGAGCTGAAGACGACTGTTAAAGAAACCTGGGCTTCTAGACCACCTCAGCAGTGCCACAAACTGATCACCTCCATGCCACGCTGAACTGAGACAGTAATTAAAGCAAAAGGAGCCTCTACCAAGTATTGAGTACATGTGCAGTAAATGAACATACTTTCCAGAAGGCCAACAATTCACTAAAAATGTTTCTGAATTATGAAATGTCTTATGAATTATTCTAATTTGTTGAGGTGTTTTGAGTTGATTAGTTGATTGGCATGTCACCATATTGTTATTAGTTGAGATAAATGTGAGCAGAAATCCTCACAATTAAAAGAACCAAAGACTTAAACTGCTTCAGTCTGTGTGCAATTAATTGAATACACAAGTTTCCTATGAATTCCCTTGAATTGAATTACTGAAATAAATGAACTTGTCCATGCCAGTAATGACTTCCTGTGTGTGTCAGGTGAAGAGCAGCTGTCAGATTCACATCATTTCCCAGCTTTATGATGAACACTGTGTGCTGAGGACAGATCTGCAATAGTGTCAAAAATCATTGTATAAAAAGAAAATCATTTAATGAAGCAAGGAATATAAAAGAATATTGCTATGCAGGTGCATACATTCATCTCTCTTCCACACATGTGCAGAATAACGCAGGAACTGAATTTAAATGGCAAACCAGCAGCTTCAGTTCAGATCCGGCGTTTTTATATGAAACTAACAACTGCAGGATTATTCTGGATCAAGGAAGAAAAGGATGCAGAACTATATTCTAACACAGTAAATACACTACTGGATCATCAAGTTCATCCTGGAGACCAGAACCTGATCCAGTCCCACAGGATCTGCACCAGACCACCAGCAGCAGACCAGACCGGATCAGATTCATCGGAGGAGGAGGATAACTCATCTGTACTCAGTCTCAGATCGGTGGGGTCAGTCTCCTGAGGGGTCAGAGGTCAAGGGTCAGATCAGAGCTCTCACCTGTACTCTCCAAACGTGATATCATCCTCCTTCATGGGCTGGATCTCTGGGTCTCCGTGAGCATCTTCCTTCTCTTTTACTGAGACAGACATCAGAGTCACACACTGGTGTTTAGCATGGAGCGCATCATTCACCCATGAGGAACAGAGTTAACATGCAGTATGAACATGTTACAGTATCTCTGTATTGATTCTAGTGTAGATGTCTATTATTTAAATGACTTAACATAAGAAGTTTTGCATAAAATTATTTCTATATGGCTCTATTATGTCATATGCAAATCATAAAAAAACAACAACAAATATGACTAAAGCACAACAAAACTCCTAACACTTCAAATAAAATAAAATACTAAAATAAAGACAAATTAAATATATTAATAAAAACTATTAATAATTGAGTCACACAGTCACCTGGATATTTTCCGCCCTTGTTCCTCTTGATGAAGCAGATGATGAGCAGAGCGATGGCCAGAGCATAGGCCTGCTTCGTAGAAGGGGCTCTAGCCTGAGTGATAGTGTCTACCACCGCTGGGGGCAGATCACTTAGGTCTGCCGTGTCTTGTCTAGAAGCCACACGTGGAGGTTCCAGAGATCTGGACGCGGGTGCCAAATGGTGCCAAGCCCCTGAGAGAGGAGGTCTCTCCTCAGGGGGATGCGCCAGGGAGGGGCTGTCACGAGGAGCATGAGTTCCGAAAACCAGGTCCGGGTGGGCCAGTAAGGCGCAACCAACAGGATCTGTTCCTCGTCCTCCCTGACCTTGCACAGTGTCTGTGCGAGCAGGCTCACTGGGGTAAACGCATACTTGCGTAAAGCTCGAGGCCAGCTGTGTGCCAGTGCATCTGTGCCCAGGGGGGCCTGGGACAGGGAATAGTACCACTGGCAGTGGGAGGACTCGTGGGAAGCAAACAGGTCTACCTGGGCTTCCCCGAATCGACTCCAGATCAGCTGGACCATCTGGGGATGGAGTCGCCATTCCCCGGGGAAAGTGAGCTGTCGTGACAGCGCGTCGGCTGCACGATTGAGCTCCCCCGGGATGTGGACAGCGCGCAGTGAGCCACGTCTGACTCCAGAGGAGGAGATGGCGGGCGAGTTGAGACATGCGACGTGATCATAGACCGCCCTGTCGGTTGATGTACGAAACAGCCGCAGTGTTGTCCGTGCGGACCAACACGTGCTTGTCCAGCAACAGCGGACGAAACCGTCGCAAAGCTAGATGCACTGCCAGCAACTCCAGGCAGTTGATGTGCCAAAGCAGGCGAGGTCCTGTCCAGGACCCTGAAGCTGCCTGCCCGTTGCATGTTGCGCCCCAGCCCAAGTTGGAGGCATCTGTTGTGACAACAACGTGCCGGGACACTTGTTCTAAGGGCATGCCGGCCCGTAGAAAGGCAAGGTCCGACCAGGGGCTGAATAGGCGGCGACACATCGGTGTGATGGTGACACGATGTGTACCGCGGTGCCATGCCCATCTCGGGACTCGGGAGTGTAACCAGTGCTGAAGTGGCCTCATATGAAGCAACCCGAGCGGCGTGACTGCGGCTGCGGATGCCATATGCCCCAGGAGCCTCTGAAAGTGTTTCAGTGGTACCACGGTCCTGCCTCTGAAGGAACTCAGGCAGTTCAGCACTGACTGGGCACGCTCGCTGGTGAGCCGTGCCGTCATACTCACCGTGTCTAACTCCATACCGAGATAAGAGATTCTATGTACAGGGGAGAGCTTGCTCTTCTCTCGGTTGACCTGAAGCCCCGACTGACTGAGGTGCCGGAGCACCAAGTCCCTGTGATCGCACAACTGCTCTCGGGACCGGGCCATAATGAGCCAGTCGTCAAGATAGTTGAGGATCCAGACGCCCACTTCCCAGAGTGAGGGCGCCCTCTGTGAGCTTCGTGAAGACATGGGAGAACAGGGAGAGCCCAAAGGGGAGGACCTTGTACTGCCATGCCTGACCCTCGAATGCAAACCGCAGAGCGGTCTGTGGCGAGGGAGGATCGAGACATGAAAGTACGCATCTTCCAGGTCGATCGCTGCAAACCAGTCCTGGGGCTGAACACATTTGAGAATGCGTTTCTGCATCAGCATCTTGAACGGGAGCTTAAGCAGGGCACGGGAGCTTAAGCACTGTTATTCAAGACTCACAGATCCAGGATAGGCCGAAGGCCACCGCTTTTCTTGGGTACGATGAAGTAAGGGCAGTAAAACCCTGTCCTCATCTCGGCTGGAGGGACTGGCTCGATTGCATCCTTCGCCAGCAGGACAGCAATCTCCTCGCGCAAGACAGAGGCGTCCCGGACTGCCACCGAGGTCTCGAGCACGCCATTGAACTTGGGGGGGTCGCCGGGCGAACTGAATCGCGTAGCCGAGTCAGACCGTTCAGATGAGCCAGCGTGACGGGTTGGGCAGCACAAGCCATGCTCCCAGACTCCGTACAAGTGGCACCAAAGGGACAGTCGACATACACGCAGTGGTGCAGCGATGGGGAGTCGTGCCGGAAGGCCCAGAAGGCATTGCGTCCTGGGTCATCACAGCCACACTCCTGTGTTCCCGGAGGAACTGGCCAGAGACGCGTGGAGAGGTGTTGCATCTCCGAATCGCGACCTCTCGACCGCTGGCGAAAGGGGGCGTCGTGGGTGAGAATGAGGAGGCAGTGCGTCGCTCATCGTCAACCCACGAGCCTTGCAACTCGGAGGAAATGGAAATTGCTCTTTCATTGAAAAAGTGGGTGCCACTGGCCATTTGACCAGCGGCGGAACAGAAAGAAACATAACTGAAGATTTTCCACCCGGCCCTCCCCCGGGGGAAGGAGTGGCGCTGTGTTCGAAGAACTCTCAGCACGGGGCGGAGCTGGTGTGGAGGATGCAGGGGGGCGCCCACGGCGACAAGCAGGCTGAGGCACTGCCTGCGACGGAATGGTGGCAACCAGAGGATCACGTCGTGGCGAGATGTGCTGTATGGCCTCAGTCTGCTGTTGTTCTGTCAGGAACTACTGGGCACAGCCCCTGACAGGGTCGCCACACAGGATAGCCTGGGACATGGGAGCATCGAGAAAATGCACTTTGTCAATGTCTCTCATACAGACCACGCTGAACCTGAACTGGCACTACTGGACCACCAGAGTGGACATCGCCTACTCGAGGGACTGCGTTGTGACTTCCGTCACCCAGAAAGGGGAGGTCAGTTGCCATGCGCAGCTCCTGCATGAACCTCGGGTTGGTCCTACCCTCGTGCATTTGTTAAAGCCTTGGCTTGTTGGGTTTGCAGGATAGCCATGGCATGTAAAGCAGAGACAGCTTGGCCCGGCGGCAAACTGAATGACCCGTTGGGACTGCCATAAGACAGCCCAGCAAAATCACCCAGCAGCCGCACAGGACAAACACTGCGGAAGGGGTAAGGGGTAAGAGGTCCGTGGGGCATGGCCCGGCGAAGAAGCTCTCACTGTCACCTTCAAATCTCCCAGAGCACTAGCCGGCGGTCCTCTGCTCGAGACAGAGAAACCAGAACGGGTAGTGACAGAGGGGTCTGCTCCCTTCCCTTTAAGAAAGGGGAGACGCGATCACAGTTGCCGTTGTCAGAGAACAGGAAACGACCGCATCCAGAAGGACGCAGATGAAACGGCGTCTTGAAAAAGACGCAAATCGTCCGCGATTTGCTCTTTTAGGAAATCTGCTCTCTTAGTTGAAGCGCCCAGGGGAATCGCTGAAAGGGACACCGCTGTTTGCGTCGTACCGCCAACCAGAACAGCTTCCCGACACAGCAGATGAATGGCTTTGTGGAGTACAACAGCTTTCATACAACCACTCGGCTCCGGGGCAAAAATCTAATGAGTGGATGCAACTGTCGCCCTATTTATACCCGCCAGCACGGGAGTGACTAAGGTATGTTAATCCACTAGCCAATTTTCATTGGCGTTTTCTCTTAAATTCAGAGATGATTGGCCTCCCAAGTGAGACCCCATTTGTCGGTCGACATAACTCGTAGTGACCGACAGATAGGGAACTACAATTTTTAGCCTATTGTTCTTATTTTAAGTATAAAGTCACTATCAAAGAGACTTTACATCTTCATAATATGATTCTTGATATAAGAATGTTTAGAGATTTGTACTGGAAAACAAGACAAAAATACAAAGAACTTTTTTGCAATGTACCCTGCTGAACAGACAGGTCACCACCAGCTCTAACCAGCACTAACCAGCACTAACTAGCACTAACTAGCACTAACTAGCACTAACTAGCTTGGAGGTTGATCTGTTCAGCGTGGTAGCGTGGTAGATGGAGGTGTATTAGTTACTACTTGAGCTCTACTCATGGGAATGTATACGCTCAACATTTCTTCATCATCATCATCATTTTCACAACACACACATGCAGGATTCTTACTTATGTCTAGAATATATTAAACATAAAGGTGTTTCTTGGACCCCAGTATTCCCGACTGATCAACACTCCATCCTCGCTCACAGCTGAGCTGACATTCCCAAACACAGGAGCAACCGGGGGTGCTGAAAGAGAATGACTTCTGACCTCCAGAGCACTGACGTGAGCAGTAGTGCATGAGGTGACGTTAGTGTGTAGAGGTGGGGCTAGTCATGATGTCACTACTGTAGGAGGAAGAAGGGCGTTTATTTTCATTTATAAAAATAAACTAAATCATGAAGGAAAACACACACTGTACAGTGTTTCTCAAAGGCATTTGTGAGATATGCATTTTTGTGAGGCCAAATAATATTACTATAGTAACAGCACAGTCCTAGATCTTAAAAAAAAAAAAAAAAAGCCTAATATTGGCTATTTTGATGATGCGTAGCCAAAGATATTAATAAAAACTCTCTATAAAAAATACTCTATTTAAAGGAGACCTATTGTAGCTGAAAGTACTCCACAGATCATTTATTATATCATTCTGAAAATGACTATTTTGAGTGGAAGTAGAAACACACTGACACATTTCTTGTGTCTCTGGCCATAACTCTAGCCTAACTTTGAAATCAGGATTCGGTATCAAGCAAAGTCATGTGTATAATGCATGTGAATATATGCTGAGAATTGATCAAACAGTTGTCATCTGGCTCAGATTCAGACAGGAATCATGTGTTTGTGGTGTTCTTTTGCTGATTGAGGGATAATACAAGACTACTTCACCACACAGATGAGTGTCGCAAGCAAAAATGCATCTAATTTAGAGAAAAGTGTAATGGAAAAAGCAAAACGGACACTATTTTCAGAATCTGACCCTAAAATTAATAGGAAAAAAAAATTTATTCAGCGAAAACAAAAAAATTATTATAATTATTATTAAAAATGTAAACACATTGTTATTATTATCTCATAGACAGAAATAAATGACAATTGTAATATAACTGAACTGCAAAATAAAATTTCATGATAAGTATATGTTTTTTTTTCTTAGTAACAAAATCTATTTCTTCACTATTTTGGCAGAAAAATGCAGGGAGACAGGTTTACAAAGGCATCTGTTTCCAAACCTAGTGAGATGCAGTAATCATCCGTTATGTCAATGTGAAAATAAAGCATTACTGGTGCACACTGAGCATCCCAGAGGCAGAAAACACTGGATGATGAGCTGCTCATGTGTAAATGAACACAGTGCTTCACTCTAAAACTCAATTCTGTTTCACTGATGGGTGTTTGAGTTCATACAGATCCAGAATCTACACACGATGAGCACAAACACCATGCTTATTTCTGGCGTAATGAGATGAGACGTTCAAAGACAGAACACTAACACACACTGCAGAACCAGCTGTGCTCCCTATCTAGTGTACATACCTCTGTGGAGGATGGTGAGCGTGGGACCGGATCCTCGCTGTGTTCTGGCACTGATGTAAAACGTGTAGCGTGTGCTGTGAGAGAGGTTCTGCAGCGTGAAGCTGCTCTGATTGGACGGCAGATCCAGCTCCTCCAACAAACCCAGATCATTTCTGCTGTTAACTGGAGAAGGGACAGGAGCAGAAACAGCCGGGGTCACATTGTTTTATCCAATCATAAGCTACGCTTACAGAGCATTTGTTCTGTTCACTGCTTCAAACCGACTCGAGCAACAGAAACAAGGACGAACACTCAAATAAACAGGTACAACACATGCAAACATTGAAAATATAGGAGAGATTCTGGAAACATTCTTTTTTCAAACTTTAAATCATTTATGATTAGGCACAATTACACCAAAAAAAATAACTGAAGTTTTGACCAAAGTTGACTCCACCACTGATGATATAACGAGGAACTGTATCGGTGAAGGAAACTCTTGATGGAGATAAATGTTGCTTGTGGAGCTCCATTAGATCAGTTCTAGAGTGAGCAGGCAGTGCAATTATGGTTCCCAGTGTGGATGGGCAGGTTTACTCACCCGTCTGATATCTGAAGGTGTATCCGGTCAGACAGCCGTTCCTTTCGTGAGGTGGACTCCACTCCAGAGTCAGAGAGTCCAGGTCTAAAGCAGAAACCTTGAAGAAGGACGGCGTGTCAGGACCTGGAACACAAACACACTGCATCCTTGTTAAATGATAGTAGCAGCTTTCTATATGTAACATATTTGTTTTTGTATTTAGAACACTATTTTTGCAGTTGTAAAGAGTCCATCTAAATGCCACCTCAGATACAGATTCTGTGCTACCTCTTTTTATACATTTCATTTGATTGGTATCAGCCCTATAATATTGTCTATGTCTTATTGCATTCATTAAATAAATATAAAAATGTAAATGAGAAGGAACACATCCATATAAAGGTCAAAATGCCTATGAAAATAGATGAAATATCAGCCGTTAAAGGAGAAGTCTGTGTCTCTGCTGTCAGTTTTGAGTGTGTCCTCTGCTGGGTGTTGCTCGTACCTTCCTCGTGCATCTCGAATCACTGCGGGATGCTGAAGGGACCTTCTCCTCGGCCGTTGAAGGCCGTCATACACAGGCTGTAGACGCTGTAGGGCAGCAGGTTTTGTTGGGGCTGAAGATCTCAGTCCTCTGTTTGCTGTGATGAGAGTTGTGTCGGTGTAAACTGAGCCCATGGTGGTAATGCACCTGCACACAGACAACAACAACCTCAGTGAAAAGCTTTCTACCATCCACCTGCTCTCCATATCTTCCCAGCATGCACTGGTCTAAGTGTAATAAATACTGCTTTTTTTAATTCGCATTTACAACACATTCATTCAACATGTCTCAAAACCATCATAACAGAAACCTTTGTAAATCCTGACATAACACAACATTTAAGTACTAACTTATGTCTCTCTATGCTAATCTTGTGTAAAAATACATAAAATAACACTTAATTTCTATATTTATTTTCCTTGTTGTATGATGCAAAGCATGCTGGAAACTAGAAAACACAATAATTTAAGTTCAATTTACTACAACAACATTTTGAGTTACAGAACATATTTCAAGTCCAATGAACTTTCATTATTATTTGAGTGAAATTAACTAATTTCATTTAATTAATTTCACTGTTTGGTTTTTATGGTAAATTATAAAGTTAATTTTAAAAATAAAAATGACCAGAAATTACTAAAACTTTAAAAAGAATATATAAAAATACAAAATATTAACAAACTAAAATATATATATAATTCAACAAAAAATGAATGTCAAATCAATGTGACTGTGTGATTATCCCGTGCACGGATCCAGGTGGAACGGGGCTCCAGCGCACCTCTGCTAGTGTGCTGTTCAGCACCACGACCCCCACGTCACAGGTGCATTGTGGGATTAGCATCATTCCACTAAACAAGCTTATAAAGAGCTGCTGAAAGCATCACTCACAATCCTCTCCAGAGTATCCGATCACAGCGCCGGGTTTGGGTCCAGGTCCGTAATCGTTCATCGCCTGAACCATCACCTCGTACGGCACAAATGTGGGTGTCCCCGACACCACGAATGTAGAGATGTTAGCCACGCTGACCGAGGTCCAGTGCGTCTCACTGCCCTGCTGACGCCACATGACCTTATACTGCAGGCCGGGAGCGTTGACCTGAAGAGGCTTCAGTGGCTGCCCAACACAAACATCAACATGAACTTACATACGATTCGCACATCAGCCTCTTCATTTGAGGAAACTATCATCAGATACACACCGAATCTGGTCCAACATGAACAAATGATCTACTAATGAAATAAAATTATTAAAACTTTATTGAGATATCTTTATTTATTTATTTATTTTAATATCACAATTTTTTACCATTTTAATTTTGACGGTAAACCTCTGTTGTGACACTTTGTTTGACAAAAGAAAAGGAATTGTTGCATTTATATTTGATTAGATATTAAAAGATTAATATAATTATTAATATTTTATGTTTTCATTTGATTATCACTGTTTTTGATAATACATTTGTATTAAATTATAAATTCAGAAAAATTAAAACAGACAACACAATTCCTGAATGTTATTGTATTTTAATTTTTCGAACCCTAGGATTGTGCTACGCTGGTCGACGTCACACAGCCGTTGATTACGTGATGGTGTTTACATGAGGACCGTTCTGTAGCAATACAGAGCCAGTCACATTGCTGACGTGGAGATAAGCGTTTATCTCAGTGAGCCTTTGATTCCTTTTCAGTGGGGAAAGACAAACCGGCAAAAATCAACCTCTGTGTGCCACCAACATCTGTGCCAAGTGAAAGACTTTTCAGTACTGCTGGGGACATTCGTTCCCACACTCGCAACCGGCTGACACCTGTTAATGCGGAGCGTCTTGTTTTTTTGGAAGGAAATTTCACATTTGATGTGAAAGATTAGAGGTTTTATATTAATGTAATTATGATGCAAGAGATGTGTCTGATCTTCCGTAATATTTTTCGTAATATTTGGCTACTGTTCTAATCGTAGCCTAGCCTACTGTTATAAACGAAAACTGCCTATGATCCATGTTTATTGAGTAAATATTCAATAACATTAATTTCAGTTAAGTCACCAAACATATTTTGGTTTAAAAAAAAAAAAAAGAATAAGACTTTTCTTTGCATTGTTGCACATTTATTGAAAGGTTTTGGTTTACTTGGGTAAGCATGGGCTTATGGTAATTATGAAAATAGTTTTTTCCCACTTGTCATCCTGGCATTATGTTGGCTAATCTTTTTTTTTTTTTTTTTTACAGTTAAAATAAAATGAAAAATACACTTCTGTGGACGTTGTTTACTTTATTAATATGTTTTACTGTGTTAATGGAATGAGGATGCGAGAAGGATTCGGTATTCGGCTTCGGATTCGGCCGAATCTTAAACAGTGGATTCAGTATTCGGCCGAACCCAAAAAATCTGGATTCGGTGCATCCTTCATTTTTTTTTTACAGTTTATGGATGTAATTGATTAGACATTTATCAAACTAATAAAATATGTAATTTTGTATTTCAATTAAAACATAAATCGTTAATGTAAATGAAAAAAAGAGACAGAATAAAACACAGAAAATTAAACTTTTACTCAATTACAAAAATCTAATTTAAACATTAAAATACAATACAGAAAAACTGAAAACTGAAATAAAAGAAATACATTCAGGAAAATTTTAATGGTAACAAACTGAACTTAGGGAAAAAAAAGGAAAAAAAAAATAAAGATAAAAGGGATTTACAGTTCTCTAATTAACATCATGGATTAACATCATAAATAGCATCATCTGAGGTGTTTATTAATAATCAGCATCTCAGCATCTGTGTAAACACACGTGTGAGAATGAAAATGCGTGGGCCATACCTGGGGGGCTGGTCCTGTACTGGTGCGAGGGCATGCTGGGATAGCTGAAGCCCACATCATTGAGCGCCAGCACTCTGAAGCTGTAGTGGACGTATGGAGAGAGCTTCAGATGAGCCGTGGTCTTGGTTCCAGAAGCCTTCGTTAGATTGTGCAACACACCGCATTGATGGAGAGCGTCCTCATACTGGATCAGGAACTCTGATGCGGCAAGAACGCAAGCTTATTTATAAAGCACACTTCAGACACAAAGGTAATTCAAACAGCTTTACAGGAAAATGATTAGCACAGGTGGGTGTGTCGTACTCTTGATAGGGCTGTTGTGTTCCTCTCCAGGTGTCCAGGTGAGCTAAACGTTTCTCACTCCCAGGCCTCTTAGCTCCAGCTCTTTGTGATTTCTCCAAGGTCATATACAAACAATTTTGCGAAGGTAGAAAAACTAAATTTAACAAGCTGGAAGATATGAGGTTCAAAGTATAATTTGGAAGATTCCATAAAAATGGGTGAAAAATTTTCTCTAACTTCATCATTATAAGAATGGAGATGATTTTGGGAGGAGAATTGCTTTGAGATCTTGTAGAAAGGGAGTGATGGAAAGGGGAGGAAAACCCAAATTGGGTTGGACAGTAAGATAAGATAGATTTTGTGGATCATTAGCAAAACTATGTTCCGACCATGTATCTGATCGATCTGATCAAGAAGAAATATATAGATTAGAAACAGAAGTGGACCGAGAACTGAACCTTGAGGTACACCACGAGAAGATCTACTGTTAGCAGATAGTTGAGATAAAATTATTGAATGGCGAACAGAATGAAAAGCTGCACTCAGATCAGATGGGCAAAAGGATGAGGGCACCAGAGTCAGAGGTCACCCACTACTCTTGAAAGAGTCTCTGTACTGTGGAGAGGACGAAAATCAGACTCCAACAGTGAACAGATTTCAAAATGTGACAAATTTGTCCCTTTTCTAATACTAGACCACAAGAGAAGCTTGGATAGGAGTTTACAGTTTCAGTGTATTATCAAGAACTGGGGTTATAGCAGGTAGTTTTAGTCCAGTAGCAAGGGATCTGTTTATCGTGTGCATGATAGGTAAAATCAGAAGGCTTTTGACTAAGTGTGTTGGTATTGGATCAAACACAATTACAGAGTTTGATATAACAGCTATTCAAACTGTATATGTATTAGTGAGTAAAAGTCTAGCTGGGAAGTAGAGAATTATGGGGGAGCAAATGAAGAGAATGACTGGTAGGTATTGTACATTTAATGTAGAAAAATATCTGAAGTTTCTGTAGTGATGGTGGTTTGACACGTTTCTTGATCTCAGAGAACAGAGTCCTGGATTTACACTATGCTTAGTTAATGACAGCATGCTTTCGTCGACACAGACATGAATCAACTTGTGATCACATGATCAGACAAGCACATGCCATGTGATGACATCATCAGCCACACGTCTGCACCCGCACATTCAAACGATGAGTCATGCAAACTCAACAGATGGCTTCATGTGGAAATCAACAAAATGATTCCAAAGCCAAATCAGAAGACAGATCAATGTGATCACACGACAGCATGCTACATGAACCTCACCACACACAAAAGCCCAGGGTATTGTGGGATGTGATGTGCTGTGTGTTTACCGTAGATCACCGTGGGGGTGGGCGGGGCCTCTGAGTGGGAGGGGTTAGAGGAGTGAAGAAGAGATGTGTTAATTTACAGACAATTACACACTTCTAGCTAAAATAATTGTAAAATGCTGTTCTGTTGAATGTGTGTTTGCTTTATATTATTTATTTAAATGTTTATTCATACATTTATTTTGTATTTATAATTTAGTTATTGATTTCAACCCACCGATTTTTTTTTGTTGTATTTAAATAATTGTTTTTATTATTTTATTTAATAAATTGTTTATTAAATATTATTAAAATGTTATTTGGATCGTTTAATAGTGTTTTTAGTTGGATTCTCTTGACAGTATTTAAAAAAACTGCTTCTCATTTTTATTTATTCAGTTTATAAATGAACTGTTATTAATTTATTAATTCATTTTACAAACATTTATTAATTAAAACCATTTAGATGTATTTATTTAAATTGTTATATTATTTATTTTGCCTTTTTTATGAACTGTTATTTACTTATTTAAAACATTGTTTTTTATTTATTATTTTAATTAATTGAACTTATTTAAATCATTGTTGATATCTATTTATTTATTAAAAAAAAAATCTTAATCAGTATAGTTAAATTAATCTTGTTTTAATTGTTATTATTATTATTTTTATTTTTATGTTAGCTTTTCTGTCAAAAAATCCCTCGTATCTGAATGAATCTGGAGATGCACTGGATCTAGTCACTTGGTTTTCATCACACAAAGAGCAGAAATCGTTCAGTACTCACTGAGCACCATGAGCTGAGTCCAGGCCGGGTCCTGGTCCAGCGTGGTGTTCACGACACATGTGTACATCCCCGTGTCGCTCTCTGTGTCTGTGATGGTCAGACTGTCTGAGTCCACTCTAAACCTGTTATCAGATACAAAACCCTCAGACCGGCTCCTCACATTACATCATCTAAAGATCTGCTTCATCAGCAGACTCAAACTGATCCTGTGAACGCTAATGACCTTTACATCTGCACAGGTGATTCTCATCATTTCTGCAACACCTGCTTCAACTGTTACTCACCTTTAGTGTGTTTGCAAGACAACAATATGAAACATTTCAAGGACACACTAAGAGATGGCTTTAAACCATGTATTGCTCTATTTTTGAGTTGTAAGAAATACTGGTTAATATTGTATGTCTTTCTTGAAATGTTCAGGCTTTTTCTCATTTTGACTCATAAACATACCAGCACAAATTCAACACTACTAATATTTTGTGGAATATGTGTATTAAATGTATAATATGATTGTGATGTTTGTTGATTTGATAAAGATATTTCATGGTTAAAGGCAGCTGCACAGAAACAAAAATAAAATATGAATTGATGTTAGTATGTTTATAGAATTGGCAGATACTGTTATCTTTGAAAATGATTAAACTTTGGTTTACTTAGCCCGAAGGAGTGACGTGGGGCCGCCCTCCTGTGGGCTCACCACCTGCAGGAGGGAGCGTAAGGGGCCGGTGCATAGAGGATCGGGCGACAGTCGAAGGCGAGACCCCCGACGACCCGATCTCTGGACACGGAATCTGGCTTTAGGGACGTGGAATGTCACCTCGTTGGCGGGGAAGGAGCCTGAGATTGTGCGGGAGGTCGAGAGGTACCGACTAGAGATAGTCGGGCTCACCTCAACGCACAGCTTGGGCTCTGGAACCACACTTCTTGAGAGAGGCTGGACTCTCTACCACTCTGGAGTTGCCCATGGTGAGAGGCGGAGGGCTGGAGTGGGTTTGCTAATAGCCCCCCAGCTCAGCCGCCATGTGTTGGAGTTTACCCCGGTGAACGAGAGGGTCGCTTCCCTGCGCCTTCGAGTCGGGGATAGGTCTCTCACTGTCGTTTGTGCCTACGGGCCGAATGGCAGTGCGGACTACCCGGCCTTCTTGGAGTCTCTGGGAGGGGTGCTGGAAAGTGCTCCGACTGGAGACTCCGTCGTTCTACTGGGGGACTTCAACGCTCATGTGGGCAGTGACAGTGACACCTGGAGGGGCGTGATTGGGAGGAACGGCCCCCCTGACCTGAATCCGAGCGGTGTTCTGTTATTGGATTTCTGTGCTAACCACGGTTTGTCCATAACGAACACCATGTTCAAGCATAAGGGTGTCCACCAGTGCACGTGGCACCAGGACACCCTTGGCCGGAGGTCGATGATCGACTTTGTGGTCGTGTCATCAGACCTTCGGCCATATGTCTTGGACACTCGGGTGAAGAGAGGGGCGGAGCTGTCAACTGATCACCACCTGGTGGTGAGTTGGATCCGATGGCGGGGGAGGAAGCTGGACAGACTCGGCAGACCCAAACGTACTGTGAGGGTCTGTTGGGAACGTTTGGCCGAGCCCCCTGTCAGAGAGATCTTCAACTCCCACCTCCGGCAGAGCTTCGACCGGATCCCGAGGGAGTCTGGAGATATTGAGTCCGAGTGGACCATGTTCTCCACCTCCATTGTCGCTGCGGCTGCTCGGAGCTGTGGCCGTAAGGTCTCCGGTGCCTGTCGAGGCGGCAATCCCCGAACCCGGTGGTGGACACCGGAAGTAAGGGATGCTGTCAAGCTGAAGAAGGAGTCCTATCGGGCCTGGATGGCTTGTGGGACTCCGGAGGCAGCTGACAGGTACCGGCAGGCCAAGCGGACTGCAGCCCGGGTAGTCGTGGAGGCAAAAACTCGGGCCTGGGAGGAGTTCGGTGAGGCCATGGAGAAGGACTATCGGTTGGCCTTGAAGAGATTCTGGCAAACTGTTCGACGCCTCAGGAGGGGGAAGCAGTGCCCTACCAACACTGTTTACAGTAGAGATGGGCACCTGTTGACCTCAACTGGGGATATCGTCGGGCGGTGGAAGGAATACTTCGAGGATCTTCTCAATCCCACCGACTTGTGTTCCGTTGAGGAAGCAGTGGCTGGGGACTCGGAGGAGCACTCGTCCATCACCCGGGCTGAAGTCATCGAGGTAGTTAAAAAGCTCCTCGGTGGCAAGGCACCGGGGGTGGACGAGATCCGCCCCGAGTACCTCAAGTCTCTGGATGTTGTGGGGCTGTCTTGGCTGGCACGCCTCTGCAACATCGCATGGCGGTTGGGGACAGTACCTCTGGACTGGCAGACCGGGGTGGTGGTCCCTCTTTTCAAGAAGGGGGACCGGAGAGTGTGTTCCAACTATAAGGGGATCACACTTCTCAGCCTCCCTGGAAAAGTCTATGCCAGGGTACTGGAGAGGAGAATTCGGCCGATAGTGGAACCTCGGATCCAGGAGGAACAGTGTGGTTTTCGTCCCGGTCGTGGAACACTGGACCAGCTCTATACCCTTTCCAGGGTGCTGGAGGGTTCATGGGAGTTTGCCCAACCAGTCCACATGTGTTTTGTGGACTTGGAGAAGGCATTCGACCGTGTTCCTCGCGACATCCTGTGGAGGGTGCTCCGGGAGTATGGGGTCGGCGGCTCCCTACTTAGGGCTGTTCGGTCCCTGTACGACCGGAGCAAGAGCTTGGTTCGCATTGCCGGCAGTAAGTCAGACCTGTTCCCGGTGCATGTTGGACTCCGGCAGGGCTGCCCTTTGTCACCGGTTCTGTTCATAATTTTTATGGACAGAATTTCTAGGCGCAGCCAAGGGCCGGAGAGTGTCCGGTTTGGGGACCATACGATTTCGTCGCTGCTTTTTGCGGATGATGTTGTCGTGTTGGCATCCTCAGACCAGGACCTTCAGTGTGCATTGGGACGGTTTGCAGCCGAGTGTGAATCGGCTGGGATGAGAATCAGCACCTCCAAGTCCGAGGCCATGGTTCTCAGTCGGAAAAGGGTGGATTGCCCACTTCAGGTTGGTGGAGAGGTCCTGCCTCAAGTGGAGGAGTTCAGGTATCTTGGAGTCTTGTTCACGAGTGAGGGAAGGATGGAACGTGAGATTGACAGACGGATCGGTGCAGCTTCTGCAGTAATGCGGTCGCTGTACCGGTCTGTCGTGGTGAAGAAGGAGCTGAGCTGTAAGGCAAAGCTCTCGATTTACCGGTCAATCTACGTTCCTACTCTCACCTATGGTCATGAGCTGTGGGTCATGACCGAAAGGACAAGATCCCGGATACAGGCGGCCGAAATGAGCTTTCTCCGTCGGGTGGCTGGGCGCTCCCTTAGAGATAGGGTGAGAAGCTCGGTCACTCGGGAGGAGCTCAGAGTAGAGCCGTTGCTCCTCCACATCGAGAGGAGCCAGCTGAGGTGGCTCGGGCATCTATTTCGGATGCCTCCTGGACGCCTTCCCAGGGAGGTGTTCCAGGCACGTCTCACCGGGAGGAGGCCCCGGGGAAGACCTAGGACACGCTGGAGGGACTATGTCTCCCGGCTGGCCTGGGAACGCCTCGGGGTCCCCCCGGAAGAGCTGGAGGAAGTGGCTAGGGAGAGGGAAGTCTGGGCGTCTCTGCTTAGACTGTTGCCCCCGCGACCCGGCCCCGGATAAGCGGAAGATGATGGATGGATGGATGGATGATTAAACTTTTTATTATTTAAATGATTGATGATTCAATTCTTATTATTTATCATCAGTTCACGCATGTTCAGTTTGCTGGGAATTTAACCTGTGATCTTGGTGTTGCGAGTGCAACGCTCTACTTCAGGAAAACACACTGAAGAAGCACATTTGTCACGTTTGTTCTTGTTTTCATGGAGTATTTTTGGTGGATTGGACTAATCAGTAACTTCACCCGGAACATAACAGTTGTAGCTGGGTTTTGAACATGGTGAGGTGTGTGAACAAGGCATCCGCGGGTGATTCTGTGGTTCTCAGACCTCTCATCATCAGGCAGCTCTCCGTCATCCTTCAGCCAGGTCATGGTGGGCACGAGGGACAGGTCGTGCTTGGCATTACACTCGAACACCACGTCCCTGTTCCTCTGGACCACCCGGTACTCCGGCGGCCTCAGGATCCTTGTGGGCTCTGAAGGGAGAGAAAACCTCTGTAATCCTGGAGCTGATAATGTCACACGAAGCAAGCAGAGCGTTTGAGCAGCTCATCGTGAGCTTCTGTCTCTCCTCAGGTCTAATGGTCCACCGGTGGATCGTTTACTAATGCTCTTTAAACAGCACACTTCCTGCTGTGCTCTTCAGAGAAGCACTTCAGTGCTGTTTGAAAGGTGAAAAACATGCAAGCTAAGGCCTGGAGCCTCCAAACACAATGTATGATGGGATACTGAAGCCATTAAGACCAATATCCATGTCTGTTCATTTTATAAGTGCAGCACAAACAAACACTGAAACACTCTCACAACTCAAAACACTTTCTCTTTCTAAGACAGAATTATTTAGACCAGAGGTTTCCATCATTAAGATGCCACAGACACCCAAATATAATTATCCACTAACCTACAATTTAAAAGGCTGCTATATATTTTCATGTAAAAAATGAAAACACAATTAATACTATGCAAAATAATTATGTAAAATAGTTTGGCTAAATATTTAGTTTATTTCGTTATTTAATTTATTCATTAAATACATTTATTTATTTATTTAAATTGTTTTAAATAAATGCAATCATTTTAAAAACATATATTATTTATATAATATTTTTCATTATTTTAATTAGTTTGTTCAATAATATTTTTATTATTTATTATTATTTATTTATTTATTTATTTATTTATTTATTTATTTATTTATTATTATTTTATTATTATTTATTTATTTTAAAATAAATAAATTTATTAACAAATATTAATTAATTAATTTATTTATTAAATCCATTTTCAATTAATTTTTTTTATGTTTCCTCAAAACTCTTTCCTTTTTTGTTTCCCGGTTCCAGCTGATTTAGAAGACTGAACGGTGTGAAGGGCTTCAGTGCTGAGGCCCTCACCTTTGACCTTCTGGTAGACATGGATCTCGGAGACGCCGAGGTTGTTCCTGGCCACACAGGTGTATTTCCCGCTGTTTGAGGGGTGGGACATGTGGATCTCCAGCACTCCGTTCTCATGGAACACACACACACACACACACATCTCACACACACACATGTTTGTTTTTGTGAAAAGTGGGGACATCCCATAGGCGTAATGATTTTTATACTGTACAAATTGTATATTCTATCGCCCTTCACCAACCCTACACCTAACCCTCACAGGAAACTTTGTGCATTTTTACTTTCTCAAAAAAACTCATTCTGTATGATATATAAGTGTTTTGAAAAATGGGGACTTATTTCCTCATAAGTCACCCTCTACTTGTAATACCTGTGTCATACCCATGTCATTATACAGAGTTGTGTCCTGATATGTCACAAAAACATGCCCACACAGAGACAAACAGACACACACACACACACACACACACACACACACTCAGAGAGAGACACACACACACACACACACACACACACTCAGAGAGAGACACACACACACACACACACACACACACGCACTCAGAGACACACACACACACACACACACTCAGAGAGAGACACACACACACACTCAGAGAGAGAGACACACACACACACACACACGCACACGCACTCAGAGACACACACACACACACACACACACACTCAGAGAGAGACACACACACACACACATACTCAGAGACAGACACAAGAGACAAGGAATCAAATTATATTTAAGGAAAGAAGTTTATTTTTCTTAAAGAGGTGCGTTCACTGTTTCAGCAGCTACCCTGAAACACAACAGACCTGAATCACACTGAAAACAGACAGCCTTATTATACTGTTATCACCCCCACTTCTTACAAGGCTCCTTCTCGGTAAATTTCCACTTAAATAAACCAAAACTAACTCTTTCAGAAAACACAATGGTCCTTCTGACCCCCTGGGCTTTTATTATCTTCACACCCGTGAGGTCAAAGGTCTTTATTTATGGATAACCCCTCTGATCTTTCCTGAGTAAATTGCCCACACTAAAGACTTCAAAGGCTCTTTGTTTTACTGTGTGATGTCTTCGTTGCATTTCAGGTGATAAACATACATACTGAGAGAGAAACACAAGTTAAATCAAAAGGAAAAACAAAAATATATGAAAACCCACTAAATGTCTAAGAAAGTAAATAACTAAGAGTAAAATATAAATTTTTCTACAACAATTCCTCCTCTTTATCATTCTCTGATAAACGATTTGGATTGATTAACATTAGTTTTGATTAAAACAACTTAAAAACTCGTTTGTTTTTAATTCTATGCAAACTCGTACATGATTATAATATCGAAAACGTAAATTATTATAATTGTTTCAAGTCATTTCATCAAAGTGATTTTTTTTTTTTTTTTTGTGTAAATGTCATCATTTTCGTCACTCTCATAATCATCACAATTGTGTTCACTATCTCTTGGATAAGCAGTCAGTCTTACTGCTTGTATGGGTGTCCCAGCCCTGACTTATCTCTGTACTAAGATGGAAATACATCTCATAATTCATTGCAAGCAAAACATGATCAGAATTCTCTCTCTGACCTTCACTGCCGTGTGTGTTCTCAGCAAAACTTGTAATGGCCCTCGCCACCGTTTCGCCCTCCAGTTCTTCCTCCTCAGGTCACGAATTACCACATAATCCCCCTGCCTGAACTTATGCAGAAACATCTCAGCAACCTTCCTCTGGGCAGCTTTCACCTGCACACAACTGTTGGATAACAGACAAGACATTTCTTTGCAGTAATTCAACATTTCATTTTCACACACATCCATTGATGGAACCCTGCGTTTTTCCTCCTTCTATTCCCATGAATGGTGGTCTACCAAAGAGAATTTAGAATGTCCTCAAATTAGTTTTGACTATCTTTCTCATTCTCATGTACAATAACACGGTTGGGAGTGCTTTCACCCATGAGAGTCCAGTTTCCTCACAACACTTTGCCAATTTGTTCTTTACCGTCTGATTTTCCCGTTGAATAGTGCCACTGCTGGCCTAATGTGAAAGGCGCAATGTGTTCTTATATCAATTCCTAAGAACTGACCCACCTGTTTTATTGCCTCATTGACAAAATGTGTACTCAAACGGCCCTTCTAGGTCTGGTTGGGATACCAGTTGCGTTCTGACACCTTGTGCCACATTGTGTGTATTACAGATAACACATCTTTTTTTTTTTTTGGCGAATATTGTGAAGCCCTTGGTAAACCACAATTCTTTCATCTGTGCAATAATTCCCCCTTTTGATACATGGTCTAACCCATGTGTCAACTTAGCATAATGTTGAAAGAAATGTTTGGGAAAACGAGGCGTTCCAACAACGGATCTCCACACGCTATTAACAGCCTGATGCCTTCCAGTTGTTCTTCTCAGCTCCTGTGGAAAAAGACTGCATGCTCTGTAAACAAGGAGAAATGTAATGCATGTCTAAAAGTTCTGGATGTGGTGTGCACACCTGTTTGAGTGCTGACAGACAACAGTGATGTTCCTCACCATCCTCCTGTGTGGGCAGAAGGGTGGCAGGATTCAAAGTTGTGCATCGTTTTACAGTTATGTTTGGTATGTCCAACAAAATTGTATGATACCTCAGCCATCGGGCTGTAGACAAATGTGACGTTCTCTGCTCTTGCAAAATCATGGATACTGCGTGTGGAACCATTAAAGTCAAATCAGAGTAGCCTACAAATTCTCTTGAGGCCATCACAGCCAGCTCGGCTGCTGCCCCTGCTCTCAGGGAGTGTGGAAGTCCTGCAGCTACAGAATCAAGTTTCGCTGAAAAATAGGCCACAGGTCACAGTCTGTCACCATGAGTCTGCAAGAGAACAGAAGACATAAAACCATTCTTTTCATCAACCATCTGTACAAGCGGGCAGTTTATGATAGGAAGGGCTAAAGTTGGAGCCAGAGTCAATTGCACTTTCATGTTATCAAATGCTTCCTCAGCCTTGCTTGTCCAGACAAGTCTGTCACCTGACCTCTATGGCAAGCCAAATTAACTTTTATTCATTCGCAGGATATGTATTCTTGATATCAACAATTCAATTTTTACTAGTGACAATGTTAATTCTTGATATCAACAATTACATTTCCACTAGTAACAATTATAATTTTTGATATCAACAATTACATTTCCACTAGTAACAATGTTAATTTTTGATATCAGGAATTAGATTTCTACTAGTAACAATTGCTATTTTTGATATCAACAATTCAATTTTTACTAGTGACAATGTTAATTCTTGATATCAACAATTACATTTCCACTAGTAACAATTATAATTTTTGATATCAACAATTACATTTCCACTAGTAACAATGTTAATTCTTGATATCAGGAATTGTATTTTCACTAGTTAAATGTCACCATAGGCTTCCATTCAAATTTAATTGTTGATATCAAGAATTGCTTTCTTACTAGTTGAAATTCCGATTTCACATATCAGAAATACAATTCTTACTAGTAAAGACCTTTATTTTTGATATCAGTAATCACATGGTTACTAGTAAAGACGTCTATTCTTGATATCAACAATTTAATTGTTGATATCAACAATTTAATTCTTGATATCAACAATTTAATTGTCACTAGTGCCAATGTTCATTTCTGATATCATGAATGTAATTGTTACTAGTAAGAATGCCATTTTAGATATCAGAAATTACCCTCCCAATTGTTGATATCAGAAATACATTTTCAGATATCAGAAATGAACAGTGTCACTAGTAACAATTACATTTTTGATATCAAGAATTAACATTTCAACTAGTAACAACTAAATTGTTGATATAAAGAATTCACATTTTTACTAGTAAAAATGTAATTGTTGATATCAAAAATTATATTTTTACTAGTAAGAAATACAAAGCTGATATGTGAATTTAGAATTGTAACTAGTAACAAATGCATTTTGATATCTGTAATAGTTTTGGCGCCGTTTTAACATTTAAACATGTGAATTGTTGATATCAACAATTTAATTCTTGATAACAACAATTTAATTGTTGATATCAATAATTGAATTCTTGATATCAACAATTACATTTCCACTAGTAACAACACCTATTCTTGATATCAACAATGACGTCATCACTCGCAGAAATAAGTTTATCATATCAACAATGAAATTACAACTAGTAATAGACTTAATTCTTGATATCAGTAACTTAATTCTTACATGTTAAAATTGCATTTTCACTAGTAAAAATTGTAATTTAAGATATCATTAATTCCTTTTTGGATATGTGCATATCAATGAACCCCTTTTTGGATATGTGCATAATTTAATGACGAGTCCAACCCTTTATGAATGTTTATGGCGGATAGACGACAAGGTAAAGAGTCCAACAGAGAATGGGCACATTCGATTGCCCTCTCATGAAAATAATACGCTCCTGTAGGCTATTTTTAATAATTATTTTGTTTTTATTTTGGCACAGATTATGTAACTCCGCCTACCAACGTGTGGTAGTGTTAAACAATAATATAAAGAGACACTATGTGGTGCAGATGGTAAAGCATGAAGCAGTTGAGTTTTTGACGTGATGGACCCGGTTCGATTCCGCCTTCTGCCGATCTGTTTCTTCACCCTTTTCACATCCCCTATCACATCGAAAGGCATATATTTTCAATAAAACTCAACGAAATTATCGAAAACTGGAAAATAACGTGGATATTGTGTAATGCTAGGGCTAGTTGTAGGGCTCCATTTAATCATTTGTAAATAAAAAGTATAATTTACACTCAATATGTTATTATTGTAGCCTATACTGTTTTATAATGTAGCCTACTACAATAATGAGGTGCACATATTGGCCACTACTTGCACTATGTAGCACAAACAGCATCAAACTACTATTACTGTAAGAAATACTCATATTATTAAATAGGGTAAATACAATCTATTGCTAATAAAATATGCTATTTTCACTAAGTGTAAATATAATTCATTGTATTCAAATAGCCCCTGCCAAAATCAAATTCTAAACTATCAGCCAATTCAACTGGAAGATTAAGGCTGTTGTATTAAGCTTTCAGATTATAAGGATTCTTCTAAGCCTTTTTCAGTTTTATTTACATTTACATTTAATAATTTAGCAGACGCTTTTATCCAAAGCGACTTACAAATGAGAACAATAGAAGCAGTCAGGTCAACAAGAGAACAAAAACAGTATACAAGTGCCATGACAAGTCTCAGTTAGTCTAGTACAGAATGCATAGCCAGGTTTTTTTTTTTTTTTTATATTAAATATGAAAAGAAAGAAAAGTGCTAGTATTAGTTGGTTAAATGCTGGCAAAAAAGATGAGTCTCAAGATATTTCATGAAAATGAGTAAAAACTCAGCTGTACGAATTGAGATTGGGAGGTCATTCCACCAGCTGGGCACAGTTCAGGAAAAGGTCTGTGAGAGTGATTTTGAACTTCTTTAGGATGGCACCACAAGGCATCGTTCACTTGCAGAGTGCAAACTTCTGGAGGGCACATATGATTTAACCAGATTTAACCAGAGTTTAGGTATGTTGGTGTCGTGCCAGTGGTCGTCTTGTAGGAAAGCATCAGTCCCTTGAATTTGATGCGAGCGGCTACTGGTAGCCAGTGTAACTTGATCAGGAGAGGATTAACGTCAGCTTTTTTTGACTCATTAAAGACAACCCTTGCTGCTGCATTCTGGATCAGTTACAAAAGCTTGATAGTACATGCAGGAAGAGCCAGGAGAGCATTACAATAGTCCAGTCTGGAGAGTAGGAGAGCTTGGACAAGAAGTTCTGTGGCTTGCTCTGACAGGAAGGGTCTAATCTTCCTAATGTTGTATAAGGCAAATCTGCAGGACCGGCTCGTTGTAGCAATGTGGTCTGTGAAGTTTAACTGATGATCCATCATAACTCATAGGTTTCTGACTGAATTGAAAATAAATGCAATAAATGTGTATAACCGTAGTGTAGCGACAGTAGTTTAATATTATTGGTGTGCATAGAAATATGTTTAAAGCTTGTAGATAATTTACCCCAATAAAACAAACTTGATTAAATATACAGTATACATATATAAATAAATATACAGAGTACACTCCTCACATTTTTGTAAACGTTTTATTATACCTTTTCATGTGACAACACTGAAGAAATGACACTTTGCTACAATGTAAAGTAGTGAGTGTACAGCTTGTATAACAGTGTAAATTTACTGTGCCCTCAAAATAACTCAACACATACCCATTAATGTCTAAAGCGCTGGCCACAAAAGTGAGTACACCACTAAGTGAAAATGTTCAAATTGGGCCCATTAGCCATTTTCTCTCCCTGGTGTCATGTGACTCGTTAGTGTTTCGAGATCTCAGGTGTGAATGGGGAGCAGGTGTGTTAATCTGGTGTTATAGCTCTCACTCTCTCATACTGGACACTGGAAGTTCAACACGACACCTCATGGCAAAGAACTCTCTGAGGATCTGAAAAAAAGAATTGTTGCTCTACATAAAGATGACGTAGGCTATAAGAACATCGCCAAGACACTGAAACTGAGCTGCAGCATGGTGGTTTAACAGGATAGATTTCACTCAAAACAAGCCTCGCCTGTCAGTGCTCAGACTGCATCAGATTGGTCTGCAGGGCTGTCGTCCCAGAAGGAAGCCTCTTCTGAAGATGATGCACAAGAAAGCCTGCAAACAGTTTGCTGAAGACAAGCAGACTAAAGACATAGATTACTGGAACCATGTCCTGTGATCTGATGAGACCAAAATAAACGTATTCCCTTCAGATAGTGTCAAGCGTGTGGCGGCGACCAGGTGAGGAGTACAAAGACAATGTGTCTTGCCTTCAGTCAAGCATGGTGGTGGAAGTGTCATGGTCTGGGGCTGCATGAGTGCTGCCGGCACTGGGGAGATACAGTTCACTGAGGGAACCATGAATGTCAACATGTAATGTGAAATACTGAAGCAGAGCATGATCCCCTCCCTTTGGAGACTGGGCCACAGGGAAGTATTCCAACAGGATAACAACCCCAAACACACCTTCAAGACGACCACTGCATTCCCAAAGAGGCTGAGGTGAAAGGTGATGGATTGGTCAAGCATGGGCATCCTCAAATGCAAGGTGGAAGAGCACAAGGTCTCTAAGATCTGGAAGAGGACTCCAGTGGCAAAATGTGAAGCTCTGGAGAAATCCAAGCCCAAGGTTTCATGGGCTTTCATAAGATTGAAATGGCTGAGACAGACATGAGTTAGAGGTTCAATAGACTTTATCATTCCTCTTGTCCACCGCTGCTTCATAATGCATATTAGGACACGACTCATTCAGGTAGCCAGCGATATTAAAAAAAAAAAAAAAAAAAAAAAAAAAAAGGTCCAGTAAAACGTTTGTATGATGCATTATCCCCTTTATTGTTTTTCCTTTTGGTTATTGTTTATTTTTTATTTGATGTATAAGAAGAAAGTGTAATAAAACCAAAAATAAACACCTGAAAAAACGACATGAAGTCACTTTTAAAACTAAAGGAATGCCTTGTTTATTTTTCCTTTTAATTATCCGAAGGACTTGGTGGCCAATAAAAAGAAACAGCATCAATTTACTTTTTTACAATTAACAAAAAAAATAAAATAAAAATAATAATAATAATAATAATCCAGTCATAATATAATTTTGAAGTTTCAACGAAAAAATAAATTAAATAAAGGAGGAGCCGTTTCTGCACGTGGAAGTTCTTCTGCCATCTTTGGCCAATGCTGACGCTTGAACGAGGGGTGTAGGAAAGTCTCATTAATATTCATGATCCCCTTTATTTTTGATATCAGTAATCACGTGGTTACTAGTACAGACGTCGATTCTTGATATCAACAATTTAATTCTTGATATCAACAATTTATTTGTCACTAGTAACAATGTTAATTCTTGATATCAACAATTCGATTTTCACTAGTTAAAATGTTGATTCTTGATATCAGGAATTAGATTTCTACTAGTAACAACTGCTATTTTTGATATCAACAATTTAATTTCAGGAATTATATTTTCACTAGTTAAATGTCACCATAGGCTTCCATTCAAATTTAATTGTTGATATCAAGAATTACTTTCTTACTAGTTGAAATTCCGATCTCACATATCAGAAATACAATTCTTACTAGTAAAGACCTTTATTTTTGATATCAGTAATCACACGTACTGACGTCGATTCTTGATATCAACAATTTAATTGTTGATATCAACAATTTAATTCTTGATATCAACAATTACATTTTCACTAGTAACGACACGTATTCTTGATATCACAAATGACGTCATCAGAAATGCAAAAATGCGTTTATCATATCAAAAATGAAATTACAACTAGTAATACACATAATTCTTGATATCTTTAACTTAATTGTTACATGTTAAAATTACATTTTTACTAGTAAAAATTGTTATTTTAGTTATCATGAATTCCTTTTTGGATATGTGCATAGCAATGAACTCCTTTTTGGATATGTGCATAATTTAATGACAAGTGCAACCTTTTATGAATGTTTATGGCGGATAAACTTCAAGATACAGAGCACAAAAGAGAATGGGCACATTCGATTGCCCTCTCATGAAAATAAAACGCTCCTGTAGGCTATTTTTAATAATTATTTTGTTTTTATTTCAGATGGATGCAGATGGTTAAACGCCAGGCATATGCGTTTTGACGCAACAGACCCGGGTTCGATTCCACCTTTTGCCGAGCTCTTTCTTTATCCTTTTCACGTCCCGTATCACATCGGAAAGGCATGTATTTTCAATAAAACTCAACGAAATTATCGAAAAGTGAAAAATAACATGGATATTGTGTAAGGTTAGGGCTAGTTGTAGGAGCTCCGGAAAGTTACCGTTTGGATGGCATTTAATTTCAAATTAAATAGCATTAGTGTGCATTGCATACATTAGAAATACATCGATTAAAATTGGCAACCAGACTTATGACGTTATATTACTTAACATTTATTTAAGACACTTTTTCGATTATATATCGAAAGCAATTTAGAGAGAAATGGCTATGTGGAATCTGTGTACTAGGAATATGTCACTACATTTCAGTTCACCCAGTAGCCTATTGCAGGCGGTGTTATGCTAAATAGAGTGTGGTGCTGATGTGCATGTTTCTAATCTTTTTCCGCTTTTATTTATACAGTTGTGTTTGTATTTATTGGCGTTTTCAGCTGTTTGCCATGTATGAATTATTCAGAATGATTCTTTTAATAAAACATGTTTGTTTTTTTTTGTTTCTCACCGTCATTGTGAATTGTACCTTGTTTAATCGGTTCTGTGCATTACTGTAACTTCACGGTATTATTGGAACAACTGTATAGATTGTGGGTATAATAGAAGTAAGTACTTTTCTTTTTTTCTAGAGTCTTACATTACAGATTGTAGGGATTGTTGGACTGGCTGGCTTTGAGTACACCTCACACGTTTCGTATTTTAATATACCTTTTCATATGATAGTACTGAAGAAATTACACTTTGCTACAATGTAAAGTAGTGAGTATACAGCTTGTATAACAGTGCACATTTATTTACCATTCCTCTTGTTCACCCATGCTTCAAGAACCGGATAACATGTTATATGAAAAAGTATTCCTTTTAGGACACGACTCATTCATGTAGCCAACGATATAAAAAAAAAAAAAAAAAAAAAAAGTACAGTAAACCGTTTGTATGATGCATTGTTATCTGTTATATTTTTTCCTTTAGATGTATTTTTTATTTGATGTATTAGAAGAAAGTGTAATAAAAACAAAAATAAACACCTGAAAAAGTGACATGAAGTTATTTTTAAAACTAAATTAATGCCTTGTTCACTTTTCCTTTAATTATCCGGAGGACTTGGTGGCCAATAAAAGGAAACAGCATAAATGTAATTTATTTTTTTTTTTCATTTTTTTTTTTTACAATTAACAATTTTTTTTACAAATGAATCCAGCCATAATATAATTTTTCAAGTTTCACTGACAAAAATAAATAAAGGAGGAACTTTTTCTGCACATGGACGTTCTTCTGCCATCTTTGGCCAATGCTGAAAAAGGAGGAGTGTCGAAAATCTCATTAATATTCATGATCTCATTACCATAGCTATTCTTACATGTAAAAATGGCATTTCTACATATCTGTAAAAGTATTTTTACTAGTTAAAATGTTATTTAAGATATCAGTAATTCTATTTTCACTAGTTGCAAGGACAATTTCAGATATCTACTGCCTTTGTTGATATCAATAATTACTTTGTTACTAGTAAAAATGTGAATTCTTGATATCAATAATTTAGTTGTTACTAGTTGAAATGTTAATTCTTGATATCAGAAAATGTATTTCAACATGTTACAATTGTTATTTTTGATATCTGAAAAATAATTTCTGATATCAATATAATTTCTGATATCTAAAATGGCTTTCTTACTAGTAACAATTACATTCATGATATCAGAAATGAACATTGTCACTAGTAACAATTAAATTGTTGATATCAAGAATTAAATTGTTGATATCAAGAATAGACGTCTTTACTAGTAACCATGTGATTACTGATATCAAAAATAAAGGTCTTTACTAGTAAGAATTGTATTTCTGATATGTGAAATCAGAATTTCAACTAGTAAGAAAGTAATTCTTGATATCAACAATTAAATTTGAATGGAAGCCTATGGTGACATTTAACTAGTGAAAATACAATTCCTGATATCAAGAATGAACATTGTTACTAGTGGAAATTGAATTGTTGATATCAAAAATAGCAATTGTTACTAGTAGAAATCTAATTCCTGATATCAAGAATTAACATTTTGACTAGTAAAATTGAATTGTTGATATCAAGAATACATATCCTGCGAATGAATAAAAGTTAATTTGGCTTGCCTATTGGCATTCCCAGGTTAAAAATAATTGATATCAAGAATTAACATTGTTACTAGTTGAAATATAATTCCTGATATCAAGAATTAGCATTGTTACTAGTGGAAATGTAATTGTTGATATCAAGAATTAACATTGTTACTAGTGAAAATGTAATTGTTGATATCAAAAATTCTAATTGTTACTAGTGGAAATGTAATTGTTGATATCAAGAATTAACATTGTTACTAGTGAAAATTGAATTGTTGATATCAAGAATACATATCCTGCGAATGAATAAAAGTTAATTTGGCTTGCCATAGACCTCAGCCTTTTCCCTGTCATTAGGGCTTGTAAAGGCTGCTCAAAAATGGCATAATTAGGGATGAATGTTCTGCAGTAAGCACACATCCCCAAGAATGACAGCATCAGTTTCTTTGTAACTGGTTTTGGGACCTCTTTTATGGCCCGCACCCATTTCTCAGACAGTGCTTTGCTATTTGGTTTGATCACATGTCCCAGGAAGGTTACTTCCTGTTTCACAAACTGCAGCTTTAAAAGACTAACCTTGTGCCCCCCTGCTCAAGATGCTTCAGGAGAGTCACAGCGTCGGCAATGCAAATAGTTTTCTCTTTGGCACAGATTAATGAATCATCACTCTCAGAAATAACAAACGTATGTTTAAAGCAATACCAGCAACACTTGGAGTGAAGACGTCTAAATAATCTGGACACGGAAATGAAAAAAATAATCTGGTTTACTTTTATCTGAGAACAAAATCATTACTTCCTGGGAAACTGGAACAAAGGATTAATAAAAATGAATAAATAAAGTTGCTGCAACTCTTGTTTTCCTCCAGAATAAATGCCTTTCTTGTCTCGGAGCACACAAATGGAAAGCAATAAACACACGCTATCATCTTATCTTGCATTCGCAGTTGAGTGTTTACAGTATGTTTTAATGCACATTTTAAGATTTTATGTGCATCATGACAATTCCAGTGTTTATACATTTATTTATTTATTTTTAATGCAATATCTTAAAATTTACATGAAAACGTGGATGGAGACCCCCCCCCCATCTTCTTAGGAAATAAAAAAGAATTTACATTTTAGAAAACTTCTTTAATAATTTTTATCAGGAGTTTGTCTCATTATCATATCATGTGGTTAGGGTTGGGTCTTATCATCTGAGCGTAATGGATTCATGATTAATCTGAATTAATCTGTCACTGATTGGATGTTGAGCTGTGGGAGTGGCACTGTAACAGGGGCGGAGTTTAGGAGCACTGAGTGATTGGAGAAGACCAGCATACAGCTTGACTGAAGATCCAGTTTGAGGAAACATTACAGGTTCAAAACATTTATATATGGTCACTAACATGCATTCAGAAAACAGGGTGAATTTCATTTGACTTACTGTTGTCCATCCAGAATATGATGGGCAGCAATGCAGAATTAAAGACTGTCCCTTCCGTGCAATGATTGGATTGACTCTCTCTTTAGACAACAGAGGAGATCCTGCAGAAACAGGAATGATCACATGACTCAGCACAAGTGTGAAGGTGACGCTTGAAGGGATGGATTACCCAAAAATTGACATTTGCTGTTAATTTTCTTACCCCCAGTCCATTCAGGATGAAGATGCCATTTTTCCTCAGTAGAACAGTAAAGAAGAGTTTAATTGAAACTGGTCCTTGATTACCCTTACGAAAAATAACCATGGTTTTATTATAGTAAAACAGTAGTAACCCATGGTTTTTTGGCGTATTGACTGCCATTTGTAAAACCACAGATTTACTACAAATACCATGGTTAAACTATGGTTAATATAGCAAAACCATGGTTAATTTGTGGTTACCATGGTTTAACTACAGTAACCATGGTTTTTTGGTTTTATTTGTAGTAAAACCATGGTTAATTTTCGTAAGGGTAATAAGGTAGGGCTATCCTCAGCTTAAGATTTTTCTGGTCCACTAGTAATCATTCATTTTAAATATTAGTCGTCTAATCGCACATTTTTTAATAAACCATTCAAAACATTTTAATGAGCCTTTAATTACCTAAGTACATAGCCTAACAGGCCCTCAAGCACAGGTATAAAGCTTGCCACAGCACACCGGCAGAAGTATTGATTATGATTGTGTCAGGGTAAAACAGTCAGGAGACTGCAATAACATTTTAATATTTTGATAAACCAGTGCTTTCTTAGTTGTCAGTTTAAGAAATTGAAGTCAGCGACTCTGACTCCTCATCTCCTGTTTCATACGGATTACATCATCTGAGGATTTGTTTTCCATTTAAATTGGTGCATTTGAAAGTAGACATTTCATATATTTTTTATGTATGTAAAGTAAAGATATAGACTACACGGTGTTACGCGCTCAAGTTTTACAGAGACAGAAGAAAGCGCATCCTATTTCCTTTCATTATTTCACAAAAGCACAATTTGATTTTATTGTGAGTACACACAAATAAACATGAAAGATGTATTACTCTTATCTGTATGTCCAAAAATGAGCAGTATTTTAAGAGTAAGTGATCTGTCCTGCAGTGATCTACTGTTCAGCTTCACACTCCACACACACACTTGAACAGCACACACTTCTCTAGGATAGCATCAGATTAAGCGGCCAATACTGCGAATACTGCGAATACTTCACATATTTCAGATGATAAGCCATATTTGTGGTGGATGAATGATAGGCGAGTGTTTGGATGTCCTGCCCGATGTGAATGATCTGTCCTTCGACTGAGTGCTATCGCATCTGGAGGTTTTATTTTTTCCTGCGACTAAGCAACTAATAAATTTTGGTTGAGCAAGCCTCTTCTAGTCGACTAATGATTAGTCAAATACTATTAGTACCTAATAAAATCCATCAACTGTGTAAGGCAACACAAAATGATCTGTGCAGGAAAGTGAACATTATTTACAACATGATTACAAAAGTGAGTTTTGTAGATCTGTGCTTTCATGCAGTTCAATCTGATTCTGTGAATTGGTTCAGCTTGTTCACCAACAAAAACCGATTCAAAAGAATAATTTGTGAACCAGACATCACTTCAGACCATTTGTGGTTTACAGGTAATAATGCTTTAAGGAATGTTCAGTTTCCTGCACAGAGCAATCTTTTCACTTCATAAGATCTCAATTTATCATCCGGAGCCACGAGTATTATATTTGTATCACCTCAAAGTGACGTAGCCATTGACTTGCATTATATGAATCACCAAGGAGCACTGTATCAGCTAAAATCTTCTCTACTCCACTACTCAAGAGACATCCTGGAAGGCCTGAGGGTGAGTGAACGAACAGCAAATGTTCACTTTTGGGTGACCTTCAACTGAAGATGAGAAAAATGGGAGAGTGTTGAGGAGAGAGATCTAAACACTGAGTGACTATGAGGATCTGTCTGCAGGACTGAGCCGCCGCGTGCATTATAGCCAAACATTCAGATTTACCACCCAATATCAGATCTCTGAGGATGCTGAGAGCAGTGAGAGATGACAGGTTAAACAGAGGCGATGAGCGTGTGGACGCTGTGCTGTGTGTGATGGGACATACTGGACTGGCGGAGGACGATGCTGTTGGACACATTGGTGCCGAGCTCGTTGTGAGCGGAGCATTGATAGATGCCCTCGTATGCCTCGGTCCGCTCTCCTCCACTGATGTCCATCACCAGTGTCCAGTGATCCTTATCGATGTCAAAATGCGTCCCGTTTCTAGTCCACGAGAAGCTGAGGGCGAGCAGTTAATTCAGTCAGATATCTGCTCATTCAGTCACAGTCTTGATCTTTGTTCAGTCAAGTTTTAGTTTGCTAAAGGTCTGGACATTTAATTCTTAAACTTATATATTGTATTAATTTGTATATATGTTACAATCATATTTTATCATCATAAATATATTATATAAATGATCACATTCAGTAAGTTATATCATTTAAATGAAGTCTCTGAATATGTCATATGTACTTAATTCCACAAACTTTAGTGATTTGTTCCTTGCATACAAACATCTGAACTCTCATATTGATAATGTTCTGTAAATAAAATTAGCATTATCTTGTGTTTATTTCTGAAAATCAAAATTGCCAGTGCGCTCAGATTTTTTACTATTTCTTTATTTTTGAAAAATATTCTAAAACAGAATTAGAGAATCAAGAAGTTTGAGAAAATTCTAATTTAAAAATGCACATAAATATATTATGTAAAAAAAGTAAAAAAAAAAGTAATATATATATACACACACACACACACACACACACACACACACACACACACACACACACACACACACACACACACACACATATATATATATATATATATATATATATATATATATATATATATATATATATATATATATATATATTCCATTCATCTCAATTCAAGTTTATTTGTATAGTGCTTGTTACAATACAAATCATTACAAAGCAACTTTAAAGACAATTAAGTTTCTACAATATTTAGTAGTAGCTTATATCTGGTGACTGTCAGTTTGTGCACATATGACAGGATTTTCCAGAAAAATGTGTACAAGACGTAGGCAACCAGCCGATGAACATAAAAAAAAAAAAAAAAAAATTGTTTAATCTAGATTAATCTCACTGTGATCTTGAAATTAATCTAGATTAATCTAGGCATTCAGAATATGTGTTACCCAAATAAAATTTCTTCAAGTTTGTAGGTATCAAGATACAGAAAACAAATAACTAAATGTAAAATAGCACTGGATAGTCTTCAATGTAAAAATGAAATGTACAATCAAATCTACATTTCTTCAAACACCTTCAACATTTCTCACATTATTTGCTATATATCAAAAATTATATCTGGTGTCTGAACAATTTTTTGTTTGACTATTAAAATTACAAAGTAAATTAGTCAAGAGCATCGGGTGATTTTCAATTTCGTTTTCTTGGATTAACATTACAGCAACCAGTCGCTAAATTAGGCGTTCCTCAACTGTTTACTTTCACTTAAGAAATAACTGACAGTTTTTTCGAGCATAATTTCCAAGGTGGATATTTTGACATCTTTTGTATGTATTTGTCAGCACAAGAGCAAAAATAAGCAGATTCGATGTTCAAGTGTTTTGACCCCTTTCTCTGCGTGAGCCCTGAACACCAGAACACCATGAGTACTGAATTCTCTTTCACATCTTTTTGTTTGTTCAAACTGCGATTTGTATTTGTTCAGGTGCAGGAGGGACTTCGAGGAGAACTTCGCAGAAGAGAGCTCGGTTCACTGTCGCTGTCCGTGATACGCGGCTCTCTCTCTCTTATGTGCACCGCGTCTTGTGTTTGGATGCTTTAATGTTTAAATCGACAAGCAGTAAAGCTTAAAAACATGTTAAAAAGACTCGCTTTCGTGATGATGCGCAGCAGTGGCCCGTCAACTGTCCTGAGCATGTTTTTAGGCTGACCTCAGTCAGTCAGTTATATAAAATATCAAGGTGAAAGACATCATAGCTTGCTTAGTATAGACCCAGCTCCCAACCCAACTTTAAGAATAGATTAACGGCGATATTTTTTTTATCGCCCGATAAGAGTCTCGCGTTAACGCAGCACGTTAACGCCGATAACGGCCCACCACTAATATATACACAGACACACACACACATTTTATTATCAGTTATTTATTATCTTTAAATTAAACACAGTGATGTCATTATTTCATAACTATATCATATCATATCTGATTCACATTTAGTTATGTTGCATGCATGATGGTTAAACCATGATTATTTTCCTGAAAAATATTTGTCATGGGCCTGGTATCCATCTCTGTCTCCCTCTACTGGTTACTCACTAACTCACACTCTCCATTACACTCACTCTCTTCCACACACACCTTCACTCACCTCAGATGTTTCTAGTTTGCTAGCAGCATTTGTGTTAATTCTCTCACACCTGTTCTCCTTTCCCTCTGATTGTGTTTGCTACCTGCTTACTCCTAGAGTTATCTATGCAGAGGCTTTATCTCCTTTCCATTTCCCTGTCTAGTCTGAGTCCTGTCTGGATCTGGGTCTGGACCCAGTGAAGGAGAACCCTCTTCAGACGGCTGTCGAAGTCCAGGGAGCTATGCTTTGGTAGGCATGATGAGGAACTGACCGCAGCCACGCCGTTGAGACCCTGGCCACCCAGATGTCAGATTTTTCCATGCAAGTGTTTCAGCTTCGTCTAGATCCACCTACTCATTCCAGAACACCGGAGACTCCTGAGCCCAGAATAAACAACCTGCCCTGTTACGCTGGTGAGCCAACAGAGTGTCGTTCCTTTTTGACTCAATGCGAGGTGGTTTTCTCTCTTCAGCCAGCCACTTACTCAGGGGATCGAGCCCGGATTGCTTACGTCATTTTGTTCCTTACCGGACGGGCACATGAGTGGGGTACCACTACCTGGGAGGTTGAGGCAGAGTGTATTAATCAGTTTGATCTGTTTAAGGAGGAGATGATACACGTATTTGATTGCTCTGCTCACAGGGTCGAAGCATCCCGCATCCTTTCTACCCTCCGTCAGGGAAGACGTTCCGCCACTGACTTTTCTATTGAGTTTCGCACCCTAGCCACCACATGCGGTTGGAACGAGCCTGCTCTGGTCGCTCGCTTTCTGGAGGGACTTAAGGCTGACATTAAGGATGAGGTTATCGCCCGTGAGGTACCCAAACCTCTTGACCCTCTTATTGACCTAGCCATTCGTATTGAGAAGCGTTTTGATCTCCGCCGCTGCTCCCGAGGCATGGAGACCACCCTACTTCACGCCTCTTCCGCCGCATCAGCGCCCGCCTCCGCCAGCTCTGAGTCTCGACCAATGCAGCTGGGGGGTCTTCGCATCTCAGCTAAGGAACATGAACGCAGAATCGTCAACTGCTAATGCATGTATTGCGGCTTGGCCAGTCACTTCATTCCTACATGCCATTTCAAAACCAACGCTCGCCAGTAGAGGAGGGGTTAGTGGCGAGTGAAACTTTTTCTGATCTCCTGAAGTCCTGCACTACCATTCCTATCACGCTTCACTTCGCCTTAGATGGTACACTGTGAATCCGTTCCCTTATCTCTCACTTTTTCTGGTAACCACCACAAGATTCTTTCTTTTTTAGTTTTTCAATCTCCCCTTTTCCCTGTTGGAATTTGTCCTGTCATGTCGAATGTTTAATGTCAGAATTCCCTTCTGTTTCATCTGTCTCTGTTTTTCAGGAAGAACCGGGTGATTTGACTGGGGTCCCGGAGGAGTATCTCGACCTGTGGGCGGTTTTCAGTCATTCCCGGGCCACTTCTCTCCCTCCCCACTGTCCCTACGATTCCTGGTACAACCCCGCCCCGTGGAAGGCTATACTCTCCGTCCTTTCCTGAGCGTGAAGTGTTAGAGAAGTATCTTTCTGACTCCCTTGATGCTGGCACCATTGTTCCTTCCTCCTCTCCTGCCGGTGCGGGATTCATCTTTGTGAAGAAGAAAGACGGTTCTTTGCGTCCCTGTATAGATTATCGAGGGCTGAATGACGTAACCGTTAAGAATCACTATCCCTTGCCGCTTATGTCATTATGAGCTTATGAGCTCTTGCAAGGAGCAAAGGTCTTCACAAAGTTGGATCTCCTCAATGCTTACCATTTAGTTCTTATTAAGGAGGGAGACGAATGGAAGACAGCGTTTAAAATAACCTTTAGGACACTTTGAATATCGTGTTTTCCCTTTCGGTCTTGTAAACGCCCCGGCTGTTTTTCAAGCATTGATTAACGACGTGCTTAGAGGTATGCTTAATATTTTAGTTTTTGTGTATCTCAACGACATTCAGATTTTTTCTCCCTCTCTCCAAGTTCACGTACAACCCGTACTCCAGGTCCTTCAGCACTTTCTTGAGAACCGACTCTTTGTTAAGGCTGAGAAGTGTACCTTTCACGCGGGCTCCGTTACTTTTCTCGGGTCTGTTATCTCGGCAGAGGGGATTACCATGGACTCTACTAAGGTTCAGGCAGTCACCGATTGGCAAGTCCCTGACACTTGTGTTGTGCTTCAGCTTTTCCTTGGTTTTGGTAATTTTTAACGACAATTCATACGAAACTTTAGCCAAGTGGCCGCGCCATTGACAGCTCTCACTCCGGTCAAGTCCTGTTTTAGGTTGTCTGAGTCTGCCCAGAGGGCTTTTGATCTTCTTAAAGCTCTTTTTACTACCGCTCCTATTCTTATGACCCCCGACATCTCTAGAAAATTCATAGTCGAGGTTGACATTTCAGAGGTGGGCGTTGGTGCTATTCTTTATCAGCACTCATCCTCTGATGAGAAGGTTCACCCCTGCGCTTACTTCTCTCACTGTCTTTTACCCGTGGAACATAATTACAATGTGGGGAATCGTGAACTGCTCGCCATTCGTTTAGCTTTGGGAGAATGGCGACAGTGGTTAGAGGGGTCGGCCGTTCCATTCATTGTCTGGACTGACCACAGGAACTTAGAGTACATCTGTTCCGCTAAGAGACTAAACGTGCGCCAAGCCCGTTGGGCTTTGTTTTTTGCTTGTTTCAATTTCTCAATTTCTTACTGTCCCAGTTCAAAGAATGTGAAACCTGATGGTCTGTCCCGTATTTTGATTCCTCTGAGGTCCCCTCGACCCAGGAGGTTATTATTCCTCAGGGTCGCATAGTTGGCGCTGCTATCTGGGGAATCGAGAGATTGGTTAAGCACACTCTTTCTCACTCCACCTCTCCGCATAACATTCCTAAGAATTGCCTTTTTGTTCCCGTTTCTGCACATTTAGCGGTCCTTCAGTGGGGTCACGCGTCCAAATTGACTGCCCATCCCGGCGTTAGGGGTACTCTCGCTAGTATTCGCCAACGCTTTTGGTGGCCCAGGTATGAAAGAGATATGAGTCGCTTTATTGCCTCTTGCGCTGTGTCAAAGTCAAAGTCCCCTTTATTTATATAGCGCTTTAAACAAAATACATTGCGTCAAAGCAACTGAACAACATTCATTTGGAAAACAGGGTCTCAATAATGCAAAATGATAGTTAAAGGCAGTCCATCATTGAACTCAGTTATGTCATCTCTGTTCAGTTAAATAGTGCATGTGCATTTATTTGCAATCAAGTCGACGATATCGCTGTAGATGAAGTGACCCCAACTAAGCAAGCCAGAAGGGACAGTGGCAAGGAACCGAAACTCCATCAGTGACAGAATGGAGAAAAAAACCTTGGGAAAAACCAGGTTCAGTTGGGGGGCCAGTTCTCCTCTGACCAGACGAAACCAGTAGTTCAATTCCAGCCTGCAGCAAACTCAGATTGTGCAGAAGAATCATCTGTTTCCTGTGGTCTTGTCCTGGTGGTCCTCTAAGACAAGTTCTTTACAGGGGATCTGTATCTGGGGCTCTAGTTGTCCTGGTCTCCTGTTTGTTGTTGGCGTCTGTACTGCATTTGAGCTCCGTCACTATATTCTTTTCATCGACTATTTTTAACTTAAAAATCAATTTTATACACCATCGTTTCCATTTATATAACGTGTGAATATATCCTTATATTCTACAACAAAAACAATCAGAGTGCCTCGCTATCACTAGATTTATTTTGATCTCCCGGGTCCGGTATTAGCTTATAGCCCGTTAGCATCAGCAAGCGTGGTTGCTGCTAACTGCGCTTATATTGCTAATACTCTATTCACACACATTACCACCGCTGTACTGACTGTTACTTGCTTTAATGTTGGATGAATGTCTCCACTTTGTGAAGCTCGAGCTCGAGGCCGTGGGGAAGCAAATTTGCGACCTGGAGGAGAGGCAGGCCCAGCTGAGAGAGCGGAGAGCCGCGCTGGAATCATCCCGGGCTGACGCTCACAAGTAAGGTGCACACTCATTGTTTGCCTGGTGCTCGTGTCGTGTGGTTAGAGAGTCAGACTCCCAATCGAAAGGTTGTGAGTTCGAGTCCTGGGCCGGCAGGAATTGTGGGTGGGGAGAGTGCATTTACAGTTCTCTCTCCACCTTCAATACCATGACTTAGGTGCCCTTGAGCAAGCATCGAACCCCCAAATGCTCCCCGAGCGACGCAGCATAAATGGCTGCCCACTGCTCCTGCTCTGTGTGTGTGTGTGTGTGTGTACACTGCTCTGTGTGTGTGCACTTTGGATGGGTTAAATGCAGAGCACAAATTCTGAGTATGGGTCCCCATACTTGGCTGAATGTCACATCACTTTTCACTTTCAATTTCTTCACTGATAAAATAGATAACATTAGAAATACAATAGTGAATGTAGATTCTACAGCGTCTAACACTTCAGTTTCATCCATCGCACCCAAAGATAAACTGCAGTGCTTTACCTTAGGACAGGAAGAGCTAAATAAACTTATCACTGTATCTAAACCAACAACATGTTTATTAGATCCTGTACCCACTAAATTACTGAAAGAGTTGTTACCTGTAGCCGAAGAACTGCTTCTCAATATCATTAACTTGTCGTTATCTTTACGTCACGTCCCAAAACCATTCAAGCTGGCGGTTATCAAGCCTCTTATTAAGAAACCAAAACTAGATCCTAATGTACTGGCAAATTATAGGCCTATTTCAAATCTTCCATTTATGTAAAAAAATTTCTTCCTGCATAAAAATGATCTGTATGAAGAATTTCAGTCAGGTTTCAGGCCCCACCATAGCACAGAAACTGCACTTGTTAAAATTACAAATGACCTGCTCCTTGCGTCAGATCAAGGCTGCATCTCATTTCTAGTCTTGCTTGATCTTAGTGCTGTGTTCGACACCATAGATCATGACATACTCATAGATAGATTACAAAACTATACAGGTATTCAAGGGCAGGCTCTAAGATGGTTTAGATCCTACCTGTCCGATCGCTACCATTTTGTTTACTTAAATGGGGTGTCATCTCATTTATCCTCAGTAAAATATGGAGTGCCACAAGGATCTGTCCTAGGTCCCCTTTTATTTTCAATATACATGTTGCCCCTTGGTAATATTATTAGAAAATATAATAAATAATGGAATTAGCTTCCACTGTTAGGCTGATGATACTCAGCTATATATCTCAACGAGACCAGATGAAACTTCTCAATTATCTAAGCTAACAGAGTGTGTTAAAAATGTAAAAGATTGGATGACAAATAATTTTCTCCAATTAAATTCGGAAAAGACAGAGATATTAATTATTGGACCAAAAAACACTACACAGAATCTTGTAGATTACAGTTTGCAACTAGACGGATGTACTGTTACTTCCTCTACAGTCAGAAATCTGGGTGTTATATTAGACAGCAATTTGTCTTTTGAAAATCATATTTCCAGTGTTACAAAAACTGTATTCTTCCATCTTAGAAACATTGCCAAGCTATGAAACATGTTATCTGTTTCTGATGCAGAAAAGCTAGTTCATGCATTCATGACCTCTAGACTGGACTATTGTAATGCACTTCTAGGTGGTTGTCTTGCTTCGTCAATAAACAAGCTACAGGTAGTCCAAAATGCAGCAGCTAGAGTCCTTACCAGGTCAAGAAAATATGATCATTATACTCCAATTTTACAGTCTCTGCACTGGCTACCTATTAAGTTCCATATCAGTTACAAATTATCATTACTTACCTATAAGGCCATAAATGGTTTAGCTCCTGCGTACCTAACTAGCCTTCTACCATGTTACAACCCATCACGCACCCTAAGGTCACAAAACGCTGGACTTTTGGTAGTTCCTAGGATAGCAAAGTCCACTAAAGGAGGTAGAGCTTTCTCACATTTGGCTCCCAAACTCTGGAATAGCCTTCCTGATAATGTTCGGGGTTCAGACACACTCTCTCTGTTTAAATCTAGATTAAAAACACATCTCTTTCGCCAAGCATTCAAATAATGTATCTCTTAAATTGTGTGTGTAGTTGCATCTGATCAAATGTGCATTTTTATTCATTAGCTTGGGTTAAACTAATTTTAGTTTGTTGGATCAGCAGCTGTGCTAATGATGTCTCTATTTTGTTTCTATGTTTTGCCACGGGATTTACATCCCATAACTAGGATTTACACAAGCTCCAGTCTGGATCCAGAACACCTGAGAAAAGATGATGCTGACCCTCAGAGGACTTCAGATGATGCTAACCCTGAATCAACAAACAGAACTAACAAATATTGCTACAAGTGTGACTGCATCATATAACAATTATTAATTAATAATATTAATAATGTTCATCGTCTAGCTGACTACGTCTTGTATTAATTTTTTCAAAAAATCCTGTCAAACGTGCACAAACTGACAGTCACCACCATAAGCTACTACTAAATATTGTAGAAACATAATTTTCTGTAAAGTTGCTTTGTAACGATTCGTATTGTAAAAAGCGCTATACAAATAAACTTGAACTGAATTGAAAGTCTCCGCTGTCTTTCAGGGCAATAGAGGTCCTTTCTAGGTGCTGATCCACCATCTGGTCTGCATACGTACGGGTGACTGCAGTGATCCTCTGATCTGGACACAGACTGGATCTGGTGGCCACGGTGACCTCGGAACAAGAGAGAAACAAACAAATATTAGCTTAGTTGCCATTTTTCTAATGATTCAAGATTTTTTTTTTCTAATATATTTATACAGATGCATATGAGAGACACAAAAAAAGCCTTTTTGCAAACAAACTCTATGCCACCATGGACACCAACTATCTCATACACTATTTCAGCCATAGAGCTTATGAAACCAGATTGTTGCCATTCCAGACTTTTAAATGTCAGGTCGGAGCTCTGAGTAAATGGCCTTATTTGTCTGAGCTTTGATAGATTACTTGCATCTGCTTTATCACAGAGACCATTCTGATATTTGTAGCAATGGGCTGTTTTCTTGCATCACCAGTGACAGGGCAGCCTCTCATTCGGAGCTTTTCTAAGAAACCCACTGAACAAAAGCACTCCCCTTCACCATGTGAAGTGTTGTCAGAGAAGTAGGGGGCTTTACTGGCTCAGAGGAACAAGCTCTGGAACCACACAGTATTCTGGGAAATGACAGCAGTCTTAGAATAAATAAATATCTAAAAATCAGTCTGCCAAAGACATTATTTGTGTACTTGTACCTAAAAAAGCATGTAATGCATTTGGATGGGATTATATAAATATTTATTTTGTGTTTTATAAATTCATGAGTTGAATTTACACTTTCTGTTTTCTCACAATATTAATTATTGAGCAGCCTAAATATAAGAGTACAGAGCCAGTAAAGCATGCAGAACGAAAGTATAGTAAATTTCGTATTGTCAACTCAAGTTAGGACAAAAAGGCTTCAGCAGGAACTAACTCAGCGGTTGTCCCTTTAAATCGATACTTTCCTCTTTCCTGCTTCCCCCCGATTTTCTCTGTCATGTCTTTCTATTTCCTATTCCCCACTTTACTTTGTGCTTGTCAGCTTCTCCAGCTACTTTGTCCTCAGGTGATCTTCAGTAAACTGCCAAAAAAACCTAAATACCTTTTGACTTCACTTGTTTGCTTCTATGCCCACCAATATGGCTTATGAAGGCTCCGAATGTGTTTGGCACTGCCACCTTGAGCACTTTAGAATGAAGTGGACCAATTTAGGCGTGTCTAAAATTTACAGCTTTATGGATTCCAGGAATAATCGAGCACTTTCCAAAAGTGTCCAAGGTGTAGGCATAGGCTCTTGAAATGTGCTGTTATTACTCTACTCAATTTTCTTAACCTTCTTTTGTTTGGCGCTTGAAAACATTGGAGGCAAACAAATCTCTCACCATCAAGGAAAGAGGCCTGTGGCATGCTTTACAAGTGGCTCAGGCTACGGCCATCAATTTGATGTAAAGTGAAGAGCTGTAGCTACATAAACCATTAAACCCACCTAGGGAGACGTTTGCATCCCATCACTCCCTCGCGGCATTTCTTTATATCTCTTACTGTCTCTTTCCACCCACTGTCTGTTCCTCCTGCCAGAAAAAGAAAACAAAGAACAAATTTATTCTCTTGCTCAATCTTTGACAAATTCACCTGGTGGCCATAAAACATCTAATAGTCTGAAATGCCACAGTTCTTTACAAGTCCTAAACCCTTAGTCTTCCCTTCCCTCAAGATTTCAAGATTAAGAGTGTGAACTCACAAACAAGACCTAGTTTTATTACATTTATTATATAAATTATCATACTCTCTACATTATCAAAAATGTAAAAACAAGAAGCTTCTATCAAAAACGGATAATACATAATAATTGTAACGATTCGACAACCAGTGAAACACAGGGAGACAAGAGATCCAATCGCAGGTATGTTTAATAGAGGTAATCCAAAATCGTTGTCAAACATGCCATGGGTCACTACCAGAATTCAGTCCAAACAAACAAAATAACAAAACAAGGAAGGGAACAGGAAGGGAAGGAATCGGAACGGGAACTCAGAATTTGAGAATGAGGAATCTCGGGGAACGAGAAGACTGGCACATTGAAGGGTAAGGACTCCATACAAACAACAGGGAAAGACAGGTATTTATAAGGAGACTAATGACAATAGATTACCTGCACCTGGTGCAATTAACTGGAGTGCAATTACTGCGAAGACAGGACCAGACTAGAGCACTAATTATAGTGCCTATGGTGAAGTGCCTAAGGAGAAGTGAGCTCACTAGTGGACGCCCAGGGAAAAAGAGACTGACGGCGTGACATTACCCCCTCCTCCACGGAGCAGCTGCCAGATACTCCACCCGAAACCAAGGGAAAACCAACAGACAAAGAAACTAGGAGGGAGGTGGAGCGGTGGAGGGCTAGGGGGAGGGACGGAGGGCCAAATAACATGGTACACAGAGACAGGAGGACCAGGTAGAATGGGGAAACAGAGACAAGACAACCAGGTAAAATGGGGAGACAGAATCAAGACAAACAGGTAAAATGGGGAGACAGAGACAAGAGAAGCGCAACACAAAACAAGGAGTCCAGGAGGGTGGTGGACCGGCGGAGGATAAGGGGGAGGGACGTAGGGTCAGGTCCAAAGGAGCAAACAGACAGAAAAAACAAAAGAAAACAAAAACATAAGTCCATGAAGGACATCACGTGATGCCCACTAGGGTGGAGCAGAAGACCACCACAATCGTGTGGTTAGGGCGGAAGCCCCCCAGAGCGGAGCAGAAGACCACCACCTCCGTGTGGTCGGGACGGACGCCCCCCAGGACGGGCAGAAAACCACCACCACCATGTGGTCAAGGCAGAAGCCCCCCAGGGCAGAGCAGAAGACCACCACAACCGTGTGGTCAGGGCAGAAGCCCCCCAGGGTGGAGCAGCAGACCACCACATCCTTGTGGTCGATGCCAGAGTCCCCCTAGGCAGAGCAGAAGACCACCACAACCGTGTGGTCAGGCCGGAAGCCCCCTAGGGCGGAGCAGAAGACCAAAACGTCCTTGTGGTCGAGGCCGGAGTCCCCCAGGGCGGAGCAGAAGACCACCACGTCCGTGTGGTCGAAGTCGGAGTCCCCCAGGGCAGAGCAGAAGACCACCACGTCCGTGTGGTCGGACCAACGGGAGGACGAAACTCTGGTAATCCCATGGTGTTTATACTGGATTCCAGAAGATCGGTGCTGACTTGACTCTGCTCATGAAGATTATTGGTGACTTGCATTTGTTCATGAAGATCAGTGGTGACTTGCCTTTGTTCATGAAGATCACCGGTGACTTAACTCAGTCCTTGAAGATCACCGGTGACTTGACTCAGTCCTTGAAAATCACCAGTGACTTGACTCAGTCCTTGAAAATCACCAGTGACTTGACTCAGTCCTTGAAAATCGCCAGTGACTTGATTCTGTCCTTGAAGATCGCCAGTGAATTTACTCTGTCCTTGAAGATCACCAGTGACTTGACTCTGTCCTTTTAGATCACCAGTGACTTGACTAGACTCTGAAAGGCAACGGTGACTAGCCTTGTCTCTGGAAAGTCCATGGTGACTATTCCTGACTCTGGAAGGTCAACGGTGACTAGACCTGATTCTAGAAGGTCAAAGGTGACTAACCCTGACTCTGGAAGGTCAACGGTGACTAACCTTGACTCTGGAGGGTTCACAAGCACCTGACTCGACACTGGAGGGTCAACCAGAACCTGACTCAACTCTGAAAATTAAACGGGCACCTGACTCAACTCTGGAAGGTCAACTGGAACTAGCCCTGACTCTGGAAGGTCAACGGTGACTAACCCTGACTCTGGAAGGTCGACGGTGACTAACCCTGACTCTGGAGGGTCCATGAGCACCTGACTCAACTCTGGAGGGTTCACGAGCACCTGACTCGACTCTGGAGGGTCAACCAGAACCTGACTCAACTCCGGAAAGTCAACGGGCACCTGACTCAACTCTGGATAATCATCTGGAATTTGACTCGACTCTGGAAGATCAACAGGAACTAGCCCTGACTCTGGAAGGTCAACGGTAACTAACCCTGACTCTGGAAGGTCAACGATGACTAACCCTGACTCTGGCGGGTCAATGAACACCTAACTTGACTCTGGAGGGTCAACCGGAACCTGACTCAACTCTGGAAAGTCAACGGGCACCTGACTCGACTCTGGATGGTCAACAGGAGCCTGACTCGACTCTGGACAGTCAATTGGAATTTGATGCGACTCTGGAAGATTGACAGGAACTAGCCCTGACTCTGGAAGGTCAACGGTAACTAACCCTGACTCTGGAAGGTCGACGGTGACTAACCCTGACTCTGGAGGGTCCATGAACACCTGACTCGACTCTGGAGGGTCCACTGTAATTGCCATCATCTGCAGTGGTTCCAGGCTGGCGGCCATCTTGTGCAATGTCGTTGGGTTGTTGGCCATCTTGTACTGTGGCACTGGCTCAGCAGACAGACGTGAACAGTTTTGGGAATCTCTAGGATCTTTGACAGCATGGAGAAGTAATCCAAAAATGTCTCTGCGGCCATCTTGGGCCTTGGCGCTGAGCCGGCGGCCATCTTGCCTCGTTCGCGGGGCCACCGAGGGCCGCCCCCCGCTGGAGAACGGGGACAGAGCCGGCTACTGTGTCGCAGGGCCCTGCCAAAGGAATGGAGTCGCCGTACCGGGAGGGACTCGTTGAGCCACCTGCTGCTTCCTCCTTCAATCACCTGACCCACTTCCGGCCTGTTGGCGTTGTGGGGATCCGGGCCATTTTGTGGATCGGTGCCCAGTCATGGAGGTGGGGATGTTGGTCGCAGGCTGCCCCCAATCAAGTCGGGTTGTTCCAAATACCAGTGAGTATTAAGAGGGGTACCTATCAGGCTTTGGTGGATTCAGGTTGTAACCAGACCTCCATCCATCAAAGCCTGATACAATCCAGGGCATTTGATACTGGCTGCATGGTTAAGGTGAGGTGTGTGCACGGGGATATGGTGGAATACCCCGTAAAAGCCATAGCCATCAAATTTAAGGGACAAAAGCATTATGTGGAGGTGGCTGTTAGTCCGCGCCTCCGGCATCCACTAATCTTGGGGACCAATTCGTCAGCTTTTGAACAATTATTTGGGTGTTTAACAGTGGATGCCTCTGGGAAGAAGAGAGGGCTGGAGGGCGGGGCGAGCGCTCAGGTGGGAGAATCTGTGCCAGGACCCAGTGGGGAAGCTTCAGGGGAACCGAGCGATTTGGTGAGGCTAAACCTTTCCAGTCACGATGACTTTCCTCTGGAGCAGTCCCAGGATGAGACCCTTAAAAATGCATACGAGCAGGTCCGTTCCATCAATGGGCAGGTCCTCCATCCTGACCTTGTGCCCTCTTATCCGTATTTTGCCATTATAAAGGACCGGTTGTATCGAGTGACCCATGAGGCTCAGACAAAGGAAGATACGACCCAATTATTAGTACCTAGGAGCCATTGGGAAATGCTTTTCCAGATGGCATATTGTAATCCAATGGCAGGGCATTTAGGTATGACAACCACATTAAATCGTCTAAAGACCTGATTTTTTTGGCTGGGCATTCACGAGAACGTGCGCAGATGGTGCGCGTCTTCCTCTAGTGTAGGTCCCATTCGAACAAATTGGTATGGACCTCATCGAGCCCTCATCGAATGATCAGTCATAGTGGATTACGCAACACAATATCCCGAACCAGTGGCGCTCCACAACATCTCAGCAAAGAGTGTGGGCGGACGCCCTGTTTCGTTTAATCTCCCACGTGGGAATCCCAAAAGAGATTCTCATGGACCAGGGCACCACTTTTATGAATTGTTGGGCGTTAAAGCGGTACGTACAAGCGTTTATCACCCACAAAAGGCAAACTGGTTAAATGATTGAATCACACTTTGAAAACAATGATTCGTAAATTCGTACAATAAGACGCGAAAAATTTAAATAGATGGCTAGAACCCCTCTTATTCGCTGTGCGCGAGGTCCCCCAAGCCTCCACGGGGTTTTCCCCCTTCGAGCTTCTTTACGGACGCCAGTCCCGCGGGGTGCTGGACGTCCTGATAGCAACTTGGGAGGACGGACGTTCGGATAGAAAAAACAAAATTCAATATGTCAGCGACCTGAGAGCAAAACTCCATACACTGGGGTGGCTCTCTATGGAGAATTTGCTTCAGGCCCAGGGCAGACAAAGCCAGCTGTATAACAGGGGAACTAAGCTCTGAGAATTTGCACTGGGAGATAATGTGCTCGTATTACTGCCAACCTCCAGCTCCTACTTATTATCAAAGTGGCAATGACCCTTTGAGGTCACACAGCAAATAGGAGATCTAAATTATGAAGTAGTACGAACAGACAGAGGCGACTCGCGGCAAATTTACCACCTCAACCTCCTTAAAAAATGGAGCGAAGAGGAGTCAGTGTTGCTAGCGACGGCGGTGAGCGGAGAGGAAGATCTCGGGCCAGAGGCAGTCATTAAAGAAAAATCCCTCGCCCTGGCCCCGGGAGGGGATCACCTCTCGCCCTCGAAGCTCACTGACATTGGGCAGTTACAGTCTGAATTTGCAGACGTGTTTTCGCCTCTACCTGGTTGTAATAATCTGATTCAGTTACAAATTATCAATACTTACCTATAAGGCCCTAAATGGTTTAGCTCCTGCGTAACTAACTAGCCTTCTACCACGCTACAACCCATCACACACCCTAAGGTCACAAAACGCTGGACAGCAAAGTCCACTAAAGGAGGTATAGCTTTCTCACATTTGGCTCTCAAACTCTGGAATAGCCTTCCTGATAATGTTCGGGGTTCAGACACACTCTCTCTGTTTAAATCTAGACTAAAAATGCATATCTTTCGCCAGGCATTTGAATAATGTATCTCTTAAATTGTGAGTGTAGTTGCATCTGATCAAATGTGCATTTTTATTCATTAGCTTGGGCTAAACTAATGTTACTTTTTGGATCAGCAGCTATGCTAATGATGTCTCTATTTTGTTTCTAGGATTTACACAAGCTCCAGTCTGGATCCAGAACACCTGCGAAGAGATGATGCTGACCCTCAGAGGACCTCAGATAATGCTAACCCTGAATCAACAAACAGAACTAACAATTATTGCTACATGTGTGTCTGCATCATGATGTTCATCGTCTAGCTGACTACGCCTTCCAATTTTTTCTAAAAATCCTGTCAAACGTGCACAAACTGACAGTCACCCCCATAAGCTAATACTCGTAAAAGTTGCTTTGTAACGATTTGTATTGTAAAAAGCGCTATACAAATAAACTTGAATTGAATTGAATTCAGCACCATATTGAGACGGGTGGGGCTAACATCCAACCTGAAGAAGTGCGCGGTTGGGCGGGTGGAGGTAAGGTATCTGGGCTTCCACTTGGGTCAGGGGCAGGTGCATCCCCAAATTGACAAGACGGCAGCAATTGTGACCTGCCCTAGACCCAAGACCAAAAAGGAGGTGAGGCAGTTCTTGGGGCTGGCGGGATATTGTAGGAAGTTTATGCCTGGTTATTCGGACCTCACCAGCCCGCTGACTGACCTCACTAAAAAGGAGGTACCAGATACGGTCCAATGGACAGAGTAGTGCCAACAGGCCTTTCCCCTAGTTAAGGCTGCCCTGTGTGGTGGACCGCTCCTGCACTCTCCTAACTTTTCTCTCCCCTTTTTGTTGCAGACCGACACGTCAGACAGGGGGCTTGGCGCGGTCCTGTCCCAGGAGGTGGAGGAGGGGAGGACTTCCCGGTGCTGTACATCAAAAGCTCTCAAAGAGAGCGTGTCGGTAAGTACAGCACCATAGAACGCTCAAAGAGAGCGTGTCGGTAAGTACAGCACCATAGAGAAGGAGTGTTTGGCCATCAGGTGGGCGGTCCTCACCCTTCGCTACTACCTCCTGGGGCGGTAGTTCACCCTCTGCTTGGACCTCGCACCCCTCCAATGGCACCACCGCATGAAGGATACCAACGCGTGAATCACCCATTGGTATCTAGCTTTACAGCCATTTAAGTTCAAGGTGATTCACAGGCCGGGGGCACAGATGGCCTCTCCAGGAATTTTTTTGGGGGGGGGGTGATGGCTCCCCGGCCTGAATCAGACGGTGGGGGTATGTGGCGGTGACGGGAGAGAGAGTGAAGAGACCAGCAGTGGTAAGTGGGTCAAGTGAGAGACAAGTGACACCTTATTACATCCCCAGGTTTCTTTGTTCTTTTGATAGTCACTTTGTTCTTGTATTTTGTCGTTTGTGTATTTGTTTTTGTTTTTTCTACCAGGTAAGATGGCTTCTGTGATTGTTCCGGCAGCCGATTGGTGGTTCAATAGCTGATTGGGACTTGGAACTCCACCCACTCATCAGTGGCTACAGCTAGCTGGGCTCTTTACAAATCTCAGTCTTGGATCAGTTTGGTCTCTCTGCTCCTATCTTTGGTTTGGTTTTACCCTGCGTGTGTTTTGGTTTTCTGACTTGATTTTTGATTGGAATATTTGAGAATAGTTTAAAACTATTTCTCTGTGTTAGTAAACCTAACTTGTGTTCCAATTTTGGAACTTGTAGTAGCAGGCCAGAGCACATGTGTGTTTGGTTTTCTGACAATTTTGATTGAAATATGAGAATAGTTTTAAACTATTTCTGTGTGTTAGTAAACCTAACTTGTGTTCCTTTTTTGGAACTTGTAGTAGCAGGACAGAGCACTTGTGTTTGTGGATTCTTATAATATGTATTAACTTGCTTTTCTTTTCTTTGTTTATAGGGAGTTGGGGATTAGATTTAGACCTACACCGGGGTATACATGTATCACCCGTAGGTATATTTCTCTGTCTAGAAACACCAGCTAGACCTGGGCGGACCACCAGCTGTAAGTTTGGTTAGGGCGCCTTGATCGTGTGCCAGATAGGGATTGTATTTATGTGTGATTTAGTATAGGTTAGGGGTGGGGTCCTTTTTGTTTATTTGCTTTGGTCCGTCCAGTCCTCCCCTTTTCCCAGAATATTATTGTTTATTATTTACTACAATATTGTTTATTTTACAGTATTACCGTGACTAAATAAAAGCTTTGTTTTTATACGGTATTTAGTGTTTGTGTCCTTTTTTCACACCGCAACTCCATACCTCCTTTAGTTGGCATCGGTGGGCCTGAGCAGTGGATTGTCAGGCTTCGCTTCCTTTGGGGAGCTAGAACGTAAAACACCTGCTTCTCATTGCAGTGATTGGCATGGCGAAGCAGTATTTAAGCCAGCCGGTAACCAGCGAGGGCAGAGAGAGCTGAGGACTCATGGGGACTCAAGCAGGATCGTGAAACAAAAGACTGTGAATTGCCCAGCAGTGGTTTGAATTAAGTGAATGCGCAAGTGGCGCGACTTTGTTTTATTTTTGTGATTAATAAAGAAACCCACGAGCCTCAGAAACGCTGACCCTGGTCTCCTTCCTTCTCTGACATAAGAACATTATCACACTTAAAAAACAGCGATTGTATCCTCTCGTCGCTGGAAAATATAATGTAGCAATTCAGTATTTAAACTGTATTGAATAAAAGTTGTGGGACAGCGTTGACAAGTTTATTTTCTCCTGGATGCGCATTAATACAGAACGATAATTAAAGGCTCTAATGCACACCAGCACACCAGGATATGTGTGTATTGTAAGAGCTAGATGACGAAGGATGGCATGTGACGTCATGGTAGTGGTGTCCCAATCCTTAGGGGACTATTTTCTCCTCTACCCCTTGACACTCTGTTCTTTGGCCTCGCAGTGGATGAAGATGTTCTCACGCGGATCTATGATGTAGTCCTTTGGCGACTGATGGGTGATTGTGGGAGGCTGTGGCACTTCCGGTCACATGACACAAGTGAGTTTAGTTTCAGCCAATCAAAGGCACACACACACATGCAGCAGCCGTCGACATGCAAAATATGATAAACACGTACATCAACCTACTGCATCACATGCATTCCATCTCTGTAAATCAGTGCTGTGTATTAATGAGTCTGTGAAGATGAATCTACAAGAGAACTGAAGCACGTACAGCATGCCAACACAGCAATAAAAATATATAATTATCAAACTAATGACAATAAGGGAGATAAGAAGCTGAATTCACAGCAAACATCCCTCAGGACAGCAGCTGATAAACTCACGTTCTTCTAGAAGCTTAACTGAAGAAGCCAAGAGAATCACACAGACAGACGTGAGAGAGAGAGAGAGAGAGAGAGGGAGACAGTGAGATTTTTTTTATTTTTAACATAACTTTTATTACAATATTTTATTACAGTATACAAGACATTATCTACTATTTACCATAGACTTCTACACCAAAGTATACATGTGCAAAATTAAAAAAAGAAGAAAAAAAGAAAAAAAAACTCAATTCACCTTCAAAAACAGAGCACAGAGCCTCCTTGTAGCACCAAATACATTCAAATGTAACAAAATCATCAATAGACTTATAATAAAAAAATCTACCATAACTTTTGACTTCACCAAGTTAGAAAACAAGGCAACCATATTCTGATTTAGATTCTGTTCTATTTTCTTTTTCCTACTTAAATAAATGGTCAGTTTTGCTTGGCCTAGAACAAAATTCAGAAGCTGACAGACAACACTTTTTTTCCTCACATACTTGTACCCCAAAATAAATGTCTCCAGAGAAAAGGTCTCATTGCACCTCTTTAAAACATCACTTACAACTTCAAACAAAGGTTGTAGTCTACAACAATTCATGAACACATGAAAAATTGTTTCTCTAGTAGAGCAAAAATGACATCCAGAGTCAACCTCAAGGTTTAAAACCGAAACAAAAGCGTTAAACGCAACAGCACCATGAATGATCTTCCACTGTAAATCACCTGTTCTCTTGGTCAACGGTGGTTTATACAAAGAACTCCACTTCCAGCTCCACAACTCATCAAGTTTAAAAACATCAAGCCAGGGAGTATCAACTCTTGCACTTAAGACATTTTTGCTGAACACTAAAACACAAGACCTGTACAAAGATTTACCAGCACTTAAAAAAAAAGTCTTTACACAGAGATGCAGAATTTTTTTTAAAAAGGGGGAAATAATCCATTCAACATTTATAGTCAAAGATAAACGAGGAAAAGAGTCTTTGGGATTTGCAACACAAGAACCTTCACAATATTCTGTTAACAATTCCATTTCAGTTGTTTCAAGAGCAGTTTTCCATTTCATGAGCAACTGGGTTACAAGACGAATAGACCGGATTCCCAGGTGTTGAGCTAAAGTTACTTCATCCTTGAAATCCGACCCTACAATGCTCAGTAGCTGACTCAGAGTGATAACGTCATGTCCCACCAACACCCTACTGAGTCCAGGAAAAAAGGAACTGTCCATTAAATCCAACCAGAAGCCATGGATTAAAGGCTCCTCCTGTAACCAGAAGAGAGAAGGTGAGCTTTCTGAACGTTGAACAAAAAAGAGACTCCAAACTTTAAAATTATTCCTATAAAAAATTGGCAACTTAGAGGTGTCCAGTTTTAGGGGATCCATTAGGGAAAGTGCTTTGTCCAGTCCCAAACCTGCAAAACTCTGTAGAATCAGGCATGAAACAGCGTGCCAGTTACAGTCTGAAGGTCCATCCAGCAGTCTTTGCACAAACTGCAACCGAAAGGCTGCAATCCTGCTTTGAAGATGCATTAGTCCTTGGCCACCCTCCTCCTGAGTTGTGGTTTTCCACCTTCCCAGCTTCCTATCAGATTCAGTCTTATTCCAATTTACATTAGCAGAAGACAAGGTCTTAAAATCTCCAAGCAATTCGAATAAAACCTGCTCATCACTTTGCTTACTAATCATTACTACTAAATTATCAGCATACGCTGATAATGAAAAGTTGCAATTACACGTTGACAAAGAAATACCTTCAAGTTTCAACCTAATTTGTTGTAATAAAGGCTCTAAGGCCAAAGAATAGCGCATACCAGAAAGGAAGCAGCCCTGTCTAATACCTCTGCAGGCTTTAAAGGGAGCACATAAACCACCGTTAACCTTGAGAATGCTCTGAACGTCACTATAGAGAACTTTCATCTGATCTATAAAGTTTTTGCAAAAACCAAAGGCTTCCAGAACTCTCCATAAATAAATGAAGATTTCTGATGAATTATTTCATATAATGCTGCTCTTTTATACATATATCTGGCACCATACAGATTCAGAGTAGCAACATTAACATGACACATACTTAAAAACAAAAAAAAAACAAAAAAAACACTAAAAGTCATAGAATTAGGTTTCCCCCCATCCTCATTACTACACTCAGAGTAAAGTTTCTTCACTATTTTTTAACCTGTAGACCTCTTTATTTGTAAAGGATCCCTCCATCATAAAAGCCTTAGTATTCTCAAAAAACTGCTCTGTATTAGGAAAATATTTGTCAATGCACACACCCCTCTTTTTCTTAGTAGCTCTAAGAAACAGTTTAATATCATCAACTCCATAATGACCAGAAAAATCACTCTGAGAAAGACAAACACTTGAATCAGATGATGTGCTATCACTTTCCGTGTCAAAATACAACTCACTTTTAACAGATTTTTTCGTGTGTCCATCAATCCCAGTTCTACCAGGCTTCCTCCTCTTTAACGGGACTTTAAAATCTGCCTGCACTTTTCCATTGGAATGACATCACCTATGTTCTCCACAGCAGGCTGCAGCTCAACATCGAGAGCATCGTTTAAATGCTTCTCCGTCTCAATAACGGCTCCCCCTGCCTGAACATTAGACACAACTAATGTAACATCAGAAACTGAGCTTTCAAGCGCAGATTCTTCAGTTACAGCGATCACAGGAACAACATGACTTCTATCCTCTGAGACATGTAACCCTGTCACTGACCCACCTGGAGCCTCGTCAACCGGCCCTGCTTCAGCACTACGGACATCGCGGTAACACTTTAGAATAAGGTTCCATTAGTTAATGTTAGTTAATGTATTAATTAACATGAACAAACAATTAACAATACATTTATTACTGTATTTATTCATCTTCGTTAATGTTAGTTAATGAAAATACAGTTATTCATTGTTAGTTCATGGTAATTCACAGTGCATTAACTAATGTTAACAAGCACAACTTTTGATTTAAATAATGCATTAGTAAATGTTGAAATTAACATGAACTAAGACTTATAAATGCTGTAGAAGGATTGTTCTTGCTTAGTTCATGTTAACGAAAGTAGTTAACTAACCTTAACTAATGGAACCTTATTCTAAAGTGTTAACAACATCGCTTCTGATGTCACTACCACCTGACACATTGGTTGATTTTTCCTGGGACAATCACAAATTAAATGATTAGTTTGGCCACAACTAAAACATCTCATGTTTCCCGATGGCACGCAAATGATGTAATCATAATCATCTGCCCGAAAGTGCAAAGATAGATCCATATCAACATCATCATTCACTACCATGTAGACAAACCGCCTAAATGAAATGACATGCTTCAATAAAGGGCGATCCACCACTGATAGGGATCTTTTTAATGCGAGAGACAAGTTTTCCATACCGAGACAAAGCCTTATCTAGTATATCATCACTTAGAAACGGGGTACATTAGATGGCGTGACTTTCTTTGAAGGTGTAGAAAGCAGAAGTACAGGATTAAACAGATCGTCAACAACTATTCCTGCCCTAACCTAACTAATTCATTAGCCTTTTCGACAATACTGAGAAATACCACAGTGGCATTATTCAACTACCTCACCCACTGCGAGACAGCACTTCTCTACACTAACCGTGGACGCCACTTTTACGCCATGACGCCGGGTCTTTTAAAAAATTGGCAAGAGTACACTGTTGCTGCCAAGACTTTCTATATCTGCAACCCAGTATAAATAGACTATCGGTATACGAGAAACCCAATTTTAGGGAGGGAGGGAGAGAGGCCAGCTTGAAAATAAACTAGCTAATGTTAGCAAAGCTACTTCAAGTGAAAAACGCCATAATGATGAAGAATGTGAGGAAAGCGGAACCAGTGGATGCTTTCTACCAGAAACCGGAGCAGATAACGTTACTTCTGAGGATTTGGGAGAACAGCCTCCAAATAAGAAGAAGAACAAGACCAAGGCCATATAAAGACAACTTTCTGAAATATGGTTTTGTTCATTATTCCAAAACAAACCAAGAATCTCGACCCATGTGTGTTATATGCAGTGAAAAATTCGCAAATGAGAGTTTAAAACCAACTAAACTAAAAAGACATTTGGAAACACTTCACTTGGCAAAGAAACCTCTGGATTTCTTTCAAAGGAAGGCACAGGAGATTGAATAATCAGCTGAGCTTCTCCGTAGAAATGTGACATTAAATGACAAAGCCCAGCTAGCATCATACATGGTTTCTTACCGTGTGGCCAAAGAGAAGCAGCCCCATACTGCTGCAGAAAAAAATAATTCTGCCTGCAGCAATAGACATGGTTAGCACGGTTATTGATGAAAAAACCGCACAAAAATTAAAATGCATCCCCCTGAGTAACAACACAGTTTCCCGAAGGATAAATTACATTTCAGACAATCTTGAGCAACAGCTCATAACAAGATTGAAAGCGGCAGGGTAATTTTCAATCCAGCTGGATGAAAGCACCGACGTCTCGGACTGAGCAACTTTGTTGGTATACGTAAGGTATGTGTGGGAAACAGAATTTGTGGAGGATTTATTATGTTGCCTGAATATTCCTACTGGAATGAAAGGTGAACAGATATTTTCTGTACTGAACAACTACGTGGTTACAGAGTCCGGGTTGAGCTGGGCCAACTGTAAAGGAATAACAAGTGATGGGGCTGCAATTATGACGGGCAGAAACAGCGGAGTTGTGAAAAAGAATCAAGGAGGCAGCTGGTAAAGACATTGTGTGGAATCACTGTTTCATTCACCGCCAGGCTTTGGCATGCAAAGGAATACCCCCGAGCTTGACAAAACGTTGTAAGAAGTCATTTGTGTTGTGGACTTTATTAAAGGCAGCGCACTCAACAGTCGGCTTTTTGATCAGCTGTGCTCCGGCACAACCCTACTGTGTTAGAGCACATAGAGGAAAATGATGTCACTGACACACAAGTGAAACACCTGACTGGGCTAATAGTGACACACCTAGTTGCTCTCATTAATAACTTTGAGCACTATTTCCCTAAGGACAGATATGACATTTTGCATGATAAAAGGTGGATCCAAAATCCCTTTGATTTTGAAAGTCCAGAGTCACTGCTGGAGCTTGGACTAACTGCTTCTGAAGAAACTGAACTGTTACAGCTGAGCAGTGACCAGACACTTAAAAGAAGACATGAATCCATGACATTACCATCATTTTGTTAAGCATTTCATCTGAATACCCTGTCTTAAGCAAGGCAAGCATATTGTTGCTTATTCCTTTTACAACTACATACAAATGTGAAGTTGAAAAACAAGCAGGCCCATCTCTCCGATCAGCCGGGTAAACTGCCTTGATTTGGTGAAACTGATGATAAGGACTGGTGCACTTAAACATTACTCTTCTTCTGCCTGACCAACATAAAAAAAAAATTACAAAATTAAAAAAGCATGTTTTTGATAGCGCTGAAGGTTCATATTACTATTGTTCTAAAGATTGTTTGCATTCATATTTTTGTTTTGAGAAGAAAAAATGAGAGCCTGTCATAATGTGCACTTTGTAAAATGTGTATATTACAGTGGGTGCATAAAAAACAAAAAATATTTCAGTAAGAAACTTGTTCATATTATTCTGGTAGATGTGCAAAGCATTGAATGTTATATGAAAGGCATGCATTGATTCTGTCTGGTTTTATTGATGATAGGAAGAAAAATAAATGATTAACTGCCCTATTTTGCACTTTGTCTCATTAGGTATAAATTGTGTACACTGTAATGATGAGAATATGAAAACAATGAGATGCCCTGCCAACTCTTCCTTTCTCATTTCACCTCTGCATTTTACTTATTGTCAACAACAGGTAAATAATATCTGTATCTCTTTTAAATAGTTAAGTTGAAGCTTAACTGACCTTAAAAATGGTCATACATATTTTGTTAATGCATAAATTCTCTTTGTGATTTATGAACTATATGGGCCTAATGTTTATTGGGTCACAAGGATTTATCGACTTTAAAATGTGGGTCCCCAGAAAAAAGTTTAGGAAACACTGGTCTATATCACAGATACTTTTTTTTCATTTACAGTGCTTCATTCTAATTATAATCCCCATAGATGTAGGAAGGAAAAAGCATTTGGTCCACATACAGCAAGTCCTGATGGCAACCAATCTGATCCAGGCTGCGTTGGAAACCCAGGTTTTCTATCCTACAAACGATTTAACTAATATTTAAATATGGTGTGTTTTGCATGGAGGGTGAACACATTTGATGTTACTTGGTTGGTACTTGAATATAATCACTGATAAAACTCAATGAAGGGCACCCTACCTCTTTAAAATGATTTTGTTATCTCCTTTGAATAGGGCTGTGCAAAAAATCGAATGCGATTTTCATGTACATCTCATCAGTAAAGACGCTCCTGTAATTAGAAGTATATCTCCAGCACGTGTGTTCAGATCAGGGTTGCCAGGTTTTCACAACAAATCCTGCCCCGCTGCTTCTCAAAACTAGCCCAATCCCGCTCCCAGAAGGTTCCCCGATAAAAAAAAATTGCTTCCTGGGGTTAAAATATACATTTTTTTAGCAGGGTTGCCTTGGTAAAATTTGCATTTTAGGGGCTAAATATCACGTTATTTGTATTGGGGTCGCTGTGACCCGCGGACATGAAAAACAACCACCACAGACTTGGCAACACTGGTTGGCATTTACTACACAGAGTCGTAATTCACTGACAATCTACAATCAATCAATCAATCACCTTTATTTATATAGTGCTTTAAACAAAATACATTGCGTCAAAGCACTGAACAACATTCATTTGGAAAACAGTGTCTCAATAATGCAAAATGATAGTTAAAGGCAGTTCATCATTGAATTCAGTGATGTCATCTCTGTTCAGTTTAAATAGTGTCTGTTTTTATTTGCAATCAAGTCAATGATATCGCTGTAGATGAAGTGACCCCAACTAAGCAAGCCAGAGGCGACAGCGGCAAGGAACCGAAACTCCATCGGTGACAGAATGGAGAAAAAAACCTTGGGAGAAACCAGGCTCAGTTATGGGGCCAGTTCTCCTCTGACCAGACGAAACCAGTAGTTCAATTCCAGGCTGCAGCAAAGTCAGATTGTGCAGAAGAATCATCTGTTTCCTGTGGTCTTGTCCTGGTGCTCCTCTGAGACAAGGTCTTTACAGGGGATCTGTATCTGGGCTCTAGTTGTCCTGGTCTCCGCTGTCTTCGGATCCGGGTGACTGCAGTGACCCTCTGATCTGGACACAGACTGGATCTGGTGGCCACAGTGACCTCGGAACAAGAGAGAAACAGACAAATATTAGCGTAGATGCCATTCTTCTAATGATGTAGAAAGTACGGTGTTATGTGAAGTGTTTCCGGTTCCGGTTTACCTAAGTAATGCAGCCTAAAAATCCTTTAACGGATTTGGATATTAAAAGCATATTAGTATGTTATGTGTATGCCAGGTTAAAGAGATGGGTCTTTAATCTAGATTTAAACTGCAAGAGTGTGTCTGCCTCCCGAACAATGTTAGGTAGGTTATTCCAGAGTTTAGGCGCCAAATAGGAAAAGGATCTTCCGCCCGCAGTTGATTTTGATATTCTAGGTATTATCAAATTGCCTGAGTTTTGAGAACGTAGCGGACGTAGAGGAGTATAATGTAAAAGTAGCTCATTCAAATACTGAGGTGTTAAACCATTCAGGGCTTTATAAGTAATAAGCAATATTTTAAAATCTATACGATGTTTGATAGGGAGCCAGTGCAGTGTGGACAGGACCGGGCTAATATGGTCATAATTCCTGGTTCTAGTAAGAACTCTTGCTGCTGCATTTTGGACTAGCTGCAGTTTGTTTACCAAGCGTGCAGAACAACCACCCAATAAAGCATTACAATAGTCTAACCTTGAAGTTATAAATGCATGGATTAACATTTCTGCATTTGACATTGAGAGCATAGGCCGTAATTTAGATATATTTTTGAGATGGAAAAATGCAGTTTTACAAATGCTAGAAACGTGGCTTTCTAAGGAAAGATTGCGATCAAGTAGCACACCTTCCTAACTGATGACGAAGAATTGACAGAGCAACCATCAAGTCTTAGACAGTGTTCTAGGTTATTACAAGCAGAGTTTTTAGGCCCTATGATTAACACCTCTGTTTTTTCTGAATTTAGCAGTAAGAAATTACTCGTCATCCAATTTTTTATATCGACTATGCATTTCATTAGTTTTTCAAATTGGTGCGTTTCACCGGGCTGCGAGGAAATATAGAGCTGCGTATCATCAGCATAACAGTGAAAGCTAACACCATGTTTCCTGATGATATCTCCCAAGGGTAACATATAAAGCGTGAAGAGTAGCGGCCCTAGTACTGAGCCTTGAGGTACTCCATACTGCACTTGTGATCGATATGATACATCTTCATTCACTGCTACGAACTGATGGCAGTCATATAAGTACGATTTAAACCATGCTAATGCACTTCCACTGATGCCAACAAAGTGTTCAAGTCTATGCAAAAGAATGTTGTGGTCAATTGTGTCAAACGCAGAACTAAGATCCAATAAAACTAATAGAGAGATACACACACGATCAGATGATAAGAGCAGATCATTTGTAACTCTAAGGAGAGCAGTTTCAGTACTATGATACGGTCTAAATCCTGACTGGAAATCCTCACTTATACCATTTTTCTCTAAGAAGGAATATAATTGTGAGGATACCACCTTTTCTAGTATCTTGGACAGAAAAGGGAGATTCGAGATTGGTCTATAATTAACAAGTTCTCTGGGGTCAAGTTGTGTTTTTTTTATGAGAGGCTTAATAACAGCCAGTTTGAAGGTTTTGGGGACATATCCTAATGACAATGAGGAATTAATAATAGTCAGAAGAGGACCTATGACTTCTGGAAGCACCTCTTTTAAGAGCTTAGATGGTATAGGGTATAACATACATGTTGTTGGTTTAGTTGATTTAACAAGTTTATACAATTCTACCTCTCCTATAGTAGTAGGAATGAGTGGAACTGTTCCTCAGGGGGTCTATAGTGCACTGTCTGATGTGATACTGTAGCTGACGGCTGAATGGTTGCAATTTTATCTCTAATAGTATCGATTTTAGAAGTAAAGTAGTTCATAAAGTCATTGCTGTTGTGGTGTTGGGAAATGTCAACACTTGTTGAGGCTTTATTTTTCGTTAATTTAGCCACTGTATTGAATAAATACCTGGGGTTATGTTTGTTTTCTTCTAAAAGAGAAGAAAGGTAATCAGATCTAGCAGTTTTTAATGCTTTTCTATAGGATATGCTACTTTCCCGCCAAGCAATACGAAATACCTCTAGTTTTGTTTTCCTCCAGCTGCGCTCCATTTTTCAGGCTGCTCTCTTTAGGGTGCGAGTATGCTCATTATACCATGGTGGCAAACTGTTTTCCTTACGGTCGGTTTAGCCAGTCTGTCTGCTTCCTGACCTGGGCCCCAGTTAGTCAAGTATAAACACTAAGACTATGTGCCATATTTCTAGACAGAAGAGCAGCACCACCCCAGGAGGGATGAAGACCATCTCTTTTAAACAGGTCAGGTCTGCCCCAAAAGCTCGTCCAATTGTCTATGAAACCTATGTTATTCTGTGGGCACCACTTAGACATCCAGCCATTGAGTGATGACAATCTGCTATGCATCTCGTCACCACGGTAAGCAGGCAGGGGACCAGAGCATATTACAGTGTCTGACATCGTGCTTGCAAGTTCACACACCTCTTTAAAGTTATTTTTAGTGATCTCCGACTGGCGAAGTCGAACATCATTAGCGCCGGCATGAATAACAATCTTACTGTATTTACGTTTAGCATTAGCCAGCACTTTTAAATTTGCCAAGATGTCAGGCGCTCTGGCTCCCAGTAAACATTTGACTATGGTGGCTGGTGTCTCTATATTCACGTTCCGTACAATAGAATCACCAATAACTAGAGCACTTTCATCAGGTTTCTCAGTGGGTGCATCACTGAGTGGGGAGAACCTGTTTAATGTTTTGATCGGAACAGAAGAGCGGTGTTTTGACCCACGACTATGCTGCCTCACCGTCACCCAGTTGCCCTGCTGCAGGGGCTCTGCTGGAACCGGACAATGTACAGGAGTCCCTGAGCTAGATGCATCCAAAGCCGTATCTAGAGCCCTAACATTCTTACTGTCCTCAATTAAAGTTTGGATGCGTGTCTCTAATTCTGAAATCTTCTCTGTCAGCCTAACTATTTCCCTGCATTTATCACATGTGAATCCCTCATCAGCGACATAGATAGATAAACTGTACATGTGGCAAGAGGTGCAAATAATAATTGCAGGAGAAGCCATTACTCACCGTGCTTGATGAAATATTCTTACTGCGGTTGTTTGATGAACTTGTGAAAAACTGCAGCGTGAGAGAGGAGAGGAGAGGAGAAAAGAAAACGCTAATGACAAGCTAACGAGTGCTAACGCTTTGCAGGTGTACTGCAGTCACGAAAATCGATGTTAAAATCGCAGGCGATTCTTTGTCGATTTTGAAAGCAATTTTGTGTTAGTTGTCGGTAGACTTACGGCTCTGTGTAGTAACTGCCGCTCCACCTGAACCAGTGTTGCCAAGTCTGCGGTTGTTTTTCATGTCCGCGGTTTGAAACAATCCCAATAACATGATATTTTAATTAATTTTACCAGGGAAACCCTTCCCAAAAATGTATATTTTAACCTCAGGAAGCAATTTTTATCGGGGAACCTCCCGGAAATGCGATTGGGCTAGTTTTGGACTAGTTTTAGACAGAAGCAATTGGGCAGGATTTGTTGTGAAAACCTGGCAACCCTGATCTGAACGCACATGCTGGAGATATACTTCTAATTACAGGAGCGTCTTTACTGATGAGAGGTGCATGAAAATCGCATTTGATTTTTTGCACAGCCCTACTTTTGAAGATTAAGATGGTACGTTACAATACCTCATCAGAAATAGAAAGCCAAGTCCTCCATATAGTGTCCAGTCTTTGTTTCAATTGTCCAAGATGTACAGACTTCACACAAATATGATATAACTTTTTTTTCTCAATACAATGAAATACCAAATCCCCATAAACTTTCAGTAAATTTGTTGAACTTGTGTCCTCAACTGACTCCCAATCTTTAATAACCACCTTAAATTAAGGAAATGTCTGAAGAATAAAACCATTCAGGAGGACATTATTTATAAAAGAAGTCAACATCGGTAGGAAAAGAGGCCTTAAGATTCCTATCTAATCCCTCCATAATTCTAACCGAAGTTAGCCCAACTTGATTAGCAAGCTCATGTTCAGTTCGCCATTTGGACTTTTTTTAATCAATCAAGTCCATAACTTTTGTAAAACTAGCATTCAAAAATTGGGTGACTAAAGATGAGGACACATTAGATTGCATTTCAAAAAGAGGGTTAAAAAAAGATGTTCTGCAATACCTTAATGCTCATCCTTTTGTCTTAACAGTTTAAAACAATCCCATTATTTAATCACTGGTCCATAGAAACTGAAAGGCAAAAACAGTATCTTATCCACAAAGTATTTCTGCATTAGGAACAATTGCTTGTCAAGATCAATTCCTCCAAGACTCTTGAGTATATGCAGACTAATACCAACCCAAGGCACTTGATCTGAACAGTACATCTCATTGCCATAATCTTAGATTCCAGATGTATTAATCCCTGCCCTCCCTCGGCCACAGGGAGATACAGGACACCTGGAGGAATTCAATGGCAACCATCCCAAAAAAAAGTTAACAAATGCTTTTTGAACACCAATAAGTAGTTCTTTGGGAGGATCTAACACAGTACATTTATGCCATAGCATTGAAGCTGCCAAATTGTTAAGAACCAATCCATCACCACTTCTGGATTCTAAGAATCACCTGATCAAATAGCCCTTCCCAGTTTTCTGTATAACTGTTAGTCCCAAAGTAAAGACCCAGGACTCTAAAGCCATCACAGGCCCATCTACATTGCTGTGGCAGCTGGGGAGGTCCTCCACTTGACCATTCTCCCAACAGCAAGGATGCACATTTCCCCCAATTGATACATGCAGATGAAGCTTTTCGAAAGCTATCTAAAGAAGAGATCAATCTTGAAACATCCTCCGAGTCTTTTATAACTACTGTTATGTCGTCTGTATAAGCTGTAAGTTTAACTGGATCTACACTGGGGAAAATGGGAATATTAACACCATGCAGCTGCTTCCTAAGTGAAACTAGAAAAGGGTCAATAGATATTGCGTACAGGAGACCTGAAAGAGGGCACCCTTGCCTTATTCCCCTGGTTACAGAAAAATGCCTAGTTAGGGAACCATTAAGTCTTAACATGCTGTAAATTACATTATATAATATCTTAATGAGAGAAACGAAATAAGGACCAAAACCAAAAGCTTCCAGGGTCTTAAATAAATATTGATGGTCCACCCTGTCGAATGCCTTTTTTTGATCTAGTGAAAGAAACCAATGTCCAAATTATGCATTTTAACAACAGTAATAATATCTCTCAACAAAAAGAGATTGTCAAAAATCAACCTTTTAGGAACACAAAATGTTTGATCTTTATGAATGACAGATGCCATAATTTTTTATTTATCTATTTGTCGGTGCTTTTGACAACATCTTAAAATCAGCACAGATCAATGATACCGGACGGCAGTTCTTTAGACACCCAATATCACCCTTTTTTGGAATTAAGGTTAAAATTGCCCTTCAACAAGAGTTCTTTGCTCAATACATTCAAGAAAAACACCATATAGGTCTTCTCCGATTAAGTTCCAGAAAGACTTGAAAAACTCTCCTGAAAGACCATCCAACCCAGGTGATTTCCCAGAAGACATCTCCTGAACAGCTTGAGAAAGTTCTCCAAATGATAAAGGACTGTCCAAGTCATCATGTTCCTTTTCAGATAACTTAAAAATTAATCAGCTGCAGCTCCATCACATTCCTTGGAACAATATGAATCCTCGTAAAAGGAAAGAGCATATGCTTGGATTTCAGGAAAGATCTTCTGTTCTCTTGACTTTTTTTCAAGTCCAAAAAAGAAAACTGTTGGAGCATCCATGTCATTCAGTTGAGCAAACCTGGTCCGTACAAGGGCTGTTTTTCCTTGTTCCCCCAATAAGCTCTTTAAAAGGATCTTATCTCTTGCAACAAAAACAATAAAGGATGAACTGTTGTGGGTAGATTCACTGCTTTGCCCAAGAATATCTTTTTCAAGAGACTTCATTTTTTCTTTAAGGGCTCTGGTACTATGTGCAGTGTACTGTTGGTAAAAAGTCTTAATTTGAGCTTTAGCGATGTCCTACCATTGACTCAGTGACTGAAAACTGCATCTCTCCTCTCTCCAAATTTTCCAGAAAAGGTTAAAAGAGTGAATAAAAGTGCTACCCTGCAATCTATTATTAAAGTGCCAATGTGATTTAGATAATCTAGGAATAGAGACAGAAACTTTAATGGATACATAGTGGTTATCTGATAAAAAAAGATGGCGAAATTGAGCTATTAAAGAACCTTCCCCTATTGCCTCTTACAACATAGAAACGGTCGAGTCTAGCTCCTGACGTATTATTTTTCAATTAAATTCAATTCAAGTTTATTTGTATAGTGCTTTTTACAATACAAATCGTTACAAAGCAACTTTACAGAAAATTGTTTCTACAATATTTAGTAGTAGCTTATGGTGGAAAAAAAAATAATACAAGAAGGAGTGATCCAGCTCTCAGATTTAATAAAAAATACCTTAATTTGTGTTCTGAAGATGAACGAAGGTCTTACAGGGTTGAAACAATATGAGGGTGAGTTATTACTGACAGAATTTTCATTTTTGGGTGAACAAACCCTTTAAGTTGAAATATCTTCAAAACATACCATTAAGCTACACAATACTATTCAAAGTTGAAAAAGCTTCTGTTCAGCTTTAGCAAAAGCTGATTTTCAAAATTTCTAGAGTCCATCCTGGCTCTCCTGGGGATAAATAAAAGTCCTACTGTACTAAACAGCCGCTCACAAGTCGCTGAGGCAGGAAGGGGTTTGTTTAACCTGATATACAACTTGCAGAACTGATTATTATGTGGTAAGATAATTATTGGGAAGTCGTGGCCTAATGGTTAGAGGGTTGGACTCCCAATCGAAGGGTTGTGAGTTCTAGTCTCGGGCCGGACGGAATTGTGGGTGTGGGTAGTGCATGAACAGCTCTCTCTCCACCTTCAATACCACGACTTAGGTGCCCTTGAGCAAGGCATCGAACCCCCAACTGCTCCCCGGGTGCCGCAGCATAAATGGCTGCCCACTGCTCCGGGTGTGTGCTCACAGTGTGTGTGTTCACTGCTCTGTGTGTGTGCATTTCGGATGGGTTAAATGCAGAGCACAAATTCTGAGTATGGGTCACCATACTTGGCTGAATGTCACTTCACTTTCACTTTCAGATGGAGGGAAAGGTCTTCAGCAGACTGGTGTGGTCAGCACAGCATGACAGATATCCTTCAAGTTCTTTGGAGCTTTCTTGTGCGTTTGACTTGATGGATGAGAAAAAGTCATCATCATCAGAAGAGGTGGCATGCAAGTTACTGAGGGGATGCAAGGTCTCCATCTCCAGATTGATGTAGTCCAGTCCTGAAAAACAATGCATATCCTATACATGGCATTCAGAAAATTAGTTTGATGGCAAAATCTTGGACATTTTTCATAGTTCTATTCTTAACTGTAATTGTCATTTGGCAAATAGCCATGATATCACACCGTTAACAGACATAAACCTTCCACCTCAAGGATGCATGCAACCCAAGCTGTATTGTCATCGAACACATGCAACCTATCATGGAATAAAATTCCTGTCCTATGTGCATAATTGTGTGTCACTATTAATCTATTGCATAGGTTATATTTATGTAATATTTTAATCACTCTCTTACCCTCCCTAACCTTATAAGAGGAATGGAGTGGGGCTACGGGCATGGCCAGTTCTGGCCATTACATGGACATTGGTATTGCACTGGTCAAACAATGAACTGATTGTTATATGGTAAGATAATTATTACAAATAAATAAATTATACCCATGACCCCCGCCCCCCTTTAATGTGAGGTTTAATGTATGAACTGCCATCAATGCACAGTAGACATCCCTATTCAGGTTTTTTAAAATAAATGCAAAATATTGTTTCAAAAGAAACAGACTTTTGTGACGGTTGGGTTTAGGGAAAACACAAGGAAAGGGTAGGATCCAATTGCAAAGCATGATTTATTAAACAAAAAGGGAAATACAAAATAAACAGTCTTGAGAGACAAACAAACCAAAAGAGGGAACTGGATATAACGGGAAACTCGGAGGAATGAGAAGGTAAGGGGAAGTCTCGGAAGACAAGAACATATCAACACATAGGATAAGGACTCCATACAGACAACAGAGAAGGACAGCTCTATATAGGGAGACTAATGACAAAGGATTGTCAACACCTGTGCGATTTAATTGGAGTGCAATTACTGTGAAGACATGACCAGACTAGAGGAATTAAAGTGCCTATGATGAAGTGCCTAAGGAGAAGTGAGCTCACTAGGGAACACTCAGGAAAACAGAGACTGACAGCGTGACAACTTTGCCTTACCCTTTTTGAGGACGGTTTCATCTTTGGTCCACATTGTCTTGAATTTTGGTAGCAAGATGGCAGCTGCGATCAGTTCTGGGTCTTCACAGATTTCACTGAAGCGGTTCGTCAAACCCAGTTGAATAGCATCAACAAGTGACTTGGAAAACTTTAATGATGGCTTGATCCGGTCCAGTTTTGTCTTCAGTTCAGTCAGAGTGGGAAGAAGCCATCGCATCTGTATGTTGGTTTCAGCCTGCAAAATATCGATGGCCTTGGCCATTGGACTCATGATTGCAGAGTATTCTGTTAAAAAGGCCAGTTCTGTTGGATTGAGCCTGAAACACAAATAATTTATTTCAATCTGGGGTGGTCATAGTGAGAGTTTAATCAAATGTTAAGTAGTAGTTTTAGAATGGAATAGAATGTTCAATTAGAGATTTAGGATTAAGTGATTTATGATGTTCAGAGTGGGGCAACTGTAGTGGGTTGATTAGTGTGGGGTAGATTCATTGAATAACTGTAGTTTAAGAGTTGGATTAGGAGTGGTAAAGTTGCAATGGAGCAATTTAGTGAGTATGTAGTAGTTACAATAAATGGGACAGTTTTAGAGAGGCTACAATAAAGTTGGTGTGGTGTGTCTAGCTTAAATAGTGTAGAAGTAGTGGAATCGGAAAACAATCCCAATAAACAAAAATACAGTACTCGCATTGGAATTTTGAATGATGTGCAAACATCTCGGATGGCTCCCTCTCCTTGTTCTTTGACGATCCTCACTATTCTCTCCACTGCAAGGAACATTGAGTTCCATCGGGTTGCATTAGGCTCAATTAGCTGAAGTTTGCATGCATCTTTGATGGTTTCTGCAGCTAAAGCGGATTGTCTACTCTTGTTCCATAGTGTGTGGCTCTTTGAAAATGCGGCCCTGGACATTTTTTTTGTAGGCCTCATTTGAGTTTGCCTTGAAAGCATCTACCGTCGACACCAAATTGAGAAGGTGGCATGCGCAATGTTGATGCTTCGGTAAATAATCAAAGCCATCTCCTACATCAAGCACACTTGCCACTTCCTGGAAGTTAACTTCTTCCTCTTCTTGAATTTCCTCCTCATCTCCTTCACCCGAGTTGTTTAATTCCTCAGGGTAAGTCATATTGTTTATTTCATCTTGGTCTCCATAAATGCGGAATGCTTTTAGAAAATTCGACCCATTGTCAGTCGTTGTTCTAACGATCTTATCACGGATCTGGTACTCTGCATGGATGTCGTTTAATGCAGCCGCTAAAACGTCAAAAGTGTGGGAGCCTTTTAACTGCCTACATGCGAGGGCTACTGAGTGCCTGTCTAAACTGTCAGGATCAAGCCAGTGAGCTGTTATGCCAATAAAGCTGCACCTTCTGGTGGTCCAGCAGTCTGTGGTGGTTGCGATATATTCCACCTCACTCATTGATGCAATCAATTTCTTCTTCATAGATTTTGTAGCTTCGGCTATACTTGATCTTAGAGTGGGGCGTGACATGATGGTGGCATTGGGTTGGATGTCCTGGATCAGGTCTTTGAATGCTTGTAGGTCCACCACACTGAATGGTTGAAGGCCTTCAACAACAAACTTAATCACTGCTTTGTTTATGTTCACTTGTGACACTCGCTTGCTAGACATATCCAACTTGAGCTGCTTGCTAGTACTGGCAGGAGTGACACTTTCTCTTCTGTGAGCTGTTATGACTCTAAGTCAATTTAGAGTAACTCTCTAATTGATGGGGATGCTTTCTCTGCAAGTAAGATACAATTAATTAATAAATGTGCATTTCACTAAATATAAAACTGTTAACAACCTTATAGCCTACATGAGGCTTGCGAGTTTTATTGAAACATGGTCAAAGTGATCAATGCAATGATAGCTAAGTGTGTTTCCCAAAGGGTGTGCTGCCTCACACTGCTGTGATGCAAGAGCTGCCCAGGTGTGGCACAGGAAACATCCATATTCACATTTTTAAAAATGATTTTTATGGCTACAATTGTAGCCAATCTTTATAATTATTTCAAATAAAAAAATGCATTGGCTACACAGCAACAGACAACATAGCTGCATTTAAAAGCATGGTTATCTGCTGTTATTTTGTGGCCTGTTTAATATCACGGTAGTGTACAGTGACATGTTACCATAGTAAATAGTGTGCCGTGAAAGAAAAAAGTTTGGGAAACACTGAGCTAACGTTAGCGTGGCAAACTTGACTAGTCAGCTTTTCCAAGTCTACCTCCCACTGGATCGTCACCATGCAGGGAGAATCCGCTGAGCTTACTAGCTTGATTCTCTCCAGCATCAGCTTATGGTTTAATCATACACAACCCCAATTCTGCCACTGTTAGCATCAATATACGTTAGCTAACTTGACTAATGTAGCTAGCTGTTTACAAGACACGTTTCAATATGAAATCACTTGGCTAACAACAGTAACAACATTAATGTCAACTCCCCTCAATATGTTTTCTCAGATTCGAGGGTGAAGTTTTCAATGCTGAAATTTCATTCACCCGAGGTAGGCAAAGAAGACATTTCAGCCGATAAGAATCACCCTTGATTTCAGTGAATTTGAACATATCCTTAAGATATCGCCATGGGTGATACCTCTCGGGATCATTGCAGGCAGCAAGAGCTGTACTATCACCTGTTTTAGCGGTCATCTTCCACCTCGATCTAACTGCTGCGTGAGCGTATGTTGGCAAAGAACTCGCGAGCTTGCGCGAAGTCGCACTTTTTTTTTAAAGAAAACCACGTTTCTCATTGGTTTGTAAAATCAGTGTAATAAATACTTGGAGCGGGCATGGGAAAATGTATCGGAGTAAAAAGTAAACTTTGTCTTTAATATAGTAGTGAAGTAAGCGTGAAAGTAGATGCAAATAAAACATACTCAAGTAAAGTACAAATCCCTGAAAAAAATACTTAAAGTAACAAAGTAATTTTACTTCGTTACTTACCACCACTGGCAGGAAGGTGCTCAATTGAGCAGACACAACTTTTTCTAAAATTTTACACATAAATTGAAGATTTGAAATAGGCCTATAATTTGGCAGTACACAAGGATCTAGTTTTGGTTTTTTAATAAGAGGCTTAATAACTGCCAGCTTGAATGGTTTTGGGACGTGACCTAAAGATGACGATGAGTTAATGATATTGAGAAGCGGTTCTTCAGCTACAGGTAACAGCTCTTTCAGTAATTTAGTGGGTACAGGATCTAATAAACATGTTGTTGGTTTAGATTAGATACAGTGATAAGTTTATTTAGCTCTTCCTGTCCTATGGTTATAAAGCACTGCAGTTTATCTTTGGGTGCGATGGATGAAACAGAAGTGTTAGACGCTGTAGAATCTACATTCGCTATTGTATTTCTAATGTTATCTATTTTATCAGTGAAGAAATTCATAAAGTCATTACTATTTAACGTTGGTGGAATATTTGAATCAGGTGGCGTCTGTTAATTTGTTAACTTAGCCACTGTGCTAAATAAAAACCTTGGATTGTTTGGTTATTTTCAATGAGTTTGTGTATATGCTCTGCCCTAGCAGTTTTTAGAGCCTGTCTATAGCTGGATAGTTTTTCCATGCAATTCTAAAAACTTCCAAGTTAGTTTCTCTCTATTTGCGTTGAAGACTACGAGTTACTTTCTTGAGAGAGTGAGTATTACTGTTATACCATGGTACAGTACGTTTTTCTCTAACCTTTTTCAATTTGATCGGGGCAACAGCTTCTAATGTATTAGAGAAAATAGTGCCCAAGTTGTCAGTCATTTCGTCTAGTTCATGTGTATTTTTGGGTATAAATAGCAGTTGAGATAGATCAGGCAGTTTATTTGCAAATCTTTCTTTGGTGGCTGGAACAATAGTTCTGCCCAGACGGTAACGCTGAGACATATAGTTAATATCAGTTATACGCAGCATGCACGATACAAGGAAATGGTCTGTAATATCATCACTTTGAGGTACAATATCTATAGCAGTAAGATTGATTCCATGAGATATAATTAAATCTAGTATATGATTAAAACGATGAGTGGGCCCGGTGACATTTTGCTTGACTCCAAAGGAGTTTATTAGGTCAGTAAACGCAAGTTCTAATGTATCATTTGTATTATCAACGTGAATATTAAAACATATTATTTGAATTAGCTTTTAACCATGTGTACTGTCTAACCCCAGGAAAGGCCTCCCTCCACAATTCTACTAAATTATGATCATTAAGTAATTTATTTACGCTCTCAGCAGAAGGTGGATGAGGTTCATCATGATTTCTATTCAGATCTAGATTAACAGTACAATTACAATTACCACCAAGAACAAGAATATTTCCCTGAGGACACTGTGATAAAGCATTAGAAAGTTTGTTTTTAAAAAACTTAATACGTTCTTGACCAATATTTGGAGCATACACATTGAAAAAAGAAAAATGTGCATCACCCAAAGCAATATCAGCTCTCAAAATCCGACCAGGCACAACTTCGACCATATCTGGCTGACTACTAATAAGATGGAGAAAAAAATAATTGCAACACCTGCACTAAGGTTTGTTCCATGGCTTAACAAAAAATTGCCTTTCCAATCAGCAGTCCACTGTGTCTGTTTCTGTGGATCTGAATGTGTTTCCTGCAATAAAATAACATATGCTTTCTTTAAGCGTAAAAAATCAACTAAAGCCGCTCTCTTTTCTACACCCCGAAAACCATTAATATAAAAAATTCCAATGTTTAAGGCTGTCAATGAGGAATGGAAAGAAAAAAAAAAAGAAAAAAGCCCAAAATATCACCCTGTTAATAAACATGGATCTAATATTTCTTAGAACAGATTTTCAGTCTTTTTTTTAAAAGCGCTTACATGTTTCTTGAGTCGATATCGTTTTGGCTCATCAAGCTCATCCAATTAAGCTTTTCTCATAACCATAGCACAAGAATCAACAAAAAGTTGCAAATCAGAGAAATACTTTTCTAATCTTGGTCTTCACTGATTAAAAGTGCTATCTAGGAAAGTATTAATATGTTGCACAGTATAATAAGGTGGCTTCTTTTGAAGGCTGCATTGTTTTTCTGCATAACTTCCTTGCGAACTAACATCAGTGAGATTGTCTAATTTCATATTCCTCGCTGTCATAATCCGTATTTCCAGACTGAGTCTCACCTCTCCCGGTGAGCTGTTCTTCATCACTTAGTGACAGGCCAGCAGATGCTCGGGAGTCCCGTGACTCTCCGGCATCCACGAGTTCACTGGACTCCCTCTGGGTCACTGATTCACGCAGCTGCGATCTCAGCCCCACCGCTGACATTATCACACTCACTAGTGTTCACTAAACACTTTTCTGCATCCACAACACAACTGTTAGCTGTGTGCTCTTTCAGATTTTCCTCGTCTTTAGACAAAGAATCCGATACAGCCAGATCAGTTTTTTTTTTTATCTAACGTTACATCCTGATTAACATTTTCCAATATAGAAGCCTCTTTCTCCAGAAGTACATTAGGCTCGTTCTCATTTTGTTCAATCACCTTATTAGATGGACATTTTTGTCTTGTGTGACCAAAAATCCCACAAGAAAAACATTTAATTGAATCCGTGCTAATAAAGATTTTATAATCTTTGCCCCGACAACATCAATTTCACGGAGGCATCCAAATGTAGAAATTCGTCATTTAAAAACATAAAAGTTTGCCACCTGAAAGACATCACATTTTTCAAATTTGGATTTTTAACACCGAGGGGGATCATTTTAATCCGCATCAATATTTTGCCATAATGGCCAAGTAAATGCTCAAGTGAATCATTGGAAATAAAAGGCGGCACATTGGAAAGAGTTACCTTTTTAGAAGGGCTCGAAAGCAGTAAAAGAGGCAGAACCAACCGATAAGCAAACTTCTACTAAATGATGAACCATAGAGTCTTCTTTCAAAAACACAACGACAGCTTTATTCATCCTAGATGCAGACAAAATGTTCCGAGCACCTATTTCACTACTAACAGCAGTCAAGCAGTCTTTGACCGTGATCGAGTCATCTGGTATACATTTACAGCCATTCCGGGCTGTTAAGGTAGCAAACCCGTCGGAATCTGTCGACATTTCCACTACCCCTAGCAGCTAACTACAAACTAAATTAAACTAAATTATTAAAGAAATAGAAAAAAAGAAGAAAAAGGGAAAAGACTCACTCAAACACAACGCCGCTTACTCAAACACTCATGCGTGCCTCCCAGTCATTCCGTACATGTGCACAGAGAGAGAGAGAGAGAGAGAGAGAGAGAGAGAGAGAGACGGAGAGACGTTTAAAATGATTTACTCAATCAAAAATTACATTACACACTCAACATTAATACAATAAATGTTCAAAAGTATTCACCAAACAAATGATAAAGAATTTTCTTCAGAAAACACAAACAAACCGCTATTTACACACCATTTGTTCATAAATTCGCCCATATTCCTGATAGTTTAAAAAATATATATGCTGCCCTTATTCTTGATTCAACAAGTGCTGTAAACAGAGTCAAAACTTTAACAATTCTTCCTTCCAGAGCAAGTCTGCAAGTCTTCCACATAGCTAATTTTGCTTGCCCAAGAATAAAATTAGCAACAGAACAGTACAGTGTTCACTTTAGAATACCTACAGCCATAAATAAAAAGTACTTTGTTAAACTCAAAACCCAGCCCATCAATAATTATTTCCAGCAATGCCAAAAGTGGCACTAACCTTGGACATTCAATAAAAAACATGAAAGACTGTTTCATGACTATTACAGGCATGACACAAGGGCAGAACATTCAAGTTGAGTTCGGACACAAGAGCATTAGTGGCTAACACACAATGTAATATTCTCCATTGCAAATCACCTGAAAGTTTTGGAAAAGGACTTTTATAAAAGAGCCTCCAAGAAGGAGAAATATTGTCTGCAACTGTGAGCTTTTCTCTCCATTTTGTATCAGTTCTGTCCAGGCCATTCTCATCTCAAGGCGTCATATACTGACACTTTTGACATTTCGTCAACATCCTATGCACATGGCACCCTCTAGCGTCAATATTAGATGCAGATAAATATGGTGCCAGAAGGCCCCTAGCAGTTTTACCCTAACCCTAATCATAACCCATAATCTGCGTTTAATATTGACGCTAGAGGGTGCCATGTGCGTAGGATGTTGACGAAATGTCAAAAGTGTCAGTATATGATGCCTTGGGATGAGAATGCGTTAGTTCTGTCATGAAGATCCTTAAAATATGCAGTTTTTACACAGGCCTGATACATCTCTTTTTTTCCCCACTGAATAAAAAAGTAGGCCTTTTAATCTCTCAAAATTTAGCAGCTTTCCAACCTGGCTGGTTTCAGGACGAACTCCAGGGCACACACCTAATTCAGGAAAATCAAGATGTTTAGGCGCACCCTCTAGAGAAAGCTCTACAAACTGCAAAAGAGGGAACGGAAGAGCAGCTTTCAACCCTGAAATCAGCCTCTTTACCACCCTCACAGTTCTTAAATCAACCTGACTGGCAATATCTTCTGCTGATCTCCACTCTTTTGATTCTACATTAATCAAGTGCCCCACTTTGGTAAAACCTTTCTTCATGCATAACTTAACTATACTATTAGACACGCAAACATTTCCTAAAACCATAATGATCATTTTCAGACCTATGCAGCTTAAACATTTCCCAAGATTTCAAAACCGATGCATAAAAATTTGCACCAAATGTGACATTTTCAATAAACGGTGACATAAAAAACAGTTGCTTATCAAGATCACTACTACAAAGGGATCTTAGTAAAGTTAGTCCAAAAGACACCCAAGGGATAAAATCTCTAGAAAAAAGCAGCCTTTGTGCAGATTTTAGTCTCATGGCTCTGATTTTAGCTGATAGCTCAATCAGTCCTTGACCTCCTTCATATACTGGCAAATATAGGATTCCTGAAGGAAGCCAGTGGAAACCACCCCCAAAAAAATCCACAAAGTCCTTCTGTAGTTTTTGTAGTAGTTCTTTCGGGGGGTCGATAACAGTGAAGCGATGCCACAGCATAGATGCTGCTAGATTGTTAACAACAAGAACCCTTCCTCTGTATGACAATTGTGGGAGAATCCATCTCCATTTTTGTAAACGACCAGCCACCTTTTAATAAACGCCTTCCCAGTTTTTCTGCATGTATTGCTCTGTTCCAAGAAAGACCCCAGCACTCTAAACCCCTCTGAACTCCAGGGGCAGCGCTGAGGAAGTTTAGGAACAGGCCTACCTTCTTCTTCCCATTGGCCTAATAACAACGATGCACTTTTTCCCCAGTTAACTAGAGTTGAGGAGGCTTTTTGATACATGTCAAGAGCCACTTCCAGCTTGCACACATCTTCATTGGATCTTATTATGACAGTGACATCGTCAGCATAAGCACTTAGTTTAACGGGTACCATCTCTGATTCAAAAAGGGCGGGCCTCCACGTTGAAACTCCACAAAGTTGACGACTCAGTACAGTTAGCAACGATTCAATGGCTATGGCATAAAAAATACCTGACATACTGCAACCCTGCCGTATGCCTCTGCCAACTGAAAAAGGTCTTGTAAGTGAACCACTTATTTTTAAGAAACTATAAATATCAGTGTACAATAATTTAACATAATAACTAAAAACAGAACCAAAACTGAAAGCTTCAAAACATTTAACGAGTTAACACTAACACGAGTTAAAAAGAAACTCGTGATCCACACGATCAAAAGCTCTCTCCTGATCTAAAGATAAAAAGCCCACATTAACATTATTGTCTCTGGCAAATGAGATCAAATCACGAAGCAGAAACAAATGATCAAATATTGTGCGTTTTGGAATACAAAATGACTGGTCTGCATGAATTATTGTAGATATATGGAGTTTTAATCTATTAGTTAATGCTTTTGACAGAATCTTATAATCCACTCCAAGCAAAGACACTGGACGCCAGTTTGCCAGATCTCCCTTCTTTGGTAGCAAGGTGATAAGTGCTCTTCGTAAACTCGGCGGAAAGGTGCATCTTTCAAAGCACTCTAAGAAAACTGAGAACAAGTCTTCTCCAATCACTGACCAAAACAGTTTATAGAATTCTGCAGTGAAGCCATCCAATCCTGGAGCCTTTCCAGCAGACATATCTGTAATAGCAGCAGTCAATTCACTTAAGTGCAAAGTCTGATCAAGCTTGGCCTTATCACTCTCATTCAGATGAGGTAAATGCTGGAGAAGTGTTTCTGCTATTTCTCCATCACATGGCTCTGCTTTAAGGTTTTCATAAAAAAGCAGTGCTTGAGCAATTATCTCATGTTCATCAGCTGTTTCACCTGCTTCAGGCAGTTTCAGACGACTCAAAGCTTTTTTATCAACAACTTTCTTCTCCAAATTGAAAAAAAAAAGATGTTGGGGCGTCCATGCAATTAAATGATGTAAACCTTGCCCGAACCAGAGTCCCTTTTGCTTTCTCTTCCAGGAGATTGTGGAGAAGACCTTTCCTAGTTTCCATCACTTCAACAGTACTTCCATCATATTTTTCAATGTTCAGCTGCAAAAAGTCCTGTTCAAATTGTTTAATTTTGCTTCCAAGAGTATTCTTATTATGTGCAGTATACTTCTGGCAAAACATCTTAACTTGAACTTTGAAAGCTGCTTTTTAAGTTATCTTCCTGATGTATCCGAATTCCTTAGCATATCCAAAACCTCAGAACAACTTGATGATGTAACAGAAACTATGGACTCTCTCTTTTCTAGCACTTTAAATACAGTTGCTCCTTTACGCTTAAGAAAGGTTAAGGAAAACAGTTTGACACCATGGTATAATGAGCATACTCGCACCCTAAAGAGAGCAGCCCGAAAAATGGAGCGCAGCTGGAGGAAAACAAAACTAGAGGTATTTCGTATTGCTTGGCGGGAAAGTAGCATATCCTACCGAAAAGCATTAAAAACTGCTAGATCTGATTACTTTTCTTCTCTTTTAGAAGAAAACAAACATAACCCCAGGTATTTATTCAATACAGTGGCTAAATTAACGAAAAATAAAGCTTCAACAAGTGTTGACATTTCCCAACACCACAGCAGTAATGACTTTATGAACTACTTTACTTCTAAAATCGATACTATTAGAGATAAAATTGCAACCATTCAGCCGTCAGCTACAGTTTCGCATCAGACAGTGCACTATAGACCCCCTGAGGAACAGTTCCACTCATTCTCTACTATAGGAGAGGAAGAATTGTATAAACTTGTTAAATCATCTAAACTTACAACATGTATGTTAGACCCTATACCATCTAAGCTCTTAAAAGAGGTGCTTCCAGAAGTCATAGGTCCTCTTCTGACTATTATTAATTCCTCATTGTTATTAGGACATGTCCCCAAAACCTTCAAACTGGCTGTTATTAAGCCTCTCATAAAAAAGCCACAACTTGACCCCAGAGAACTAGTTAATTATAGACCAATCTCGAATCTCCCTTTTCTGTCCAAGATACTAGAAAAGGTGGTATCCTCACAATTATATTCCTTCTTAGAGAAAAATGGTATATGTGAGGATTTCCAGTCAGGATTTAGACCGTATCATAGTACTGAAACTGCTCTCCTTAGAGTTACAAATGATCTGCTCTTATCATCTGATCGTGGGTGTATCTCTCTATTAGTTTTATTGGATCTTAGTGCTGCGTTTGACACAATTGACCACAACATTCTTTTGCATAGACTTGAACACTTTGTTGGCATCAGTGGAAGTGCATTAGCATGGTTTAAATCGTACTTATATGACCGCCATCAGTTCGTAGCAGTGAATGAAGATGTATCATATCGATCACAAGTGCAGTATGGAGTACCTCAAGGCTCAGTTCTAGGGCCGCTACTCTTCACGCTTTATATGTTACCCTTGGGAGATATCATCAGGAAACATGGTGTTAGCTTTCACTGTTATGCTGATGATACGCAGCTCTATATTTCCTCGCAGCCCGGTGAAACACACCAATTTGAAAAACTAATGCAATGCATAGTCGATATAAAAAATTGGATGACGAGTAATTTCTTACTGCTAAATTCAGAAAAAACAGAGGTGTTAATCATAGGGCCTAAAAACTCTACTTGTAATAACCTAGAACACTGTCTAAGACTTGATGGTTGCTCTGTCAATTCTTCGTCATCAGTTAGGAACCTAGGTGTGCTACTTGATCGCAATCTTTCCTTAGAAAGCCACGTTTCTAGCATTTGTAAAACTGCATTTTTCCATCTCAAAAATATATCTAAATTACGGCCTATGCTCTCAATGTCAAATGCAGAAATGTTAATCCATGCATTTATGACTTCAAGGTTAGACTACTGTAATGCTTTATTGGGTGGTTGTTCTGCACGCTTGGTAAACAAACTACAGCTAGTCCAAAATGCAGCAGCAAGAGTTCTTACTAGAACCAGGAAGTATGACCATATTAGCCCGGTCCTGTCCACACTGCACTGGCTCCCTATCAAACATCGTATAGATTTTAAAATATTGCTTATTACTTATAAAGCCCTGAATGGTTTAGCACCTCAGTATTTGAATGAGCTCCTTTTACATTATACTCCTCTACGTCCGCTACGTTCTCAAAACTCAGGCAATTTGATAATACCTAGAATATCAAAATCAACTGCGGGCGGCAGATCCTTTTCCTATTTGGCGCCTAAACTCTGGAATAACCTACCTAACATTGTTCGGGAGGCAGACACACTCTTGCAGTTTAAATCTAGATTAAAGACCCATCTCTTTAACCTGGCATACACATAACATACTAATATGCTTTTAATATCCAAATCCGTTAAAGGATTTTTAGGCTGCATTAATTAGGTAAACTGGAACCGGAACACTTCACATAACACCGTACTTTCTACATCATAAGAAGAATGGCATCTACGCTAATATTTGTCTGTTTCTCTCTTGTTCCGAGGTCACCGTGGCCACCAGATCCAGTCTGTGTCCAGATCAGAGGGTCACTGCAGTCACCCGGATCCAGTACGTATCCAGACCAGATGGTGGATCAGCACCTAGAAAGGACCTCTACTGCCCTGAAAGACAGCGGAGACCAGGACAACTAGAGCCCCAGATACAGATCCCCTGTAAAGACCTTGTCTCAGAGGAGCACCAGGACAAGACCACAGGAAACAGATGATTCTTCTGCACAATCTGACTTTGCTGCAGTCTGGAATTGAACTACTGGTTTCGTCTGGTCAGAGGAGAACTGGCCCCCCAACTGAGCCTGGTTTCTCCCAAGGTTTTTTTCTCCATTCTGTCACCGATGGAGTTTCGGTTCCTTGCCGCTGTCGCCTCTGGCTTGCTTAGTTGGGGTCACTTCATCTACAGCGATATCGTTGACTTGATTGCAAATTAAAACAGACACTATTTCAACTGAACAGAGATGACATCAATGAATTCAATGATGAACTGCCTTTAACTATCATTTTGCATTATTGAGACACTGTTTTCCAAATGAATGTTGTTCAGTGCTTTGGCGCAATGTATTTTGTTTAAAGCACTATATAAATAAAGGTGATTGATTGATTGATTGAACTTTACTAATATCCCACCACTGGCTCAGGGATTTATACTGAGACTTACTCTCTCTCCACATCTCCCAGAAAAGTGTAAAAGAGTGCACAAAGTTGTGATCCTGTAAAAGCCTATTGCTAAAGCGCCAGTAGGGGCATTTAAATGTGCGCTGTGCAGAAGTGATATTGACAGACACATCATGATGGTCTGAGAAAGGAGTAGGAAGAACTATCAATAAACTTTTCACAAAAACTTCTTTGAACATAAATTCTGTCAAGTCTTGCTGCAAAAACCCTATTTGAATTTACTTTTGTCCACATATATTGTTTTACATCAGGAAAGGCTTCTCTCCAAACATCCACGAGATCATGATAAATGATCAATTTTCTAAAAACTTTGCTGACGGCCTATGAGGTTCTTCATGATTTCTGTCCACTGTGTGATCTAAAGCGCAGTTAAAATCTCCAGCCAAAACAATAATCCTACCCTGTGGGACACTGTTTAATGCTGTATAAAGTTTTTCAAAGAAAAGTATACGTTCCGTCCAAATATTGGGGGCATATACATTGAAAAGTGACAAATCGAGCCCATGTAACGCAACATCTACTCTCTGCGTTCTACCTGGTAGAACATCAAAAACGCTCACATTTTGTTCCTTAAAGTCAGCTTCAAGAAGAATAGCCACTCCTCCACCGTTACTTGAACCATGACTCAAAACAACCTGTCCATTCCACACACTTTGCCACTGGATTTGATTTTTAACATCCGTGTGAGTTTCCTGTAGAAAAACAACGCTACTCTTTTCATAAAAATATAATCAAAAAGACTAGTCCGTTTCAAAGCCTCACAACAACCATTTATATTTACTGAGCTAAATTTCAAAGGTGCCATGAAAAAGAGTAAAAGATAACCACACAATAAAAAGACTCCACAGGGATTATTTGACAACCAAACTATACTCATTTTTTACTTTGCAATTTCAAAGAACTTCTAACGTTGCTAAGAAGTTTCTGAAGACGGTACCGTTTTGGTTTATCAAGCTCATCCAAAGAAGCCTTCTTCATGGCGAAGGTGCCGGACAATAAAAATAATTTTACATCGGAAAAAATGAATCGATTCTCGGTTTACGTAGTCCTTTTGTAGTATCTAAAAAGTGATCTGCTGAGGTGAATAAAGTTTGATCTTACCTCCAGAGATGAGCTCCGAATCCTCCCCATAATTACTCATTAAATCCATATCATCATGCTCATTTTCAGAGTCATCCATTAAATCCAATGAGGCATGAGATGAAATGTCATCTTTACCCTGTTTAAACAATTCCTCAGTAGTAGTATCACTCTCCAGTTTATCAGGCTGCGCCTGTCCTCCATCTCAAAACAAATCCGTTTCGTGCATGGGCTGCAAACCCACCTGTCCCGAGCTCGTCTCCGGCTGCGTTTCAGCGGGAGCATGACTCGGACCGGCTTCCTCCTCAACAGCCTCCTTCAGGCTGTCTCCAGAGGCCTCCAGCACCCTAGTCCCCTCAGGCAGATTACCGGGTGCAGAGATTGCTCCATCCGGCTGCGGTTCTGATGCCCCAGCGGTGTTTGGATGCTTTAATGTTTAAATCGACAAGCAGAAAGGCTTAAAAACACGTGACAAATATATGCTTTCGTGACGATGCACATCAGTGGCCCGTCAACTGTCCTGAGCATCTTTTTAGTTACATAAAATATCAAGGTGAAAGTCATCATAGCTTGCATAGTATAGACCCAGCTCCCAACCCAACTTTGAGATTAGATTAACGGCGATATTTTTTTTATCGCCTGATAAGAGACTCGCGTTAATGCAGCACGTTAACACCAATAACGGCCCACCACTAATAATTATACATTAATTTGTAAATTGTCATTGCAGTCAACATAATATAGTAATAACACAAATACAGTTATTTATAGCCCACTTAAACTTAAAATCTTAAATATTCTCATTCAGTCGATACTGAAGGAGAGGATTGAGTGGATGCCGCTGATCATATCCTTTCTTCAATATATATATATATATATATATATATATATATATATATATATATATATATATATATATATATATATATATATGTCTTATTAATATTGTGTAATTATTAATCAAGTGTTTGATCAGTATTTAACCTCCAAGATTGTTGTATGATTTAACTAAGTAAAAAGCCATCTATATAAGTATAGATAGATGCATGCTTACACAGATATATATTTTCCCTTTTAGAAGTGTGTAGAAGTAACATGACATTGGAGATACAGTAATGATGCGGAGGGAAATAGTAACCCCTCTAGGTCCTAAGTTTGATGGGCCTTATCAAGTTTTGTTAACCACTAACACTTCTGTTCTTCTTGACAGAGGAATGCTTGGTACAGTATGGACACACTGGTCTCAGGTGAAGCCCCTCGAGAAATGCCACAACCTGAATGCTGCCTCGTGTTAATCATCATACCTCGTAGTTAACCTTAGGCGTTATAGGTAAAAGTTAAATGCACGGGTTTGTCCTAAATTTTGACTTGACTGTTTCAGATGTCCGGACCTGATGACGTGCTGAAGCTGCTGATTCTTCATGAAGAAGCACGCAGAGAAAGACGTCTGAAACTCAGACAAGCATTAATTTGTTTGGTTATTCCGCTCTCATTAGTAATGTTAATTTTGATTGCATTATCATTTTTGCTCTGGATCCAAATTACTCTCTCAACTGGACTCTTTCATGCGTTCTCGACAAATTGGGATTGTGAAATGGCCGACTGCCGTCCTTCTTGGGTTAGATACCCATGCCTAAATTCTACAGAGGGTCTAAATTTGCTTCCGACTATGTATCAAAAGGTTAAGAATCATTGTTATAGACTTGACGGCAATGACACAGTGACATTGGCTCGGTCACTCCCCAAATTATCCAGAGAATACCCTCAATCATGCAGAAAGGTCGCTGGTGGAATAAAGGTGATGTGGATGTTTTTGATGGAAATTATAGTTCCCTTAGTTGGATTTCCATCAAAGTGGTTAGCAGGAGCCATAGTGACTGTCCAGTAATGATAAATAAGCATTGCAAGTATGTGTTAAATCAGAAAGCACCTGCTGCTCCTAAACGTAGGAAGAGAGACAATGATGATGATTCACAGCAGACTCATATAATTTTAGGGGGAAAAGCAGTGAAGTTACCTTTGTATCCTATTGCATCTGATCCATGTCATATTATGTCTTATTTTCTGCCAAAGGCTAGGGACCAGCTTGACTCGAATAAAGTAGTAAAGGATGTAGTACAAAGCTACTTGTACAGTAACATTTTTGTTCAAGATGACTCCGGCTCTGACACATAAGTTAGTTGCAAATGACAAATTTCTGAGACGATGGAATATTTTGCAACCTGCTCGGGTTAATATCGTCAGGTGGGATAAAAACAGATCTTATGGGGCAATATGTGATAGACTAGGACGAATGGATAAGACTGAAAAGGGTATTTTGATCTGAATGGAAGTGGGAATGAATTACAAAATGTTAATGCTCTCTCCCTCGCTTGGCCAAGATATACTAGGTTTGATGATCCTTGGAAGGGAGACCATGCATGTGGAACGATGCTTGGGTAGGGAGGTGAGACAGTGGTTCGTACAGACGTTTCCCCCACATCAGCCTGACAAATGTGCTGTAATTATTAACAAAGTATTAGGTACCTGAAAGATTATTTGTTTTCAATTAACTTTGGTTGGATGTATTTGGAATCAACTGTAGGCAACTGTACTTTGTTCACAATAGTGTGAAACAACTGGCCCATATAATCAGCCTCTTAGGTCAACATCAAGTCATTGAATGGGCTCTCCATGGGAGAGATCCTTTCAAGTCATCAAAAGGTTACACTATCATTGTCTCTCCATGGGGTGTTATTGTATTGTTTGTAGCACATTTGTTAACAGGTATAAAGGTCTGTTCTCACAGACAGTACTTTGGGTTAAGATTGTATGAAGGATGACATGCTAACATCACTGCTGAAGAACTGCTACACTGCTACCTTCAATAAATTCTTCTCCCCACAAGAACTTTGATCAAGCTTACTTATTTTATGTATTAGAGAAATCTAGTACATTGGCGAGCCATCCAAACTACTGCTCAGCCAAATACAGCAAAATCTAACAATTTGGCGAGCCAGCCAGGAGAGACTGACAAGAAGAGAACTCACCAATTGCAACAAGAAGTGAACAAAAGAGTTTTGGAAATTCTACAGTTTTTGTGTTGAAGATCAACAGACCGCATCTGTGGACATAAGTTATTTGAATCAACTTGATCCTCTCTCAAAGATTCTAATTTGGTGAGTGAAACTATCAGCTCTCTAAAAGAACTTAAAAGAACACTTTTTCATAAGTAAGCAGATCATTTGATGTGTGTAGTGTAACCATAATAACCAGTGTAGCACTGTTTAAGAAATGTTTGGCTTAGGCCTTTCTCTTGAGTCTGTAGGAACCTTTTAAATGATTTAGTTAATTCTCCTGAGACTGTAGGAGCTATAGAAAAAGTGTTTATAGCTTGGTCCAGTCCTCTTGAGTCTATAAGAATCATCCAAGAAAGAGGTTTAGTCCGTTCTTGTGAGACTGTAGGAGCCATAGATGTGTAATTATAGGCTTAATCCTGTTCTCTGGAGTCTGTAGGAATTGTTTAAGAAACAATTTAGTCCGTTCATCAAGAGACTGTAGTAGCAGAGGCTTGGTCCTTTCTCTTTATGTCTGTAGGAATTGTTTAAGAAACAATTTAGTCCGTTCATAAAGAGATTGTAGAAGCAGAGGCTTGGTCCGTTCTCTTTTTGTCTGTAGGAATTGTGTGAAAGAAACAATTTAGACCAGTAATCAAGAGATTGTAGAAGCATAAGCTTGGTCCTTTCTCTTTTTGTTTGTAGGAATTGTGTAAAAAAACAATTTAGTCCATTTCTCCAGAGACTGTAGGAGTCATAGATAGAATTGGGACTGATGTTGCTGCAAGAATTGGGAATTCTTGACTGGGTGCTAATTTCTTCAACGCTTGCAGAAAATCTACAATTTACATCCACTGGACAGTGTGATGATTGATAATGTGAACTTAAGAGACAATGACCAACAACGACTTACAGAAAGTGTTGAAAGAAGGATTGGTGAATCTCAAGAAAACATTGAAGCTGGATGGGAAGCGGTTCAAACCTTCTTATTTGAACTGAAACCTGCAGAGGTTAATTGGGCTAAAATTACCTCTTGTGTGCAGAAGACAGGAGAAAGTGTTGCAGAGTTTGAAGAACGCTTCAGACAAACTTGGATGGAACATGCTGGTTTGAACAACAACATTGAAGAACTCTGTGAAGACACTAGCATCCCTTTTAAAACCATATTTGTGAATGGACTGAAACCTGAGGTTTCTAAAACTCTTAAAATCAGGTATGATGACTGGGACAGCACTGGAACAACATTTATGCAGATTGTAGAATGGTCAGCAAAGATTGAAAGAACACAGGAAGTCGATCTCAGAGTTTTACAATCCAAAACCTTGTCATACAACAACAGGACAATGGGATACGAAAAAAGTGAATATCAGAGACACTCAAGAGAGAAAACTCAGGAAAGATTTAGACATTTCAACGAGGAAGGACACTGGATTCGTGATTGTAAGCTGAGTTTGAGACAAAGTGATGACGACCACCTGTTGAAGAGGTTTCAGCAGTTGACAGCCAAACAAAAACAGACTCTGCTAAATGCTGTGGAGCCACAGGGAAACTGAAGAACCTCTCTCTGCAGCACCAGCTAGTGACATCTTATCCAAAAGCTGATGGACTCCATGAAACCTCAACAACTGAAGCCACAGAGGATGTCCTAGTAGACAGTGCTGCTAAACAAGCCGTAAAGGAGAGAGGTAAACATGCAGCAGCATTAAGACAACTTCAGCAAAACTCACAAACTGTTCTACATAGTAAACAGATTCAAATTGAATTGGCCAGGAAACAATCATCATTGTTAATGGAAGATGTAAAAAAAACATGATGACAACCGATGCCTTAAGGAAAACCACAAGGAAAATGGACTATGCCCTTTTGAACATGTCACAGGCCGGCCCATGTCCACTGAAAATCTAACATCTGACAGCCTTGTCCAAACTGATGAAAGACTCAGTCTGGCAGTACACAATGCCAAGAATCAAGTTTTGGCACCTCCAAAAGGGAGCCATGGTTTAGTGCCCAACAAATGGGTAAAGATTAAAAAAACTGATGTGTCGCAACAAGAATACAGATGGGAAAGACCAATTGAGGATCTTTTAGTAACTGACACAGCAGTTAGGGCACAGGGAAACAATGAGTGGATTGATGTGAATTTGCCTAGAGATGAGGGATAGATGGCAGTAGTGTTTTTCAGAGTCCAAATATGGTGGGACTAGAGTTTTTAGGCTCTAGCTTGTCGCCTGAGGACGAAGACATGAACATTTCACCACTGATAAACACTGTAGTGTCCTGCCAACATTAAATAGGGACAGTTATATTGGTAATTAGGCATATTTTGTTTAAACTATTTCTTTGGAAAGATTTGTTTCCCTTTTCTCTGGTGTGATTGTAGGTGTCCCAGCGTTTCAGAGGATGAGCAAAGATATCCAACGCTTGGACCAAACTGCACTGGCCACCTAGATAAACATGCCTTAACATCCACAGAACACAACAACATTCGTCACTTTCACAAGATCGCAACATTAAAATAAAAAAAAAGAACTTAGGCATTAAAGATAATGCAAACCTCACCATGAACTCTTATTCTGTCATCTTAAGTAAGGGAGCCTGTATGCAGCATTCTGTATTCATGATTACTGAAAAGTATTGCAAAAAGGAACCTGTATACAGCATGTGTACATGACTACTAAAATTATAACTGTTTTGTATGTTCTTTCTATTATGTGTGATCAAAAATGATCAAAGGGGGGATTGAAAGATTATTTGTTTTTAATTAACTTTGGTTGGATGTATTTGGAATCAACTGTAGGCAACTGTACTTTGTTCACAATAGTGTGAAACAACTGGCCCATATAATCAGCCTCTTAGGTCAACATCAAGTCATTGAATGGGCTCTCCAGGGGAGAGATCCTTTCAAGTCATCAAAAGGTTACACTATCATTGTCTCTCCATGGGGTGTTATTGTATTGTTTGTAGCACATTTGTTAACAGGTATAAAGGTCTGTTCTCACAGACAGTACTTTGGGTTAAGATTGTATGAAGGATGACATGCTAACATCACTGCTGAAGAACTGCTACACTGCTACCTTCAATAAATTCTTCTCCCCACAAGAACTTTGATCAAGCTTACTTATTTTATGTATTAGAGAAATCTAGTACATTGGCAAGCCATCCAAACTACTGCTCAGCCAAATACAGCAAAATCTAACATACCCCAGGGGCAAAGGTCCCAATGGAGATTTATAACTCATCCTTTGTGAAGGCGGATTATACATGGGCTAATTTGGCAGACATTTTGTTTCGGTATGATATTGCTATGTTACTGGCTAATAAATCCATAATTCAAATGGAGCAACTACATGACCATCTTGAAAGTAGGTGTCATAGTCCCACCTCAATGGTCGATAATGTCACTGCTTGGATGCAGTTGAATGTGTTTCATTTGTGTTTAGAGATGATTTCCAGCAGGAAAACCACGATGCGGGTTCCTCAAACCATGGAGGATTTGGTATGGAAAGATTTCCAGCCCCATCAAGTCTACATGTGGCCACAGGTATCTGATGCTGCTATGGGAGATGAGTGGTTTGACAGGGAGAAACAATTTCGTCAATTCTTAAGGCCAATTCCCTCCGTTCAAGAGTTACGAGAGTTACATTATAGGTTGAATTTAGGTAATTGTCTGTATCATAAGGTTGTCCATGCTATAGGTCCTGAGTGGTATCCAGCTGAGAGGTGTGAAAAGGAAGATTGTTCTGAGACAGAGTATTGTGTTGCTAATATGACTATATCCACAGAATACTACCCTCAAGTAAAATCGCAGCAAGCGAGTAAGAAACACATTAATAATTTCTTGAAACAGGTCAAGACTAATGATGTGTTTGCTGGTTATGAATATTTGAATTCAGTATGGCTCCGGTCAACAGGTACCCCTTTCTTGTCAGATCCTCAAGAACCCACGGCGTTAGCATTAGCATGGATGTTTGCTTTCACAGTAGGGGCTATTTTTACAGATGTGACCGAGTCTGTAGAAGAATTTGTGGAAGAAGCTTGGAATGATTTTGTGGAAGCCTCAGAGGATGCGCTTATGGTAATCTTAAAATATGTCTTGTATGTTTTTGGAGGATTTGTGGGAATTGTTGTCCTGTGTTTGTTTGCGTGGTTTTATGTGTTTAAATCTGCTTGCAGGACTGTTAACCCGGTGGAGGAAGATTTGCGACTGCGGAAGCTGACCAACAGTCTGCAGCAGCTGATGAAGGATGACGTCAACGCCCAGTTGTGAGTGGAAGGGCAGGGAGAGCCCTAAGCATGGGGACTGGATTAACTAGTATCCAGCTTGTCCATGATAGGGTGAAGAGACACATGGGAAACATGCGTCACCACTCCACCTTCCGTAGCGACCTCACTTGATAGACCAGACGTGGAGTATTGGACTCCATACCGGTCTAAAACGGGGCACTGAAGGAGAGGATTGAGTGGATGCCGCTGATCATATCCTTTCTTCAGTATATATATATTATCTCATTAATATTGTGTCATTGTTAATCAAGTGTTTGATCAGTATTTAACCTCCAAGATTGTTGTATGATTTAACTAAATAAGTAAAAAGCCATCTATATACGTATAGATAGATGCATGCTTACACAGATATATATTTTCCCTTTTAGAAGTGTTTAGAAGTAACAGGCAGGAACATATGTGAGTGTCTCCTAGGGTCACAAGGTCAGCTAAAAGGGTCAGGAGAGGCCTTCCTCTACGTGCGCTGTGAGGGATGAAAAGGAATGTAGCAAGCACTGCGACATTTCTAAATGTATACTAGATATTAAGAATCCTGTTCTATTCCTCAAGATTAATGTCAGCCTATTATGTGTGTGTATCCAACCGTAGTGATAAGAGACTTGCCAGTGCTAGAGGACCTTGAATTGTAGATATGGGCTTTGTGTGTCAGCACCTATGTTCTGTACAGAAGATTAAATTCCGCTGACATTGCTGACATCTGGACCTGAGATGAGGTGTCTTCTTCACCCGTGCTGACGCCTGCTACAATCATTGGAGATATTCTGAAGATGTTTATGCCCATAGGTGAAGATTGTCTAAGTTTATCTAGGTTTTGGAACCAATCAGATTGCTGCTGACCAGCGCTTTGACGCAATTAATGTCTTCTGTCTGGAGTATAACTGTGTTGATTTTGTATTGTACGGCAGAGTGGCCTGCGAACTCCTTCGAGAGTATTGAAGCTGACTTCTGCTTATGAAACTGCAAACTATTTTCTTTTTATTATATATTATATATAAATTATTATTATTAATTAAACTCATCTCTGACTCCTGGTCTTCATTGCCATAACACCTGGTCCTTGAGTTGTAACTGTAAATTCCCCTAACAATAATATTCTATTCTTAACCTTGACTTCATCAAGCCCTCATAAATCAGTACAACATCAGTTTGTCCTAGGGCTGCTCCGATCATGATCGGCCGATCGTTAATGCGCATCTCATCAGTAAACCCGGTTCCCTATCTGTCGGTCACTACGAGTTATGTCGACCGACAAATGGGGTCTCACTTGGGAGGCCAATCATCTCTGATTTTAAGAGAAAACGCCAATGAAATTGGCAAGTGGATTAACACACCTGAGCCACTCCCCGTGCCAGCGGGTATAAATAGGGCGACAGGTGCATCCACTCATTAGATTTTTGCTTCGGAGCCGAGTAGTTGATGTCAAGAAGTCGCTACAAAGCCATCATCTTTGTTTTGTTTGAAGCTGTTCCTGGTCGGTGTGACGGCGCGTTACAGCGGTGTCCCTGCGAGACGGCGATTCCCCTGGGCGCTTCGGCTAAAAGAGACAGTTTCTAAAAGAGCAAATCACGGACGATTCGCGTCTTTTTCAAGATGCCATTTCGTCCGTGTCCTTCTGGATGCGGTCGTTTCCTGTCTTCGGTTGACGGTCACGAGCGTTGTCTGCAGTGTCTGGGCGTCCAACACACTGAGGCTGCGCTCGTGGATGATTCATGCGTCTACTGTGGGCGTATGAACATGGCAGCGCTGCGATCGCGTCTCTCACTCCTCAAGGGGAGTGCAGCAGACCCCTCTGTCGCCACCCGTCCCGGTCTCTCTGGCTCGAGCAGAGGGCCGCCGGCTGGCGCTCTGGGAGATCTGAGGATCACAGTGAGAGCTTCTCCGCCGGGCCACGCCCCACGGACCTCTCACTCCTCACGCAGCGACTGTCCCGTGCAGCTGCCGATTGATTCTGCTGGGCCGTCTCACAGCGGTCCCAGCGTGTCTTTCGGTGCGCCGCCCGAAGACCAGATGTCGATTGCTGCATCGGGGGATGGGTTATCGACCTCTGAGGATGAAGGTTCGGCGGGGCTGCCCCCCTCGGGTGTTGTCGCTGCTGCCGAATCAGACTTGGAGTTGTCGGCCATGCTTGCATGGGCAGCCGTGAGTATCGGGCTGGAGGTGACTACACCGCCCAGTCCCGAGCCCTCGCGGCTGGATGATTGGTTTCTCGGCCCGGGACGCGGCTCACAACCTCGTTCTGCTCCGGTGCCTTTCTTCCCGGATGTGCATGAAGAGGTGACGAAGTCGTGGACGGCCCCTTTCACGGCCAGAAGCCGCTCCTCTCCCTCTTCCATCCTCACCACCCTCGACGGCGGGGCAGCCAGGGGGTACGTAGAGGTTCCCCAGGTGGAGAGGGCGGTTGCGGTGCACCTGTGCCCGCAAAACGCCGCCACTTGGAGGAATCGTCCGCGTCTCCCGTCCAAGGCCTGTAAGCTGTCGGCCGCACTCGCTGCCAATACGAAAAAGTAGGTACTATCTTACAGCGGTTTGCAACGATTCTCCTTTCCTCCACAATGCATTGCATTACGTCACGTTGGGGAGAGAATTTACCAAAGCCCACCTTGAGAGCATTGAGAGTGACTAGAGAGAAGAGTAGTAGACGAGAGTATTAAGATAGCGCAGATTATAGATAAATAGTTAAATACATAGATATAGACAGATAGATAGACTAGATATATAGATAGATAAATAGATAGATATCGACCAACAGCGACCAAAACGCACTCACTTCCCTACAGCACAAGCTTTCCAACGCAGTTTCCATGGGACAGCACCGCCCGTACAAGCACCTGCCAAACACAGCGACAGACACGCAGCTACGTCTGCAACAACATTTTCACCGGAGGAAGAGATAAACGCTTAGAAATGCCCATATAGCTAGCATGATGCTGTAACGGAAACAGGTCAATTTAGCTCAAAGGGAATCATTTAATAATTTAAAGGGAATTTGAACAGAATCACTGTTTCAGGGCTGATCGCTGATCGCTGCAAAGACGCGTACTTTCATGTCTCTATCCTCCCTCGTCACAGTGAGTTCCTTCAGAGGCAGGACAGTGGTACCACTGAAACACTTTCAGAGGCTCCTGGGGCATATGGCATTCGCAGCCGCAGTCACGCCGCTCGGGTTGCTTCATATGAGACCACTTCAGCACTGGTTACACTCCCGAGTCCCGAGATGGGCATGGCGCCGCGGTACACATCGTGTCACCATCACACTGATGTGTCGCCGCCTATTCAGTCCCTGGTCGGACCTTGCTTTTCTACGGGCCGGCGTGCCCTTAGAACAAGTGTCCTGGCACGTTGTTGTCACAACAGATGCCTCCAACTCGGGCTGGGGCGCGACATGCAACGGGCAGGCAGCTTCAGGGTCCTGGACAGGACCTCGACTGCTTTGGCACATCAACTGCCTGGAGTTGCTGGCAGTGCATCTAGCTTTGCGACGGTTTCGTCCGCTAGTGCTGGACAAGCACGTGTTGGTCCGCACGGACAACACTGCGGCTGTTTCGTACATCAACCGACAGGGCGGTCTACGATCACGTCGCATGTCTTAACTCGCCCGCCATCTCCTCCTCTGGAGTCAGATGTGGCTCAAGTCGCTGCGCGCTGTCCACATCCCGGGGGAGCTCAATCGTGCAGCCGACGCGCTCTCACGACAGCTCATTTTCCCCGGGGAATGGCGACTCCATCCCCAGACGGTCCAGCTGATCTGGTAGACCAGGTAGACCTGTTTGCTTCCCACGAGTCCTCCCACTGCCAGCTGTACTATTCCCTGTCCCAGGCCCCCCTGGGCACAGATGCACTGGCACACAGCTGGCCTCGGGCTTTACGCAAGTATGCGTTTCCCCCAGTGAGCCTGCTTGCACAGACTCTGTGCAAGGTCAGGGAGGACGAGGAACAGGTCCTGTTGGTTGCGCCTTACTGGCCCACCCGGACCTGGTTTTCGGAACTCATGCTCCTCGTGACAGCCCCTCCCTGGCGCGTCCCCCTGAGGAGAGACCTTCTCTCTCAGGGGCTTGGCACCATTTGGCACCCGCGTCCAGATCTCTGGAACCTCCACGTGTGGCTTCTAGACGGGACGCGGCAGACCTAAGTGATCTGCCCCCAGCGGTGGTAGACACTATCACTCAGGCTAGAGCCCCTTCTACGAGGCAGGCCTATGCTCTGAAGTGGAGTCTGTTCACGAATTGGTGTTCTTCTCACCGAGAAGACCCCCGGAGATGCCCGGTCAGAGTCGTGCTTTCTTTCCTGCAAGAAAGGCTGGAGTGTGGGCTGTCACCCTCCACCCTGAAGGTGTATGTGGCTGCCATTGCAGCCCATCACGATGCAGTGGACGGCCGGTCCCTGGGGAGGCATGACCTGATCGTTAGGTTCCTGAGGGGTGCCAGAAGGTTACATCCTCCTAGGACACCCCTGATTCCCTCCTGGGACCTCTCTATTGTCCTGGCGGGACTTCAGAGGGGTCCCTTTGAGCCGCTGGATTCGGTTGAGCTGAAGTTCCTGTCTCTCAAGACAGCGCTCCTGATCGCGCTCACTTCCATCAAGAGGGTCGGGGACCTCCAAGCATTTTCGGTAAGTGAAGAGTGCCTTGTGTTCGGGCCGGCCTACTCTCACGTTGTCCTGAGACCCCGGCCTGGATACGTGCCCAAGGTTCCCACCACTCCCTTCCGAGACCAGGTGGTGAACCTGCAAGCGCTGCCCCTGGAGGAGGCAGATCCAGCCTTGTCGTTGCTGTGTCCCGTAAGAGCGCTTCGCATATACGTGGACCGCACCCAGAGCTTCAGAAGCTCTGAGCAGTTCCTGGTCTGCTTTGGAGGTCAGCAGAAGGGGAAGGCTGTCTCTAAGCAGAGGTTGGCCCACTGGATAGTGGACGCCATCGCCTTGGCTTACCATTCCCAAGGCGAGCCGTGCCCCCTGGGGGTGAGGGCCCACTCCACACGGAGTGTGGCCTCCTCCTATGCGTTGGCGCACGGCGCCTCTCTGGCAGACATCTGTCGAGCTGCGGGCTGGGCGACACCTAACACCTTTGCAAGGTTTTACAACCTCCGTGTAGAGCCAGTTTCTTCCCGTGTGTTGGGTAACAGGTAATTGGCGGGAAGGGCTGGCTGGGTGTCTCGCTTGCTGCGCCATTCCCCCTAACACGGGGATGTAAGCGCCTTCTTCAACCAGTAGAGTTCCCCGGTTGGCGTACCCTGGTCGAGCGTCCTCCAGCACCCTCGGCACCCTCGGCGCGGGACGCGGCTCACAACCTCGTTCTGCTCCGGTGCCTTTCTTCCCGGATGTGCATGAAGAGGTGACGAAGTCGTGGACGGCCCCTTTCACGGCCAGAAGCCGCTCCTCTCCCTCTTCCATCCTCACCACCCTCGACGGCGGGGCAGCCAGGGGGTACGTAGAGGTTCCCCAGGTGGAGAGGGCGGTTGCGGTGCACCTGTGCCCGCAAAACGCCGCCACTTGGAGGAATCGTCCGCGTCTCCCGTCCAAGGCCTGTAAGCTGTCGGCCGCACTCGCTGCCAATACGAAAAAGTAGGTACTATCTTACAGCGGTTTGCAACGATTCTCCTTTCCTCCACAATGCATTGCATTACGTCACGTTGGGGAGAGAATTTACCAAAGCCCACCTTGAGAGCATTGAGAGTGACTAGAGAGAAGAGTAGTAGACGAGTGTATTAAGATTATAGATAAATAGTTAAATACATAGATATAGACAGATAGATAGACTAGATATATAGATAGATAAATAGATAGATATCGACCAACAGCGACCAAAACGCACTCACTTCCCTACAGCACAAGCTTTCCAACGCAGTTTCCATGGGACAGCACCGCCCGTACAAGCACCTGCCAAACACAGCGACAGACACGCAGCTACGTCTGCAACAACATTTTCACCGGAGGAAGAGATAAACGCTTAGAAATGCCCATATAGCTAGCATGATGCTGTAACGGAAACAGGTCAATTTAGCTCAAAGGGAATCATTTAATAATTTAAAGGGAATTTGAACAGAATCACTCTTTCAGGGCTGATCGCTGATCGCTGCAAAGACGCGTACTTTCATGTCTCTATCCTCCCTCGTCACAGTGAGTTCCTTCAGAGGCAGGACAGTGGTACCACTGAAACACTTTCAGAGGCTCCTGGGGCATATGGCATTCGCAGCCGCAGTCACGCCGCTCGGGTTGCTTCATATGAGACCACTTCAGCACTGGTTACACTCCCGAGTCCCGAGATGGGCATGGCGCCGCGGTACACATCGTGTCACCATCACACTGATGTGTCGCCGCCTATTCAGTCCCTGGTCGGACCTTGCTTTTCTACGGGCCGGCGTGCCCTTAGAACAAGTGTCCTGGCACGTTGTTGTCACAACAGATGCCTCCAACTCGGGCTGGGGCGCGACATGCAACGGGCAGGCAGCTTCAGGGTCCTGGACAGGACCTCGACTGCTTTGGCACATCAACTGCCTGGAGTTGCTGGCAGTGCATCTAGCTTTGCGACGGTTTCGTCCGCTAGTGCTGGACAAGCACGTGTTGGTCCGCACGGACAACACTGCGGCTGTTTCGTACATCAACCGACAGGGCGGTCTACGATCACGTCGCATGTCTTAACTCGCCCGCCATCTCCTCCTCTGGAGTCAGATGTGGCTCAAGTCGCTGCGCGCTGTCCACATCCCGGGGGAGCTCAATCGTGCAGCCGACGCGCTCTCACGACAGCTCATTTTCCCCGGGGAATGGCGACTCCATCCCCAGACGGTCCAGCTGATCTGGTAGACCAGGTAGACCTGTTTGCTTCCCACAAGGTTTTACAACCTCCGTGTAGAGCCAGTTTCTTCCCGTGTGTTGGGTAACAGGTAATTGGCGGGAAGGGCTGGCTGGGTGTCTCGCTTGCTGCGCCATTCCCCCTAACACGGGGATGTAAGCGCCTTCTTCAACCAGTAGAGTTCCCCGGTTGGCGTACCCTGGTCGAGCGTCCTCCAGCACCCTCGGCATCAGACTTGGCGGAGCAGTCTGTCGCCAGGCCCAGTACTGGCGTTAGCATGCCCGGAGCCGGTCAGCCCCTGTACTGGGCTAGGTGTCCATATGGCTGGGTTCCCTACGGGTAATCCCATATGTGTATTCTTTCACGGTAAGGTTTCCCTCTTGGCAAACCCGTGTCTTCCCTTGACAGATCGTTCTGTCAGTCTCTTCTGGCAGCCGTTCCATCCCTACTCCAAGGTAGGACCTGCCTCAGAGACCCCTTCCATATGTAGTACTGCCCCCTGGGTCAGTCCATATCGGTATATCCACATGTCACCTCCCTACGGGTAGGATGTGGTCTCCGTAGCGGCCTTTCCTAAGGCTCGCTTCCCCATTGTCTTGCCAGCTGAAAGAACAAATAGGGAAGATTTGAAGCAATCTTTCACCGAAGGTTGAAATCCCTTCCATTTACTTATGTGGGCGGAACAGCAGCATGGCCTTCTCCAGCAACGATGTACTCACCCTTTGGCCCCTTCGGTACCAAGGTCAGTGAATTTGCGCTGGGGCTTTGGGAAGGTTACGACCTTAAGCGTAGCTTTTGTGGCACGCCAAGGCTTGTCAACAATTGCAGCGCCTCAGGGTTGTGACGAGGTTCAGGTTATGGCGTTTTCCATAGGACCCCATTTGTCGGTCGACATAACTCGTAGTGACCGACAGATAGGGAACGTCTCGGTTACGTACTGTGGCGAGTGGGGCGGGGCCGAGAGGCGTGGGAACGAGGAGTGAGGCCAGGTGTAGCGATTGGAGATGAGCTGCACCTGCGCCCCGCCGCCGGTCTTGAGTCCCACGTAGGAGATGGAAGGATATAAAACTGGAGTGACGACCGTGAAGGACGAGAGAGGACCAGGCCTGGGACATTATTTTATGTGTTTTGCTTTTATTTGCGCGCACCAGTCGTCCGCGAGGGGCTGGTGCGCCGTTTTGTATTTATTTATGAATTATTAAAATGCTTTTTGATTGTGCGCCGGTTCCCGCCTCCTTCTTCCCGATGAATATGGAGATTTGTTTATTACAGTGGTGCCGAAGCCCGGGAGAAGGAGGGACGCGCTGCTGAAGATCCCTCGCCGCTGTGGTGAATCCGCGGTGCCCTCGAGCAGGCGAGGTATGTGCCGCCATGGACGCTCGAGGCGGTGGGCTGGAGCGAGTTGCCGGGGACGGGCGAGCTCGCTGCTGGCCGCCCACGATATGGAGGGGCGGCTGCCGTCCGTGAGGGAGCGGAGGAGTCGGCGCCGTTCGCCAGGGGGCCGGAGCCTGCCGCCTCCGTGAAGGAATCCGGAGGGGCAGGGAACGGGGGACTCCTGCCGGCTGCCCAAAACCGGAGGAGCCGTCGCCGTCCATCGGGCGGCGGAGGAGTGTCGCGCCGTCCGCCGAGGGCCGTCCAGTGCCACCGCCAGGCACCGCGGAGGAGATCACCCAGCCGGTGGAGGGCCGAGCAGCAGTGCGTCTGGGAACCGGATTTTTTTTTTTTTTTTTCCTCTCTCCCCTCTCTCGTCCTTGTCGCTCCTCCTTCCATCTCCTTTTCTCTCGCCTCGTCTGTCCTACCCCCAGGTTCCTGCAGGTCCCCGTGAGCGGTCCCCCCCGGAGGGAAGGGGGGGGGGGGGAAGTAGAGCGCAGTCTCGAGGGTACCCCCCGGCCTGCGAGGGGCGATGGGGGTATGTGGCGAGTGGGGCGGGGCCGAGAGGCGTGGGAACGAGGAGTGAGGCCAGGTGTAGCGATTGGAGATGAGCTGCACCTGCGCCCCGCCGCCGGTCTTGAGTCCCACGTAGGAGATGGAAGGATATAAAACTGGAGTGACGACCGTGAAGGACGAGAGAGGACCAGGCCTGGGACATTATTTTATGTGTTTTGCTTTTATTTGCGCGCACCAGTCGTCCGCGAGGGGCTGGTGCGCCGTTTTGTATTTATTTATGAATTATTAAAATGCTTTTTGATTGTGCGCCGGTTCCCGCCTCCTTCTTCCCGATGAATATGGAGATTTGTTTATTACACGTACGTAACCCTCGTTCCCTGATGGAGGGAACGGAGACGTTATGTCCCCATGCCACAACCTTGAACCATTCGCTGTTGCTGGGACACGTTCTCGGCTCCTCAGCGTAAAACCTAATGAGTGGATGCACCTGTCGCCCTATTTATACCCGCTGGCACGGGGAGTGGCTCAGGTGTGTTAATCCACTTGCCAATTTCATTGGCGTTTTCTCTTAAAATCAGAGATGATTGGCCTCCAAAGTGAGACCCCATTTGTCGGTCGACATAACCCCATAACCCTCCATCAGGGAACGAGGGTTACGTACGTAACCGAGACGTTCTTTAATCGGCGGTAAATTCCGTCAGGTGCGTGATTTCACGTAGAGCAGCTGTTATTACACAGAGCCGTTGTCATCTGAGAAAATACGCAAATAAACGCTGAATATGAAGTGGATTTGCGCATCTTCTCAGTTGCATTGACGTTGACATTGATTTATTTTTTGCAAGATTATTATATAATTAGTGAAAAATTTCCAAAAAGCTTACAGCACCTGGTATTTCCAGGCTGTCTCCCAACAAATACTAATCAGGCATAGCCAGGTATGGCCTTAAGCGAAGGCTGCTGCAAAGAAAGGACAATTCAAAGATCAGCCAATCTAATCGCCAGTACATTATATAAGTAGGAAAGAAAACCCAAAAGCTTACAGCACCTGGCATTCCCAGGCGGTCTCCCATCCAAGTACCAACCAGAACCAAACATGCTAAGATTCAAATATTGGGCATTGACTTTTTTTTAATTTTATTTTTTTAAGATTATTATATATTTAGTGAAAACATCCAAAAAGCTTACAGCAACTGGTATTCCCAGGCGATCTCCCATCCAAGTACTAAACAGGCCCAAACCTGCTTAGATTCCGAGATCAGACGAGATCGGGCATAGCCTTCATTTACATAGATAATTTAAAAAACTCTTTCACTTTCTGGCAAATTCCACATTAAATCATTTAAAACACAACAAACTTTTGAGGTTAAAAACATCATAAAAAGAGTCTAACATATTTACACCTTTAAAGTACACATACAGTCTTTCAATATATAATTCTGTTTTTCTTTTAACCTGTAATAACATCAGTAAAAACCACTTTATGCCTTATAAAATACTCCAAACATTCCAATTTTGTTTCCACACATTTCCCCGTCATGTTTCTCCATATCTCTTTTTTTAAATCTTTGAATTTCTGCACCCAGTAACCATTTACAATCGGCTCTTTTAAAACATCATCTCTAAAAGCACAATAAATCATTTTCACAGTACATTCCTTAAAATCATACAGTTTTCCCCCTAATTTCACATGAATACATTTCTCTTTTGGCTCTCCTTCCATACTTTCTATCTTTTTATCCACTCTTTAGGTATTGCATTTTTAATGATTTCATATTTATTTTTTATTTCTTGTTCACTGTAATCTTCTTTTGCCCCCTCTATTGCATCCACAATAAATTGTGTTGGTAAAAACCCTTCTTTAAATTCATATAAAACATCTCTGACTCTTGTTATCCCCACATCCATCCATTTTCCCCAGGCACTAAACATTTCTTTATAAAACTCTGGTAATCTTTCTGTCATCCAATTCTTTGTTTTCATCCATAAAATTCCATCCCCCATGTTAGAATTCCCACATTTGTTTAAAAAATATTCCATTGTCTTTTTCCATGCAGTTTTGTGACCATCATCTAGATATTGTTTTACTATTTTAATTCTTAAGCTATTTTTTCTTCCCACATTCCTTTCGTCTTTTCCCATTAAAACACCTAAAATCCTTATTTCTTTTGTTTATTTAAAATGAAAATAATCGGTTAAAACAGTCACTCCTCCAAATCTCATATATGTTTGTTTTTTCTTCATTTATCTTACCTCCTGATCCCCTACAAAACATCTGTACTACTTCCATTACTTTATTAACACTCTCTATATCTTTAACTTTTATTGTTGTATCATCTGCATATTGAAATATTTTTTCATTTCCCCCACTTCCTTCAATGTTTATCCCTCTTATGTCTTCATCTATTTTAATAGCTAATCCCAATGGTTCTGCAACTAAAGAATATAAAAGTGCTGATAATGGACATCCTTGTCTTATTGACCTAGTAATTTTAAAACATTCAGTTAAAAAAACATTACACTGTATTCTTGTTATTGCTCCGCTATATAAAATTGGAATCCACTTGACAAAATTTTCCCCAAACTTGTACCTTCTTAAAATTCCAAATAAATATTCATGCTGGTGGTTTTCAACACCAGTTGTTGACGCTACAAGCCACCAATGAGCATTTGACACAGTACATTCGGTCTCTCCCTGCCCCACGACCTGACCCGGTAAGATTCGCATTACCTGATAAGTTTGATGGCTCTCCTGACAACTGTACTGGTTTCCTACGACAGTGTTCTATCTATTTCTTTAACCAACCTGAAACTTATCACCAAGACCATACAAAGTGTTCATTTATCATGACCTTGCTTACCGGGAAAGCATTAGAGTGGGCTACTGCTGTTTGGGATCATGATACATATATCCAGCAGTCTTATAGTTATTTCACTCAATTGATTCGTGATGTCTTCCAATATCCTGCTGGGGGCATGGATGCAGCAACTCAACTAACTCAGTTACGCCAAGACAACAGGCCAGCTTCTGACTATGCTATCCAGTTTCGCACTCTCGCAGCACAAAGTGGGTTTAATGATGTTGCTTTGAAGCACATCTTTGTAACTATGTAAAGATGACTCCCTTGACTTCTCCCAGTTTGTTACCCTTGCTATCAAGATTGACAATCTTTTATGAACTCAACCAAGTCCCAAGTCTAACTTCTCTTATGTGCCTACTATTACTGCGCAAACACCATGTCAGTCTGTTCCTTCTGAAGCCATGCAAATTGGACGAACTCACTTACCACCTGATGAACGGAGAAGAAGATTACTCAATCAACTCTGTTTCTACTGTGGTGAATCAGGACATCACTGTTCCAACTGTCCTGTTAAACCTGCTGCAAACCCCTATTCAAGTTATCGAGTGAGCCACATGTTCAATACTTTACAAATCAGTTTATGCTTGTCACTTCCCATCATTTTGTCAGTTGCTAATGAAAACCATCATTTTTCAGCGTTAATAGATTCTGGAGCTGCTGCAAATGTGATCCATCAAGATTTAGTTAAGCAGTTGAACATTCCTACAATCAAATGTGAGCCACCTATTGCTGTTACTGCCGTTGATGATGGTCCTGTCGGTAAAGGTCATATCACTCATCAAACACTTCCCATAAAACTTAGAGTTGGCCTGTTTCACATGGAAGAAATCACTCTATATGTTATATCATCACCACAAAACCCAGTTATCCTAGGATATCTTTGGTTGTCTACGCACGAACCACAGTTTTCCTGGAGGGAGAAGGAGTTGGTCACCTCATTGTCACTCTCACTGTCTAGAGCTGCCCACCAAGCTTCCAGTCTGCATGACTCATCTAGCCAAGAATCCAACTTCACCACCCACTAATGTCCCTACTGAGTATGCTGACTTAGCCGAGGTGTTTAGCAAAGACAAGGCCACCAAGTTGCCACCTCATCGCCCCTGGGACTGTGCCATTGACCTCCTTAACACCTCTCCACCTAAGAGTCGTGTTTATGCGCTGTCTATTTCTGAAACCAAGGCCATGGAAGAATACATTGAAGAGGCCTTATCTTATGGGTTTATTAGCCCATCCACCTCTCCCGCAGCATCTGGGTTCTTTTTTGTTGACAAGAAAGATGGTGGTTTAAGACCTTGTATTGACTATCGAGCACTCAACGCTATCACGGTTAAGAATCGCCATCCTTTGCCTCTTATCCCATCTTCTCTGGAGCAATTACGTGAGGCCAGCTATTTTACAAAATTGGATCTCAGATCTTCCTACAATCTCATCAGAATCCGTGAGGGTGATGAATGGAAGACGGCTTTTCTCACCAGCAGGGGGCACTACGAGTATTTGGTTATGCCATTTGGGTTGGCCAATGCACCTTCAATCTTCCAGTCCTTTGTTAATGAAGTTTTCAAGGATCTCTTGAATCAGTATGTGATTGTCTACATAGATGATATCTTGATCTACTCTTGCTCCATGGAGGATCATATCTCTCATGTAAGAACTGTGTTGTCACGCCTACTCCAGAATGGTCTTTTTGTCAAGGCAGAAAAGTGTGAGTTTCATGTTACATCAATTAAGTTCCTGGGATACAATATTAGCCATTCAGGAGTTGAGATGGATGACATCAAAGTAAAAGCTGTCACGGACTGGCCCACACCCAGCACTGTTAAAGAGTTACAACGATTTCTAGGATTTGCAAACTTCTACCATAGATTCATCTGTGATTTCAGTACCATAGCTGCACCTGTCACCTCACTACTTAAAGGAAAACCCAAGAAGTTAGTATGGACAGAGGCAGCTACTTCAGCAATCAATAAGCTCAAGTCCAGTTTCACCACAGCTCCCATTCTTAAGCATCCAGATCCTAAACTTCCCTTCATCGTCGAGGTTGATGTCTCCGACTGTGGAATCGGTGCTGTCCTCTCTCAGCGTCATGGAACACCCGGCAAGTTACACCCTTGTGCATTCTTCTCAAGAAAGTTAACTCCAGCCGAAAGAAATTACGATATTGGTAACAAGGAATTATTATCCATAAAGGCCACTCTTGAAGAATGGAGACACTGGCTAGAAGGCGCCCTTCATCCCTTTCAGGTCATTACAGACCACAAAAACCTAGAGTATATCAAGAATGCCAAGCTTTTGAATCCTTGTCAGGCAAGATGGGCACTTTTTTTCGCTCGATTCAATTTCGCAGTCACATACCGTCCAGGGAGCAAAAATAGTAAGGCAGATGCATTGTCACGTATCTATGACTCTGCCAATTCACAGATGAGACCAGAAACCATCTTACCACCATCCATCATCATCACACCCATCCAGTTGGACGTTATGGAAGAGATTCAACATGCCCAACACGAAGAGCCATCCCCTCCAGAGTGCCCAGCTGGGAAAATCTATGTTCCACCCAGTCTGCATAACAGAACCATTCAATGGGTTCACACATCCCCTGCTTCTGGACACCCTGGAATTAATCGCACCACGGCTTTGGTCAGAAATTCTTTTTGGTGGCACACATTATCTGCAGATGTCAGTAACTATGTACGTGCTTGTCAGATCTGTGCTCAGTCACGAACACCTCGACAATTGCCTGCAGGACTTCTAGAACCGCTACCAATTCCCCAATGGCCCTGGTCACACCTGTCTATTGACTTTGTCACTGATCTGCCTAACTCTCAAGGATTCACCACCATTATGGTCTCCATTGACCGCTTCTCTAAGTCTTGTCGTCTCATTCCATTGAAAGGAATACCCACTGCCATGGAAACTGCCCAAGTTTTGTTCAATCAAGTATTTAGGATTTACAGACTACCAGATGATATTGTGACTGATCGTGGGCCACAGTTCACATCCCGTGTTTGGAGAGCTTTTTGCAAACATTTAAACATCAACGTCAGTCTCACATCTGGCTATCATCCTCAAGCTAATGGTCAAGTAGAGCGTCTTAATCAGGAGATTGGTAGATACTTGAGATCATACTGTAGCCATGAACAGGAGAAATAGAGCATATTCCTCCCATGGGCAGAGTATGCCCAAAATTCCCTCACTCACTCTTCAGCTGGGCTTACCCCCTTCCAATGTGTTCTTGGATATCAGCCTCCTCTGTTTCCCTGGTCTGGGGAGCCATCTGTGCCTGCTGTGGATGATTGGATTAGAAGTAAACAGGTCTGGGACAATGCTCATCTCCGTCTCCAGCGGGCTATTCGATCTCAAACGATCCAAGCTGATCGACACAGACGTCCACACCCTGAGTATCAGCCAGGTCAAATGGTGTGGCTTTCCACTCGAGACCTAGGCCTGAAACTCCCGTGCAAGAAATTAAGTCCAAGGTACGTTGGTCCTTTTAAGATTATATGTCAAGTTAATCCTGTTACGTACCGTTTAGAGTTGCCTGCTAATTACCGCATCTCTCCGTCCTTTCATGTGTCCCTCCTGAAACCGGCCCACGGCCCATTGAGCCCCGAAACCACTGACGAAGAACCACCTCCACCGCTTGAGATCGAGGGAGCTCCTGCCTACCTAGTCCAGGAGATCCTAGATTCTCGCAGGAGGAGGGGTCAGATGCAATATCTCATTGACTGGGAGGGATACGGCCCGGAGGAGAGATCGTGGGTATCAACTAAGGACATCTTGGATTCATCACTTATCAGAGACTTTCACCAAACTCACCCAGATCATCCGGCACTCATACCAAGGGGTCGTCCTAGAAGAACACCTAGAGGGGGAGGGAATCTGTAACTTCTTCTCTTATCTCTTCATCACACTCTTTTTTGTCTTCTTCTCCTACTGTTGTTTTTATTTGCTTAAGTAACTCCAATTTCTCTTCTTCCCTCAACCCCTCAGTACTAAACAGGTTCTCATAATATGCTTTTACTTCTTTTAATATTTCCTCATTTGTTTCCACCACTACACCATTTTTTCATCTTATTTCTTTAATCATTCCAGCTTTCCCTCTTATTTTTTCTCGATCAAAGAAAAACTTTGTAAATGTTTATCCCTCCACAGTATATTTAGCTTTACTTCTTAGTCTTGCACCTTCATATTTTTTCTCTTCCATGTCTTTCAATATTCCATCCAATTATTTTATTTTTTTGTATATCTTTCCCATTCTCATTTAATTCCTTTTCCAATTGTTCTCTTATTTCTCTCTCCTTTTTCCTCTTACACATCTGTATTAATTTGCAATACTTTATTGTGAATTTATTTAATAAATATTTAACATTTTCCCACCATATCCTTTTATCTTCACTGTACATTTCATTCTCTTTTTCTTTTTCAATTATTTCTTTAAAGGGACAATAAGTAACTTTTTAGGTATTTTATTATCTAAAATCAATATTTTTATTCATAAATATGCCCTCAATGGTGTACAAACAATGTTTAAACTAATCCTCGTAAATGAAGAATTTATTATCTTTATATACATGGGACGGGTAGGTCGACGGAGGCTTCCATGTAGTTCCGCCATCTTGCAAAACTATAATAGCAGAGAGGGACAAAAAGTACTAAGCCAACGCGTTTCCACAACGCGTTTTCGGTCAGAGCCAGAAACGCAGGTGCAGAGCAGTGAGAGGCGCTTGAAACTGCACCGGCAAGTTTAAAAGTCTGGATTGCATTCTTATTATGGACCATACATATGCCGGGCCACAGGAGAAGAAAACATCGTCGCCAAAACAGTCAAAAATAGAACGTAATAGGAAATGTGACCGTAGATTACAGAAAACAAGAGTTAATGTTGGGGAAGCTTTTTCTAGGTGGAAAGAGCTAATGCTGGATAAAGATTTCAAAAGAGAGGCTGAAGTGGCCAGTTTTCTTCTCGACAGGTAAGTCAGTGTTACAATCTATATTACAATATTTTTTTTATATCTAACAATGCACATTATTCAGAAAATATAACGAATAAAGAAGACATAACTACTAATTACAATATTTCATGTTTTCCACAGTCAGTAATTCATACTGTAACATTCGTTTGTTTATGGTCATGTTGCAGTTTGTTTGAAATAACACACCTGTTCACCTGAAGGAAAACTCGACGAAGTGCTATTAGAAGACATCCCGTCAAAGCTTTTTGGTACATATCGCCTACCGTAGATGCAACGCGCATTTGAAAAAGCGAGGCGCTGGAGAGCAAAATTAGTTTGAATGCAAAATACAATTTCACCACTAGATGGGAGTAATTCCTACTTAGTGTCCCTTTAATACTTAACACATACTCCTCATTCTTCAAAACCTCCACAATTAAAACCCATACACCCGGCCATCTTTTCACTGAACTCCAGTCTACTTGCATAAAAAAATTGGTTTATGGTCACTTAAGCTTGATTCTTCATATTTAATGTTACAGATAAATCCTTCAATGTTCCTTGTACATGAAATAAAATCAATCCTTGTCTTACACATAAAATTCCCTACCAATTGCTTCCTTGAATATTCTTTCTTTTTTTTATTTCTTTCTCTCCATACATCAATTATATAATTTTCTTCCATTAATAATTTCAGTTCTTTTCTTCCTTTATTATTTTTAAAAACCACTCCATCACCCATTTCTAATTTACTGAAAACGGTATTAAAATCACCCATCATAATAACTTCTTTATGCTTTTTTAAAAAATCTCTTAATACATTAAAATATTCCTTCTTTTCATTCTCTACAGTCGGTGCATGAATATTAACTACAATAACTTTTTTCTCCTCATACTCCATTTCAACTGCAATACATTTCCCATCTACGTCATTATACAGTGGGGATCGAAAGTTTGGGCACCCCTTGCAGAATCTGTGAAAATATGAGTAATTTTCAAAAAATAAGAGAGATCATACTAAATGCATGATATTTTTTATTTAGTACTGTCCTGAGTAAGATATTGTACATAAAAGATATTAACATTTAGTCCACAAGACAAAAAAATAATTGCTGAAATTATTAAAATAACCCCACTCAAAAGTTTGGGAACCCTTGGTTCTTAGTACTGTGTGTGGTCACCTGATAATCCACCTGATAATTCACTGATGCTCCAGAAGGAAACAAGATGCATTAAGACCTGGGGGGTGAAAACTTTTGGAATTTGAAGATCAATGTAAATTGTACTTTATTTGTGTACTGGGAAACATACAAGTATCTTCTGTTGCTTACGTAGGGCAGAACTAAATTGAAAACAATTATATTTCAACAAAATAAGAAAAATTTGGCCATCTTCATCATGTTCAAAAGTTTTCACCCCCCAGCTCTTAATGCATCTTGTTTCCTTCTGGAGCATCAGTGAATGTTTTTAAATAGTTGTGTTTGAGTCCCTCAAATGTCCTCAGTCTGAAAAGATGTATCTCAAAATCATACAGTGACTGCTGGAAAGGGTTCAAATATGCAAAGATGCTGGAAAACTGAAGAATCTGCAGGACCTTAAAGATTTTTCTGAAGAACGCTGCTCAGTTTAACTGTTCAGAACAAACAAGGGACTCATGCACAACCATCACAAAACAGAAAGACAGTTGTGGATTATCAGGTGACCACACACAGTAATAACCAAGGGTTCACAAACTTTTGAGTGGGGTTATTTTAATAATTTCAGCAATTTTTTTGTCTTGTGGACTAAATATTAATATCTTTTATGTACAATATCTTACTCAGGACAGTACTAAATAAAAAATAACATGCATTTAGTATGATCTCTCTTACTTTTTTGAAAATTACTCATGTTTTCACAGATTCTGCAAGGGGTGCCCAAACTTTCGATCCCCACTGTATATTGTTTTACATGATACCCCACAGTTTTCTTTTAGTAAAATCCTCTTCCCAGCCTCCCATCACCATTGTTATAAAAAATCTCTCCGCTCCACCTTTTCCTTATTTCATTCATGTACTCTTCCCTACAGTTAGTTTTTGTAATAATCACATCCTCTCCTTTACACAGTTCTTTCACTTTTTCAAATTTTCCTAAGTTTGAAAGCCCTCTAGCATTAAAAGTAATAATTCTCATAAGCATAAAACATATAAAAACATACATAAGATCCAGGGCTGTTTGAAGGAATTTGGGGGCCCCAGGCAAAATTGACATAGAGGCCCCCCGACCCCCCGCACGCATGCAAAGCTTACAGGAACCACAGCATAGCCATACCGTTTAAGTTCACCCACACTTTAAATAAATAAAAAAGGTTTACAGTGCAAATACTGCTTGAAAAAATTGTTTGGTGGGAATTCAATAGTGATTTGCACTGTTTTTGTTTTCTAATAATATGACAGCACACACTTATCAGTTTAAACTCTGGGCTGTGCAGGATATCAGCTATAATTATAGAGCTTGTGGTACCTTGTGCTACATAGAGGAAACATCAGCACTGAGAAGTGATGCATCTGTTGATGTTGAGGATGAAGTTGATGGTGTAGCTGGGAAAATAATTGAAAAAAAAATTCTGAAATTACCTGTGAAGTACGTTTTACCATTTCACTGTTAGCATATTGTCAGAGGTCACTATTAACAGCTAAGGGGTGCGTTTCCCAAAACCATAGTGGATAAGTTAGATGGTAGACACTTTGTAATAACAATCATTAATAGATGGTAAATTGATAGTTAATGAATATTTAATCTTTGTCATTTAACTGTTAGCAAACTTTTTACTTATTATAAATTTTACCGAAGAATTTAAGATATGTTAACATTTCCATATTTTGATATTAGAAGGGAAGGGATGCAGGCAGCTGCTTTCACTACCATTGCTTAATAAACATCCCAAGCATATGTTTGATGCACGGAATTAATTGTGTGGTATAACCCCCATTTGGTAAATAGATTATCACGGTGGAATAGTATAGCATGCTATTTGCTATGCCACTTTCATCTAGGGCTGTAGCTATCAAATTTGTTAGTAATCGAGTATTCTACCAAAAATTCCATCGAGTAATCGGATAAAATGTGTTTTTGCTTATTAATATTAACTATGCAAGAGAAAATAACACTCCTGGGTCTCTTAAAATGAACAGCTAAGTTTCCTTTTTTAGAAAATTTTTATTTTTTTATTTTTAAATGCATAGAATGCAATGCATACATCAAAAATAAACATTTAATTATTATCCATTGTTTCTCTGTATGTACTTGTACTGTGAACAATGACAATAAAGTTGACAGATGAATTAAGTGCATTTAAGCTCCATTCAGTTGGGGTTTTAAATAAAGCATTTTCTGAGATGCACATTAAACATTAAACACAAAACATTAATTTAATTTATATTTTAATTATTGAAAATTAAGCAAACTTAGCTTTTTGGTAAACAATGGGGATTTACTATTAAAAGTAAAACATGGAAGACATTTTGTGTGATTAAACCTTAAAAGAAAAAAACGTTAGATTTTTTTTTAGTAGTAGGCTATGTACTTTCTGCTGAACAATAGTAATACATCAAAACAGGACTTTTATTTAGACGGGTTGACGTACCTTTACAGTTCTGTGTTTGTGATGTGACGCTAGTTTTACTCAAATCAAACGGTCAAATGCTCATGAAGTGACTGTCAGAGCAGTTCTGGAGATGTTGTTCATGTGTTCACGTCTTTAGCGAGACAGCAGACGCTGAAATTACTGCAAGCCTCACGTGTGCTTCAGTGTGTGTTAATAAAGGAAGTCGCGCTTCTGCTCCATTCATTAACAGAGACACGCAGAACATGCAGGATTCATATTTAAATAGACTGTTCTGGCTTAATATTTACAGATATTAGTCCATCACATGAGATCACTTGGTTGGCTGGCTGCTATCAGCGACTACTGAGAGGGGCCCCCTTGAGGGGGATCCTGATAACAGTGTCATTACACGTTACTGCATTGACGATCAAAGGGGCGCTCACACAGTGTCGTTGCATTTTATTCTTAACCAGTCATTGTCTTGGGGCCCCAGGCCAGCTCGGGGCCCCAAGTAATTGCTTGGTTTGCCTACCTTGTTGCGACGGGCTTGATGAGATCCATCATCTCAGTCCATCTCCTCCAAACCCTTTAGCAGCTCATACTTATTTGCACACTCAATCCCATCTTCTTTAAGCACTCTTTTTCTTGCAGTATCTAGATTGGGCATTACCTTTACAGATCTTCTTTTTGATGATTTCCCCTGCGTCTCCTCATTTTCTTGTCCTTTTTCACACTCTTTTGTAGCAGAAACATTCTCATTACTCTCATAATTAAGTTCCACAGGGTCCATCTCCTTTTGCACACTGTCCGTCACATCCATCGTTGTTCATGAAATTCCCTCCTGTTGTGCATCACTCAGTACTTTATTCCTTTTATCATCCAGTTCCACATTATCCAAAGCATATTGCAAGCTGTCAGTCAAATTCATCTGTGTCCAAATTCCCCCCTCCTGTTGTGTTTGTATGATCGGTTCGGTACACTCTTTCTGTTGTTCTGTATCCTTATTTAATTCCAGTCCTTCACCACGTACCCTTTCTCCAAAGTCTCGCTGCTCGTTGTCTCTTTCATGCACCTGCCCGCCCACCTGCTGCTCCTCCTCCTCACCCTGCATCCAACACTCACACTTATTTAAAACCAAATTGCACTCCGGGCAGGTCACAGCATTGCAGTTTCTCGCGAAGTGGCCTCTTTCCTCGCATTTATGGCACTTTAACTCCGGGCAGTCCTTCACCACATGATCTGGGCTCATGCACAGCCGACAAGTCTTCACCTGATGGCTGTGCATCACCCGAAAGTATTGTGGACCCTCTGCCGTTTCTATTTTTATGCTGTAAGGGAGGGAGACCACCTGCTTCGGGAACTGAGCTTTTATATATCTTGTCCCATCCTCAATGCTGGTACCCGGATAAACACGCCGCTTTATTTTTTAAATTGGGGAAACCCCCCCAAACCAGTTTATTTAAAATCTCTTCATCAGCAAGGTAGACGAGCAGATGCATGAAAGAGACAAGTTTTCTTTATCTCACAGTTCACTCCTTTAATTAACAATCCCTCAATCAGTTTATCACAAGTTTCTTCTTTTTCCATTGTCAGTTCATATTCTTTTCCTTGTCTTGGCCTTAGTGCCAAGATTTCCCCATATCCACATTTTTCCGTCACCACTTTAATAATATCCACAGCCCTCACCTCATTTACGTTCTCCACATTCACAATCACAGTTGCCTCCTTTAAGTATTTCCTTTCACCAAATTTATCTCTTGCATCTTGTTTTTTACCGTGTCCTGCTCGTTGTCGAAACTCCAGTCCAGTGTCGTTTGCCATGCGTGTCTCTCCAACCGGTCCTGTGTCGTTATCCATTAATCTGTCCATTTTAAGAGAAAAATAGAAAACAAAAAACAGAGAAACCACCCTTCAGTCAGCAAAAAGCTGCTGTTAGGTGGTTTAAAACTAAAAAAAAAAAAACACACAAAAACTGAATTAAAGCCCAAAAACAACTTACAAACAAACACAAACAGAAAAAATAAAATGGAGGAGAGCCATCCTCTCCCAACTGCAGCCAACACTACGAAAGCTGCTGCAAAGAGAGGGCTATTTAAAGATCAGCCAATCTTATCACAAGTACATTATATAAGTAGGGAAGAAAACCCAAAAGCTTACAGCACCTGGCATTCCCAGGCGGTCTCCCATCCAAGTACTAACCAGAACCAAACATGCTAAGATTCAAAGATTGGGCATTGAATTTTTTTTTTTTTTTTGCAAGATTATCATATAATTAGTGAAAAATTTCCAAAATGCTTACAGCACCTGGTATTCCCAGGCGGTCTCCCATCCAAGTACTAACCAGGCCCAAACCTGCTTAGATTCCGAGATCAGATGAGATCGGGCATAGCTTTTTTCTTTTCTTTTTTTTTTATCATTTCACATTTGACATATACATAAATTCCAATACATATCACATCATATCATATTCACTCATTCTATATTCATTATTGAATCTCACCCTCCATTATACACTCACACCTACAAGCCTAATTATCCAGGCATATTTATCATACAGTATGTTCTTTAAAGCATTGCAGAACTCTAGGATTGTTCCCCGTAATTATATTATAAAACCCCTCAGTCTGCCCATTCATACTTAAATATTCATATAGGATCTGTATATTCCTTTCCAATTTCCTTCTAAAGAAGACCCACATATCAACATTACCTTGTTTTCCTTTCATCACATTACGTCTACTTCATATTGCATACCTCGCCACGTTTAAAATAAAAATGACAATATATTTATTTTTGCCTTTTCCTTTTAAACCCAGTAAAAATACCTTATACCATTCAATTTGTTGTTCAAATTCCTCTCCTAAGATTCCCTCTACAAATAATTTAATTTTCCTAATAAAATCCTGAAGATTTGAACACAATAAAAACAAAAGTAGCACCCCTTCATCTTCCTTTCCACAGACATCACATCTTGCATTCTGTACAATCCTCATTTTACATAACCTCATTTTTGTGTAAATTACATTATGTCTTAAGAGAAAATTAAAGTTCTCAATTATTGGATCCATCTATCTTATTCTTAAATTCCCCCAAATGTCATCAGATTCAGTCCCTGGGAATAACCTATTCCAAAAGCCATTTGCTATTGGTTGGACAAAAATCCTCCTCCTAAAGAAATTATAAAACACTTTTAAAGGACATGATTGAATTAAAATTTTACGCTCACTTTCTCTTAAACACTCTTCAACCTTTCCCAGTCCTTCATCCTCTTTCATAATTCCTTCAATCCATTCCTTTGGAACTCCTTTTTTTATTTGATCAAATTGTTGTTTCACCGTACGTCTCTCTACCTCTTCCCCAATACCCTCAATTTCATCTGTTATGCCTTGTACTGGTATAAAGCCATCTATAACCTCATACAGATTATCTCTAACTTTAATTATCCCAGCTGCAATCCATTTTAAAAAAAATATATAATTCCTTACCTTCATATAAAATATTGGAATTTAAAAACAATGGATGATTCAAAAACTCATTCTTCAATCAATCACCTTTATTTATATAGTGCTTTAAACAAAATACATTCCGTCAAAGCACTGAACAACATTCATTTGGAAAACAGTGTCTCAATAATGCAAAATGATAGTTAAAGGCAGTTCATCATTGAATTCAGTTATGTCATCTCTGTTCAGTTGAAATAGTGTCTGTTTTTATTTGCAATCAAGTCAATGATATCGCTGTAGATGAAGTGACCCCAACTAAGCAAGCCAGAGGCGACAGCGGCAAGGAACCGAAACTCCATCGGTGACAGAATGGAGAAAAAAACCTTGGGAGAAACCAGGCTCAGTTGGGGGGTCAGTTCTCCTCTGACCAGACGAAAACCAGTAGTTCAATTCCAGGCTGCAGCAAAGTCAGATTGTGCAGAAGAATCATCTGTTTCTTGTGGTCTTGTCCTGGTGCTCCTCTAAAACAAGGGTTTTACAGGGGATCTGTATCTGGGGCTCTAATTGTCCTGGTCTCCTCTGTCTTTCAGGGCAGTAGAGGTCCTTTCTAGGTGCTGATCCACCATCTGGTCTGGATACGTACTGGATCCGGGTGACTGCAGTGACCCTCTGATCTGGACACAGACTGGATCTCGTGGCCACGGTGACCTCGGAACAAGAGAGAAACAGACAAATATTAGCGTAGATGCCATTCTTCTAATGATGTAGAAAGTACGGTGTTATGTGAAGTGTTTCCGGTTCCGGTTTACCTAATTAATGCAGCCTAAAAATCCTTTAACGGATTTGGATATTAAAAGCATATTAGTATGTTATGTGTATGCCAGGATAAAGAGATTGGTCTTTAATCTAGATTTAAACTGCAAGAGTGTGTCTGCCTCCCGAACAATGTTAGGTAGGTTATTCCAGAGTTTAGGCGCCAAATAGGAAAAGGATCTGCCGCCCGCAGTTGATTTTGATATTCTAGGTATTATCAAATTGCCTGAGTTTTGAGAACGTAGCGGACGTAGAGGAGTATAATGTAAAAGGAGCTCATTCAAATACTGAGGTGCTAAACCATTCAGGGCTTTATAAGTAATAAGCAATATTTTAAAATCTATACGATGTTTGATAGGGAGCCAGTGCAGTGTGGACAGGACCGGGCTAATATGGTCATACTTCTTGGTTCTAGTAAGAACTCTTGCTGCTGCATTTTGGACTAGCTGTAGTTTGTTTACCAAGCGTGCAGAACAACCACCCAATAAAGCATTACAATAGTCTAACCTTGAAGTCATAAATGCATGGATTAACATTTCTGCATTTGACATTGAGAGCATAGGCCGTAATTTAGATATATTTTTGAGATGGAAAAATGCAGTTTTACAAATGCTAGAAACGTGGCTTTCTAAGGAAAGATTGCGATCAAGTAGCACACCTAGGTTCCTAACTGATGACGAAGAATTGACAGAGCAACCATCAAGTCTTAGACAGTGTTCTAGGTTATTACAAGCAGAGTTTTTAGGCCCTATGATTAACACCTCTGTTTTTTTCTGAATTTAGCAGTAAGAAATTACTCGTCATCCAATTTTTTATATCGACTATGCATTCCATTAGTTTTTCAAATTGGTGTGTTTCACCAGGCTGCGAGGAAATATAGAGCTGCGTGTCATCAGCATAACAGTGAAAGCTAACACCATGTTTCCTGATGATATCTCCCAAGGGTAACATATAAAGCGTGAAGAGTAGCGGCCCTAGTACTGAGCCTTGAGGTACTCCATACTGCACTTGTGATCGATATGATACATCTTCATTCACTGCTACGAACTGATGGCGGTCATATAAGTACGATTTAAACCATGCTAATGCACTTCCACTGATGCCAACAAAGTGTTCAAGTCTATGCAAAAGAATGTTGTGGTCAATTGTGTCAAACGCAGCACTAAGATCCAATAAAACTAATAGAGAGATACACCCACGATCAGATGATAAGAGCAGATCATTTGTAACTCTAAGGAGAGCAGTCTCAGTACTATGATACGGTCTAAATCCTGACTGGAAATCCTCACATATACCATTATTCTCTAAGAAGGAATATAATTGTGAGGATACCACCTTTTCTAGTATCTTGGACAGAAAAGGGAGATTCGAGATTGGTCTATAATTAACAAGTTCTCTGGGGTCAAGTTGTGGCTTTTTTATGAGAGGCTTAATAACAGCCAGTTTGAAGGTTTTGGGGACATATCTTAATGACAATGAGGAATTAATAATAGTCAGAAGAGGACCTAGGACTTCTGGAAGCACCTCTTTTAAGAGCTTAGATGGTATAGGGTCTAACATACATGTTGTTGGTTTAGATGATTTAACAAGTTTATACAATTCTTCCTCTCCTATAGTAGAGAATGAGTGGAACTGTTCCTCAGGGGGTCTATAGTGCACTGTCTGATGTGATACGGTAGCTGACGGCTGAATGGTTGCAATTTTATCTCTAATAGTATCGATTTTAGAAGTAAAGTAGTTCATAAAGTCATTACTGTTGTGGTGTTGGGAAATGTCAACACTTGTTGAGGCTTTATTTTTCGTTAATTTAGCCACTGTATTGAATAAATACCTGGGGTTATGTTTGTTTTCGTCTAAAAGAGAAGAAAAGTAATCAGATCTAGCAGTTTTTAATGCTTTTCTATATGATATGCTACTTTCCCTCCAAGCAATACGAAATACCTCTAGTTTTGTTTTCCTCCAGCTGCGCTCCATTTTTCGGGCTGCTCTCTTTAGGGTGCGAGTATGCTCATTATACCATGGTGGCAAACTGTTTTCCTTAACTTTCCTTAAGCGTAAAGGAGCAACTGTATTTAAAGTGCTAGAAAAGAGAGAGTCCATAGTTTCTGTTACATCATCAAGTTGTTCTGAGGTTTTGGATATGCTAAGGAATTCGGATACATCAGGAAGATAACTTAAAAAGCAGTCTTTTGTGGTAGAAGTGATGGTTCTTCGATACTTGTAACAAGAAGTAGAATTTACAATTTTGGCTATATGAAGTTTACACAGAACTAAATAATGATCTGAGATATCATCACTTGGCTGAATAATTTCAACACTATAAACATCAATTCCATGTGACAGTATTAAATCTAGAGTATGATTTCGACAATGAGTAGGTCCTGAAACATGTTGTCTAACACCAATAGAGTTCAGAATGTCTATAAATGCTGATCCCAATGCATCTTTTTCATTATCGACATGGATATTAAAATCACCAACTATTAAGACTTTATCTGCAGCCAGAACTAACTCGGATGTAAAATCACCAAACTCTATAATAAAGTCTGTATGGTGCCCTGGTGGCCTGTATACAGTAGCCAGTACAAACATAACAGGGGATTTATCATTAACATTGGTTTCTCTGGATAATGTTATATGAAGCACCATTACTTCAAACGAGTTATACTTGAAGCCTGCCCTCTGAGAAATCCTGAAAACATTGTTATAAATTGAAGCAACTCCTCCCCCTTTGCCTTTTAGACGCGGCTCGTGTTTATAACAATAATCTTGGGGGGTGGACTCATTTAAAATAATGTAATCATCAGGTTTTAGCCAAGTTTCTGTCAAACAGAGCACATCTATATTATGATCCGTTATCATATTATTTACAAAAAGTGTTTTCGTAGAAATGGATCTGATATTCAATAAGCCAATCTTTATCATTTGTTTATCCATATTGCATTTGTTTTTTATTTGTTGAACCTCAATTAAATTGTTAACCTTAACTTGGTTTGGACGTTTTTTGTATTTTCTAGTTCGGGGAACAGACACAGTCTCTATAGTGTGATATCTAGGTGAAAGAGTCTCTATGTGCTGAGAATTAACTGACCTCTGTGACGGGAGGCAGCTAGCAGACGGTCGGTTTAGCCAGTCTGTCTGCTTCCTGACCTGGGCCCCAGTTAGTCAAGTATAAACACTAAGACTATGTGCCATATTTCTAGACAGAAGAGCAGCACCACCCCAGGAGGGATGAAGACCATCTCTTTTCAACAGGTCAGGTCTGCCCCAAAAGCTCGTCCAATTGTCTATGAAACCTATGTTATTCTGTGGGCACCACTTAGACATCCAGCCATTGAGTGATGACAATGTGCTATGCATCTCGTCACCACGGTAAGCAGGCAGGGGACCAGAGCATATTACAGTGTCTGACATCGTGCTTGCAAGTTCACACACCTCTTTAAAGTTATTTTTAGTGATCTCTCTGACTGGCGAAGTCGAACATCATTAGCGCCGGCATGAATAACAATCTTACTGTATTTATGCTTAGCATTAGCCAGCACTTTTAAATTTGCCAAGATGTCAGGCGCTCTGGCTCCCGGTAAACATTTGACTATGGTGGCTGGTGTCTCTATATTCACGTTCCGTACAATAGAATCGCCAATAACTAGAGCACTTTCATCAGGTTTCTCAGTGGGTGCATCACTGAGTGGGGAGAACCTGTTTAATGTTTTGATTGGAACAGAAGAGCGGTGTTTTGACCCACGACTACGCTGCCTCACCGTCACCCAGTTGCCCTGCTGCAGGGGCTCTGCTGGAACCGGACAATGTACAGGAGTCCCTGAGCTAGACGCATCCAAAGCCATATCTAGAGCCCTAACATTCTTACTGTCCTCAATTAAAGTTTGGATGCGTGTCTCTAATTCTGAAATCTTCTCTGTCAGCCTAACTATTTCCCTGCATTTATCACATGTGAATCCCTCATCGGCGACAGAGATAGATAAACTGTACATGTGGCAAGAGGTGCAAATAACAATTGTAGGAGAAGCCATTACTCACCGTGCTTGATGAAATATTCTTACTGCGGTTGTTTGATGAACTTGTGGAAAACTGCAGCGTGAGAGAGGATAGGAGAAAAGAAAACGCTAATGACAAGCTAACGAGTGCTAACGCTTTACAGGTGTCCATTCTTTCCTTCTGGCATATACACAACAAGCCTCCAGAACCTCTCTATAGAATTCCGATACCCCCTTTAACATATGTTCTTTCAATTTCATCCAAATTATTCCTTCTCCTATATTAAGACCTCCACACTATAGAACTTGTCTCGACGACATAAAGGCCTGGATGGCTCTGAACTTTTTACATTTTAATGATAAAAAAACAGAAGTGATGGTTTTCGGAGGCACCACTGGGACCCCGCCTGTAGATCTGGGCTCCTTAGCACCCTATATTATACCTATTATCACAAACCTAGGAGTTAAAGTGGACCCTGAGCTTAAATTTGACAGTCAGATCAAAGCTGTTGTCAAATCAAGCTTCTTTCATTTAAGGCAGCTGGCCAAAATAAAACCAATGCTGTCAAGACAACATTTCGAAACCGTTATCCACGCCTTTGTAACTACACGGCTGGACTACTGTAACTCACTATATGTGGGGGTTAGTGGGTCCTCCATCAACCGTCTCCAGTTGATACAAAATGCAGCAGCACGTCTTTTAACGGGCACACGTAAACATGAGCACATTTCCCCTATTTTAGCTTCATTACACTGGCTGCCTATTCAATTTAGGATCCATTTTAAAATTCTGTTATTTGCTTTTAAATCACTAAATGGTCTTGCTCCGCCATACCTCTCTGAGCTTCTACACTCTTATAAACCCGTCCGCTCTCTAAGATCAGATGATCAGCTGCTCCTGACTGTGCCTAAAACTAAGCGTAAGCTCAGAGGGGACCGTGCCTTTGCTGTGTCTGCCCCTAAACTGTGGAATGATCTGCCTTTGCATGTTAAGCAGGCCTCTTCTTTATCTGTTTTTAAAACCCTTCTTAAAACCCATCTTTTCTCTTTGGCTTTTGACACCTAGTAAGAGGTCGACTTTATTTACTTGTTTCAATTTGTTACTTTGAATGCTTTTATTCTGTGGTTATAAATGTTACATATGTTTATTTTATCTATTTTATTTTTATTTATTTTTCTGTACAGCACTTTGGTCTACTGTGGTTGTTGTAAAGTGCTTAACAAATAAAGTTGGTATGGTATGGTATGGTACACTAGTTTAAGAAATATTTAATTCCCTCCTTCCACTCTTGTTTATTATCTCTATTTAAAAATTTCTTCATTATCTTAACCCTTAAACTCTTCATTCTTAAACCCGGATCCAACAAACCCAAACCTCCCTTTTCAACAGGCCCTATCATCGTGTCATATGCAATCTTTGCTGGTTTCCCCTCCCATATAAAATTTTAAATAGACTTTTTCAACCTCTTATAAACCCAAATTGGTAATGAAGTGACCTCTAACGCATACCAAATTTTTGAAAGCATTAGCGCATTCACAACCAAAATTTTGCCTCTCAAGTTCAACACTCGTTGTTTCCAAAAAGTCAACTTTCTCTCCATTCCTCCTACAATCTCATCCCATATTATGTCTCTCGTTTTCTTTTCATCCTTTCCAATTCTAATTCCCAAGATTTTCATATTTTCCACCTCCTCTTTAAAATTAAAATAGCCATATAATTGCTCTGTTATTTTCTATATTTATTTTTGCTCCAGAACCCCTACAATATTTTTGTATTTTGCCCATAGCCTCATTAATACTCCCAATATCCTTTACAATCAAAGTTTTATCATCTGCATATTGATAATTTTTTTGTTCTTTTCCCCTCCCCCCAAAACCAATTCCTTTAATCTTTTCCTCTTCTGCAACAATACTGTATAATAATGCAGATAAGGGACATCCCTGTCTTATTGACCTTGTTATGCCAAAAGCCTCTGTCACAAAACCATTACACTTCACAAAGCTAATTGCATCTTTATATAAAACTCTAATCCATTTTATAAACATATTCCCAAAACCACATTTCTCTAAAAGTTTAAATAAATAATCATGCTCTACCCTATCATAGGCTTTTTCTAAATCTAAGCTCACCATATAACCTTCCTTTTTAGTCTCTACCATGTACCTTATTTTATCTCTTATATTACTTACTGTATCTGTAATTTCCCTCCCTATGATTGAATACGCCTGATTTGTGTTCTTAAAAGCCTTATTAAATTCACTAGTCAATCCATCTGCCCCGGGACTATTCCCATTATTCAACTGTGATATTGCTACCTCTACTTCTTCATCTGAAATGCCCCTATCACACATTTCTTTATCCTCCCTAGTTAAGGTTATCTTAACCTTACTTAATAAATACTCCTTTTCTTCTTCTTGCGTCCCCTCCCTTTTAAAAAGACGTTCATAAAACTCCTTTATACTCCCCAGTATCTCTCTAGTTCCCTTTACCCTACTTCCATCTTGTTTTAAAACCTTGTTTATTATATCAGCCCTCTGTCTATTTTCCTCTAAACCAAATAATTTTGTGTACCTTTCACCTTCTATTACATGTTTAGCCCTACTTCTAATCATAGCCCCTCTACATTTTCCTTTTTCAATCTCCTTTAATCTATTCTCATAAACTTAAATTGTTTCTATATCCCCTTTCTCTTTTTGTAGTTCTTCTTTCAACACCTTTCTAACACTTTGCTCTTCTTTCCTCTTAGTCCTTTGTATCAAACCACCATACCTTATTGAATATTATTTTCTTTCATACTTTACATTATCCCATCATACTCTTTTATCTTCATAAATTTCATTTTCTCTCTTTCATTATTCTACTATCTTCATTTTATACCCTTCATCTTTCAAAAGATCATTATTTAAACACACCGGCGGCGCCAGGGGGGGTCTTGGGGGGTCTCAAGACTCTGCCAAAAAATGCCTTGACCCCCCATTTGACCCCCCAGCCTCTTCCTGATTAAAAAATATATATATTTGGGATAAAGATCCAAAAATGTTTCTCTTCAAACTACGCAGAACAATAATAAAAAATAATTATTTCGACATTTATTCATACACTGAACCGAGAACCGTTTCTGTCGGACGCGTCCGATTCGAGAACCGATGAGCTGATGATAACTGCGCATGCGTGATTCAGCGCGAAGCAGACTGACACAGAACGCATCTGAACCGAACTGATTCTTTTGGTGATTGATTCTGAACTGATTATTTGCTAATGTTATAAGCGCGGGTAAACCAAAGGCTTGAATGAAGGACAATCATCGCCAATGACGGCATTACATCGAGCGCAAAAGAACCGGTGAACCATTTTTTTTTTCAGCTGGTTTATTTGATCGAATTGTCCGAAAGAACCGGTGTCCTGACATTTTATCCTACCCTGTCAGATTTTCCTACCCGGTTTACTGCGCACGCGCACATCAATATCGCGTCCTTTGTCTCATGCTAAACAACGATATTTAATGTATCTGCATTACTGTAAGGGTAGGTTTAGGGTTGGGGTAGGTGTAGACTTTAATAAAAACGCAATCTAATGGTAGAAACTAATATTTATTGTTGGTTTCCTGTAACTGTATCCCTTCTAGCTACAACCGTGAATATAACACATAATTACTGTATTTGTAGTACTGTAAGGTTATGATTAGGGTTGTGGTAGGTGTAGACATTAATAAATCATAACTTTACAGTAGCATTTTTCGTTGTACCCACTGTTTTAGTGGGAGGTAGGAAAATCTGACCGGGTAGGACAAATCGACAGAACACCGGTTCACTTGAGCACCTGCTCCTTTGCCCCTTAAGTGCCCTTTTGTCAAAGCAAAATTTCCTCAATTTTTTTTTGTAATAACATAAACTTTTGTGAATGCCTGACCATGCCCAATCATAATATTAGTACAATTTATTAATAATAATTTAGCCGTAAATAAAATGACCAACATGATGACAGTTCACCTGAATACGACCTCATCCACTCGGGAAGATTCCTCATGCTGCACGCGCATTTTTTAATTGCTAGAGGATATTTTCAACATCGTGGCAGCTGGTAAGCGGTGTTTCATTCTCAGCGAAGTGATTTTGGTGTTTATTTACTTATTATTATTTTACAAGAACGATGTGATGTGAGAACATGCAGATATGTTGTTTATATTGCTATGTGTAGCCTGTAGTGTAGAAGTAACACTAGCGTGCTGTTTGAGGGAGAAAAGCTTCACAGGCATCGAGGGGTCTGGTCTTTTTTATGTTATTTGAATAAACTTTTATTATATTACAGTACTTATTTATTTTTAACACGTAAAAATAATTATCACAACACTGGTAAGGCTTATTCAGATTTTCTCATTCTCTGAATTATCATTATAAAAATAAAAACAATTCAGAAATGAATTAAAAGATAATTATATTTTAAATGTGATGCAAATATTTTTTCTACAAAAGCAACAGTGTTTACAACAGCAAGACCACTTTAGCCTGTAAACTCAATAATATCCATCTGGAAATAAATGTTAAAATATCAATGTCAATAAAAATGCATAATATACCTGACATGAACGTGCAGTGTGAAGGATTTGAATAACAAATGTAGCCTGTCATTTGTTTACATTGCAAAGGTGTTTTTGTTGTTTAGTAGCAGAAATATGCAGTTATTAGCCATGTCCACTGTATTTTTTGTTGGTTTTCATGAGACCCCCCTTGAAAAGACCAGGACCCCCCCATTGCCCCCCCAATCAAAATTGTCTGGAGCCGCCACTGTTTAAACACCATATTCCCTTTCCTCTCTCCACCCCTGTTCCATTCATATGTACTATTACAGTATTTCACAATTGCTAAAACACTAATGCCCATTCTCTGAACCCAATGCTCAGTGGCTTAAACCAATTTGTCGAATCAGGTGTAGGTGAATCAAAATCTTACAGTTTTTTTGGATTGCTTAAGCACGATTTTCAAAACAGGGCCCGTGTTTTCTAAACTCTACACACAATTAGCACAACCACACACCCAATTAGCAAAACACTACAGATCCTTTACATAATTAAACACCCTTGGAAAAAGTATACACTTCTGTTTAAAAACCACACTTTGTTACCATATGAAACACACACGTTCCACATTACTATACTCTGTTTGCACGAGTTACACTCTGCTGTGATAAACCTAAAACCCTTTTAGCACTTCTATTTCCCTATGATTAGAGTATGCTACCATCAACAAGGTACACATATAATGTTAATTCACCACTCAAAACAAGACCAATGTTGCAGACTGAAGAAACTCATTTATTTCACGCCCAAAATGTTGACATGGAGATTCATAACAAAATGTCCCTTTACATATTGTACTGCAAGTTTACTGTTAAAAAAAAAAAAAAAAAAAAACACTAGACATTGTCTCTTCGCCTAGCTGGATCTGGCTAGAGATTTTCATCAACATCGCAGGCAATGTTGTCATTAGCAAGACACCTTGGAAGGAAACGTCTTGAATGGCGAATCCATCCTTTTATTGCTGCTACCTCCATCTGGTCACAGGCCTCCTCCATGGCTTGGATGAGGGGAATCTCAGCCTGGAGACGGAGATCATATACCTTCCACCGCCATGCCGAAAAAAACCTCTTCTATAGGGTTGAGGAATGGAGAGTATGGTGGAAGATATAGGACGGTGAAATGTGGATGTTGCTGAAACCAGTTCTGAACCAGAGCAGAGCGGTGGAAAGACACATTGTCCCAGACAACAGTGTATTGCATATGATCGATTGGATTTTGCTGTGGTTATGTTGTGCAATTGGTCCAAGAATGGAAGCACGAGTGCTGTGTTGTAAGGGCCCATGGCGGTGGAGGACCCCATTCTGTGTAACGGCTGCACAGAGTGCTATATTACCCCCACGTTGCCCTGGGACATTGACTATAGCCCTGTGGCCAATGAGGTTTCTTCCCCTCCTTCGTGTTCTCGTCAGGTGGAACCCAGTCTCATCTACTTAAATGAACTCATGCAGGATCTTCTCTCCATCCATTCGTAAACTCTCTGAAGAACAGGGTCAGACAAAATTGTGTAGTTCAGTGTAAATCTAGTATACATATTACACTACAGTACTGTAAAAGATATTAGACAGTATGTCTAATATCTCCCTCTCTTACTGTTCTGTGAACATAGGAGGTCTTCCCCCTTGTCGTTCCTGACCCTCAATCCTATACAGAAAAAAAACCCCGTATACAATAGTACAGTAATTTCACAGGAAAAGGTAACAGAAATGCTGATAGTGCATAGAATACAGAACTGTAAGCAGTTACTGAAACCGTGCAGATGTTTTTGATACGATGGCATTTTTACAATACCTATTTTCCAGTCGAAATGTTCTTATCACACTTGCCACTGTATATCGGCTTAGATTTGTCTGTACTCATAGTTCAGCCTCCCTCCGCGTCAGGCCGTGGTTGACAACGTGGTCAACCAGTGTTGCGCAGATCTCATTCGTCAGATTCGGTCCTCTTTGAGCATCTTCTTGTCCTCCTCCTCCTCCTCCTCCAGCATGGCCTCCATCTCTTCCTCTGTTGATTCCTCTTCCTCCTCTTCCTCCTTGTCCTCCTCCATGTTCTTCTCCTCGTTCTCCTCCTTGTCTTACTCTTGACTCTTTCCATTGTGCTTGAAGACAGATGAACTCACCTGCTGCTGTTTATAGTGCTTATACACCTGATTGGTGTGTCTACAACTAAGCAAACAATTGTTTCCACACCTGATGACTGTGTTGAACCAATTGGTTGGACGGTGCGGTAATTTGACAGTCAGTGCTTTGGTATTGCAAGGAAGTGACTTCATGATAGATTTTTGTGTGTAATGTATGTTAAGTGTGTTTAGTGTTTTGCAAATCATTGTGTGTAGAGTTTTGCAACAAGTGTGAGGTTGACAATGTGCTTATAGTTGTGCAAATATGGGCTGATGTTTTGCTTCTTGAGTGTAAGGTTTTGCTAATGGTGTACTACTTTTAATTTTAGTGTGTAAGCAATCCAAAAAAACTGTAAACAAGTTCAGGTAGTTTAAGCCAGAATATAAGCCAGTACAGGTGGCAATGTTTTGTGCAATACGCAATTGCACAGTTTTTTGTAATACGCTTTGCATTTAGAGTTGGCTTACTTTATTTTTATGCTGAAAACACAGAAATTCTATAATGTATTACTTGCAGTACTACCAGTATGCAATATATTTGCTGTACTGAGTTGTGAATTATTTACTTTTATTTCTGGCAAAATTATTTTCTATATGCAATAAAAACGACATGCCCTGGACGTTGTATTGTCATTTTTTTGATGTAGTGTCTAATGAATGCTGATGAGTGTTTATATATTGACTGACTGTGTTTGTTTTGAAAGCAGTGTTTGATTTTGAGCACAGATCAAATGGTTTTTAGGCAAGTGTTTGATTTTTGCCAGAAGAGTCAGGGGTTTTGTGAACATAGTTTAAAGACTGGGTTTTGTGTTTAAAATTTTGAGAATATGGGTTAAGGTTTCAAGAAATGTGTTTTAGCAATTGTGAAATACTGTAACATCCCATGATCACTTAAAGAAGTCATCTTATAATATATTTTATCCATCTTACTCTCCATGTGTCTTGTAATTAATATAAAGTCTATTCTACTTTGCTTCATTTTATCCTTCACCAATTGTCGTCTTGAAAAATCTTTTATACCATCATTCCTCTCTCTCCATATATCAATTAGATCATATTTATCCATTAATTTAAGCAACTCTTCCCTCCCACTATCTCTTTTATAGACCATATCATTTGCTATAACCAATCTAATAAAAACTGTATTAAAATCTCCCATTTCAATAATATTTCCCCATTTCTCCATCTGACCATTTAAATCCTTAAAAAACATTTTCTTCTCAGCCTCTTCATTTGGTGCATGTACATTACACACAAAAACATTTTCCCCTCCTATAACCATTTTCACAATAATACATTTCCCTCCATTATCCCGATATATGATTTCAACATCATCATTCATGTGTCTTTTACATAAAACCGCACGCCTTTCCCAATCCCCCCACCATTGTTATAATAAATTCCTCCTCTCCAACTTCTTTTAAAGCATTCAATCATTTCATCTTTCTAAAATGTTTCTAATAATAATATTACATCAGCTTTTTTGCATAGCGCTTTCATTTTCCCAAATGTATCCATTTTTGTTAAATCCCTCACATTGATTGAAACAATACATAGAGCCATTAACAACAAAACATTCATATTTCATACTTTTCTCCCACATTCTCCATTAAAACTCCATCTTCATTTGTACCTGAGTTTCTTCTCCTTCTCTGTCCTTTTTCTCTACTTTCTCCTACATATGATTTAAGGTCCAATATTCCTCTCTTCATTCCCCTCCTCAGCTCCTCCAAATTTACTTCTATGCATTCCTCTACTTGCTCCTTCTCCTTTTTATTCTCCTGTCTTTCTTTTATTATATCATCCACCGGACCCCTACACCCCTCTATCATATGTTCCACCATTTCAACCCCCTCTCTTCTCTCCAACTCCTTACCCCCCCCCCCCCCCTTCCTGCTCCTGACTTTTACTTTCATTCAGAGACCCATCTTCCTCTCCCTCATTTATGACTATTTCCATACTCTCCATATTCTCCTCTGGTTCACCATGTTCAGTTTCATCATTTGTCTCTTCTTCATGTTCACTTTCACAGTCACACCTTATGAATACTTTCCCACAATCCAGACATTTATCAGCTTTACAGTCATTCGCGAAATGCCCTTGCTCAAAGCATTCATAACATTTGAAATCAGGACAGTCCCTGAAAATGTGTCCTGGCTGCATACACATCCGACATAGTTTTTGCTGTCCATCATGTATGACCCTAAAGTACTGAGTGCCATCTGCCATTTCAAATTTAGCACTATAGGGTAGTGATGTTACCTCTTTTGGAAATTTAACCTTCACATACCTCGTTCCATCAGCAATGTTTGTTCCAGGATAAACTCGTCTCTTTATTTTTGTAATTGGATTAACTCCCCAAAACTTCAATTTGTTCTCAATCACTTCGTCCTCCAAGTATGCCGGCACGTGAAGAAAGGACACAATATGTTCCTTTACCTCCAGCCTCCTTATTTCTAAGAATTGACCTATTATTTCCATTCCATCCAATAATACATCACAAAGTTCTGCATCTTCCACAGTCAACTCATATTCCTCCCCATACTTTGGTCTCACCACCAGCAATTTACCAAATCCAATCTTCTCTGAAACTATTTTATTGATATCCACAGCTTTCACCTCCTTATTTCTTTTTAAGTCCAACAACCGTTGCTTCTTTCAGATAATCCCCTCTTTGCTTGATTCCCCTCTGTGCTCCATGATCCATATTTCCTCCATTTGCCTCTCTTGATCCTCTATCTGCTCCATGTGGTTCCAAAAGTTCTTCCAGTCCTCCTGCCATTGCCAGATCTTTACCAGGTGGTCCATCCATTTTTGCGAGCAAAAGAGCACAAACAAAGGCTTGCCTCCAAGCAGATAAACTGCTTGGAGCTAAAACGTGGGCTTTTCCAAACAAACCCAAATCTCCTCCCACAGAATAAACAGAAAAAAACTAAAATACAAAATAAAGCTTTAGAAGAACCTTTCTCTTCCAACTGCAGTCAGACACACCTTCACAATCACTCTCTATCGCCCTCAGGTTGGGATGGCCGTAAGTGAAAGCTGCTGCAAAGAGATGGCTATTTAAAGATCAGTCTTTCAATATATAATTCTGTTTTTCTTTTAAACAGTCCAAACATCCAACACAATTTTTTCCTTTTTAGCCACAGTTCTTCTGTCCCATATTGCACTTTTCATTAGCATTACACACAGATTAATGACACTTTTGTTTTGACACTTTTTTTTCCCAACCAAACATCACAGCTCTGTTCCATTCCATTCCATTTTCATCCCACTCCTCAGTCACATCTTTAATTAAACATTTACATTTCCTTAAAAAGTCCTCTAGCTCTCTACGATGTAAAAACATATGTAAAATCCCCTCTTCCTCTTCCTGGCACACTTTACACAGAGCATTTTCTTCCATTCCTATTTTATTTAAAATAACATCAGTAAAAACCACTTTATGCCTTATAAAATACTCCAAACATTCCAATTTTGTTTCCACACATTTTCCCGTCATATTTCTCCATATACACTCTTTTTTTAAATCTTTGAATTTCTGCACCCAGTAACTATTTGCAATCGGCTCTTTAAAAACATCATCTCTAAAAGCACAATAAATCATTTTCACAGGACATTCCTTAAAATCATACAGTTTTCCCCCTAATTTCACATTAATACATTTCTCTTTTGGCTCTCCTTCCATACATTCTATTCTTTTTATCCACTCTTTAGGTATTGCATTTTTAATGATTTCATATTCATTTTTTATTTCTTGTTCACTGTAATCTTCTTTTGCCTCCTCCGTTGCATCCACAATAAATTGTGTAGGTAAAAACCCTTATTTAAATTAATATAAAACATCTCTGACTCTTGTTATCCCCACATCCATCCATTTCTTTAAAAACATTTCTTTGTCTTGTTTTAAAATGTTTTTGTTTAAAAATAGAGGTTGATTTAAAATGTTTTCTCTCCCATGTGGATCATACTCAACTTTGTCTAAAAATTTTCCCCAGGCACTAAACATTTCTCTATAAAACTCTGGTAATCTTTCTGTCATCCAATTCTTCGTTTTCATCCATAAAATTCCATCCCCCATGTTAAAATACCCACATTTGTTTAAAAAAAATACTCCATTGTCTTTTTCCATGCTGTTTTGTGACCCTCATCTAGATATTGTTTAACTATTTTAATTCTTTTAACTATTTTTAATTCAAGTACTATATGCAATTCTTGACGGTTTACTATTCCATAAAAAGTCTAAAAAACATTTTTCCAACCTTTTCTCCACACATATTGGCATAGCAGTCACATATAAAACATACCACAACTTTGACACCATTAACACATTTAAAATTAAAACCTTCCCTATCAAACTTAATGTCCTCAATTTCCAAAAATGTAACCTTTTTTCAATTCCTCCTACTATTTCTTCCCACATTTTGTCTTTAACATTCTTTTCGTCTTTTCCCATTAGAACACCTAAAATCCTTATTTCTTTTGTTTCTTTAAAATGAAAATAATCCGTTAAAACAGTCACTCCTCCAAATCTCAAATATATAGTTTTTTCTTAATTTATCTTACCTCCTAATCCCCTACAAAACATCTGTACTACTTCCATTACTTTATTAACACTCTCTATATCCTTAACTATTATTGTTGTATCGTCTGCATATTGAAATATTTTTTCATTTCCCCCACTTCCTTCAATGTTTATCCCTCTTATGTCTTCATCTATTTTAATAGCTAATCCCAATGGTTCTGCAACTAAAGAATATAAAAGCTGATAATGGACATCCTTGTCTTATTGACCTCGTAATTTTAAAACATTCTGTTAAAAAACCATTACACTGTATTCTTGTTATTGCTCCCCTATATAAAATTGTAATCCACTTGACAAAATTATCCCCAAACCTGTACCTTCTTAAAATTCCAAATAAATAATCATGCTCCACTCTATCAATAGCCTTTTCGAAATCCAAACTAAAAACATATCCTTTTTTCTTTTTTTCTTTCATATATCTTATTCTATCTATTATACTTAAAGTTGTATCCGCTATATCTTTCCCTTTTACTCCATACACTTGATTTGTTTTAATTATGGTTGGCATTACCTCTTTCAATCTGTTAGCTAAAACTTTGTTAAAAATTTCAGATCTGTATTCAGCATTGTAATTGGTCTATAATTTTTTAAGTCTACTTTATCTCCTTTTCTTTTATATATCAACTTTATTAATCCCATCCCCATTCTCTGATTAATTTCCTCTTTTTTAAAAATGTCTTCATATACGTCTTTTAAAATACTGGTTAAAAAATCTTTAAAAACAATATAAAATTCACTCCCCAAACCATCTATACCTGGACTTTTATTTTTGTTTAATTCACTTATTGCTCTTTTTATCTCTTCTTCTCTTATCTCTTCATCACACTCTTTTTTGTCTACTTCTCCTACTGTTGTTTTTATTTGATTTAGTAACTCCAATTTCTCTTCTTCCCTCAACCCCTCAGTACTAAACAGGTTTTCATAATATGCTTTTACTTCTTTTAATATTTCCTCATTTGTTTCCACCACTACACCATTTTTTCCTCTTATTTCTTTAATCATTCCAGCTTTCGCTCTTATTTTTTCTAGATCAAAGAAAAACTTGCACCTTCATATTTTTTCTCTTCCATGTCTTTCAATATTCCCTCCAATTCATTTATTTTTTGTATATCTTTCCCATTCTCATTTAATTCCTTTTCCAATTTTTCTCTTATTTCTCTCTCCTTCTTCCTCTTACACATCTGTATTAATTTGCAATACTTTATTGTGAATTTTTTTACTAAATATTTAACATTTTCCCACCATATCCTTTTATCTTCACTGTACATTTCATTCTCCTTTTCTTTTTCAATAAGTTCTTTAATACTTAACACATACTCCTCATTCTTCAAAACCTCTACATTTAAAACCCATACACCCGGCCCTCTTTTTACTGAACTCCAGTCTACTTGTATAAAAAAAGTGGTTTATGGTCACTTAAGCTTGATTCTTCATATTTAATGTTACCGATAAATCCTTCAATGTTCCTTGTACATTAAATAAAATCAATCTCGTCTTACACATTAAATTCCCTACTAATTGCCTCCTTGAATATTCTTTCTTTTTTCATTTCTTTCTCTCCATACATCAATTATATTATTTTCTTCCATTAATAATTTGAAGTTCTTTTCTTCCTTTATCATTTTTAAAAACCATTCCCTCACCCATTTCTAATTTACTGAAAACAGTATTAATATCACCCATCATAATAACTTCTTTATGTTTTTAAAAAAAATCGGTAACACTTTATTTTGATGGTCCCCCTATAGATAGTCTATTGATTGTCTGCTGACTATAACTTACTTCACAAGTACTTATCTACTTACTCTCATCAGGGTAGTATCTGTAGACTGTCTATTGAATGTTTGTAGCAATCATTACACTGTATGTAACATGTAAACTGCTATTAAACATTCTGTCAGTAAAGTGTTACCAATGTGTTATCAATTTAGGTTGTAGATGTTCAACAGCGTATTTGTAGACATGCAACTAATCCTCAACAGGTTCTCAATAGTACTTTAAATAGTCAGCATGTAGATATTAACCAATGTATCAACAGACTTTCAGTTAACATGCAGTTGTCTATGAGTAGCAACACAACATCATTTCAAATGAACCTCAAGTATAAATCTGGTTAGTTATACTTGATCTTTTGCTTTGGAAAGTGTTATGTCTTCATGTAGACAAGAAGTACAAGACTGTGTATTTATCTTAGCAAACTTTAATAACTACTATGAACAAGCAGGTTAACATGCATGCACATGCTCAGCAGTCTTTCTTACTCATCTCACTTACTTACTATGTATATCTAACTCAAGGGGCTTGAGTGCCATCTAGTGGTGCATTAATGGTGCATTAAGGACATCACATATTCCCCTCTTAGTTAAATGAATTCTTTCTGTAACTAACAACTGGCATGAAATAGAAATAAAGAACATTAGATCTGTAATGTATCAACAAGTTTACATCTCTATGAATTATGCACTAAGAAACACATTAACTGAATGCAAAAGATCATTTTAAATAATAAGCAATATGAACCAAACTACTCAACTACTATTCAGTGTTGAATTGTCATGTGAGTGTGTGTAATGTATGTTGCAATAGTCCATGTCAGTTTCTGTTACTAACAAACATAATCTTTTAGCCAAACTGGCTCACGTCTTTGACGTTTCTCCCGTGGACAAGCATCAGAAGACACTGAATTTCCAGACAATGGAACCTGAGAGGGAATCACATTTTCAGCATTAGTGGTCAGTCCATTATCCAGCACATTAGTCGGTACAGGTGCAAGACACGATGCATGCCATTTTTTTCCATCATCCAAGAGGTAAGTGTAAGGGCCAACTTTTTTCCTAACCTCAACTGGAGGAGTGAATTTTGGATGAGCTTTTGGTACATGTGCTGACTTTTTAATGCGCACTTTATCCCCTTTCTGGAAAGAAAAATTACGCACACGATGCTTTTGGTCAAAGCGAGATTTCATGACATCCTGACGTGATGAAACACGCTTCTGCAATTGTTTAGGCGCCTGACCAGAAGGTGAGGGTTTCAAGACATTGAGGCAGGTACGCATTTTCCTTCCATGAAGTAATTCGAAGGGGGAAACACCTGTCACAGCATGAGGTGTAGCGCGATAGACTTGCAGGAAGTCAGTCACTGTTGTTTTCCATGGAGCTGATTGTAGGATTGCTGACTGAATCGTACTTTTAAGAACTCTGTGGAAGCGTTCAATAGCTCCATTTGCAGCAGGATGATACACTGATGTGCGAATATGCTTAATGTCTCTCTTTTTCAGGAACGCAGCAAACTCTGGGGAAGTGAACTGAGGCCCATTATCACTGACCAGAGTGGTCGGGTTGCCGTGCCTACTGAAGACAGAGGTAAGAAATGCAGTCACCTGTTTTGTTGCAACAGATGCAGTAAAGGCTACCTCGGGCCATTTACTATAATAGTCAGTGAGTGTCAGAGCATATCGACAGTCCCAAACAGCAGTCTCGAAAGGGCCCACGATGTCTATTGCCAGTTTTTCCCAAGGTGCAGAAGGTAAAGGAACAGGCTGGAGTGGAACAGCAGAGGCTTTCGCAGTTTTATCCAGAGAAAGGCATAACTGACAGGCAGTAATTTTCTCTGCAACAAGTGTGTCCATTTTGGGCCACCAATACATTTCACGCAGGCATTGCTTTGTTCTAACAATTCCCTGATGGCCCTCATGTGCAATGCGGACCAATGACTCACGCAGTTCCCCAGGTACCACCAATCGAGACCCTCTAAACACAAAATCAGCTTGCACACTGAACTCATATCTGAGTTTGTAGTATGGATGAAGAACAGGATCCAAAGCAGCAACAGAAGAAGGCCATCCAATTGTAATTTGTGTGCGCAGTGCAGAGAGTTCCGAACAGCGAGCAGAGGCAGCAGCGAACTCATCTTGAGATATAGCAGTCGGACCTGTGGACAGTAAAGCAACAAACTCAGGCTCTGTATCCGACTCAGCATCTGAAGTAAGAGGCAGAGGCAAGCGGGACAAACAATCTGCTGTGTGGTTTTCAGATCCAGCACGATACTCAACTGTATAGTTGAAACAGAGCAACCGAGCAGCCCACCGGGCTATGCGCATACCAGCTCTATCAGTCCCTTTTGTGGTCAGCAGCGTCGTTAAGGCTTGATGGTCAGTCCGTAGAGTAAATCTGCGTCCCCACAAGTATGTCCTCCACCTTTCCACTGCCCAAACGCATGCCAGAGCCTCCTTTTCAACAGTGGAATATTTCTGTTCAGCTGAGGTGAGTGTTCTGGATGCGAAAGCGACAGTACGTTCTTGACCATCCGTGCATATTTGTGCGAAGACAGCACCTAGTCCGTAAGCCGATGCATCAGTAGAAATTACCACTGGCAGCTCCGGGTCAAATATTGCAAGAGCAGGACTGTGTACAAGTAGCTTTTTGACATCAGCTAAGCTTTGTTGAGCTTCATTAGACCAACGAAATCCACTCTCATCTCTCAGGCATGCACGCAGGGGCATTACCACAGAGGCGAAATTGGGAATGAATTTGTTGTACCATGATAGAAGGCCTAGCAGAGAACGCAACTGAACAGCATCCGCTGGTGCAGGTGCATCGATTATTGCAGAGAGATGTTCCTGATCCAACTGAACACCCTGCGATGTCACCATGTGTCCTAAAAACTTCAAGCTCTGTTTTCTGAATTGACATTTAGACTGATTCAGCACCAACCCGGCATCTTTGAGACGTTGCAACACATTCTCTAGCGCTTGATCGTGCTCTTGTAGTGAGCGTCCCCAAACGATGATATCGTCCAGATAATTTGCAACATTCTGGAGTCCTTTTAGAATGACAACCATCATCTTTTGGAATGCAGATGGAGCAGATGCCAAGCCGTAAGGTACCCTGCAGAACCTGAAGAGGCCTTCGTGTGTAATAAATGCAGTGAGGTCCCGGCTGTCTTCATGAAGAGGTACCTGATGGTATGCACTTTCCAAGTCAATAGTTGAAAATACAGATGCGCCTTGCAGTAATGTCATCATTTCCTCCATGTGCGGCAAGGGGTAGCTATCTACTATAACTGCCTTGTTGGGCCCTCGCAGATCCACACACATGCAGATCCCCCCTGTTTTCTTTTGGACCACAACAATCGGAGAAACCCATGGAGAAGAGTCAATATTTTCAATCACACCTGCATGCAAAAGTCGTTCCAGTTCCGTAGAAACAGCATCTCTCACAGAGAAAGGTAAGCGACGCAGTTTATGTCTGACAGGAGGTACAGATTCAGAAATGTTAACCTTGTGTGTAAAATTTTTTACACAGCCCAATGTAGCATGCTGTGATGGAGGAGTGGAGAGGGCGCAGACTGAAGCAGATTGTGGCGGCGGCAGCACAGTGTGTCCATCAAATCGAAGCTGGAGTCCCTTAATCAGGTCCATGCCTAGCAAAGCTTTGCCATTGTCAACGATGAAGAAGTTTGCAGGACAGGTAAGGCCATATTTAGATACTGTAGCAGATAAACATCCTAGTACTGAAATTGGTTCTTTTAAGTAAGTAACTAAACGGGCAGTAGGAGCATGTAACGGCACAGTGTGAAAATGCTGCTCATACAATTGTTTTGGCAGGATGGACACTGATGAACCAGTGTCCACTGTGAGCTGTAGAGACACAGGGATGGCAGCAGGTGTGGCATTTATGATCACATCACACATCAAACGGTCAGTTTCTCCAGGTAGATAGAGAATGCAGACCTCAACTGAATGCACTGAACGTGTAGGAGCAGAACGGCAGACTCGTGTGAAATGTCCAGTCTTATTGCAATTCTTACATTTAGCAGATGCAGCAGGGCAATTCTGTGCGTTTGCAAGATGTCCAGCAGAGCCACAACGAAAGCATGTCCGAGCTGACGAAGAAGGAGCAGAAGCAGAGGGTTTTGATGAGGTACGTGCTTTGAATTTGGCCTTTGGACGTTGCCGTCCAAAAGCAGGAGTGGAATGTACAGCTTGTACTGGAGCAGGGTTGCTTGTAGCCATTGATTTTGCCTGAACATCAGCGGCTTCTAGCTGTCTCTGACCTTCAGTTCCGAGGCAGTGAAGGAGCAAAGCCCGTTTTCTGGCTTCTGGCCAGGAATATCCAGTAGCATTAATGACAAGCATGTAATTCTGAAACATCTTCAGCCATGTTACTAATGGTATAGCAGGCTCACCGGGACAAGGCAAAAAAGGACTGGGAAATGGAGCACTTACTGATGCCATCCTCAGGGAATATCGTAAAAAAAACTCCTCGTCGCCAATTTTGTTATGTCTTCATGTAGACAAGAAGTACAAGACTGTGTATTTATCTTAGCAAACTTTAATAACTACTATGAACAAGCAGGTTAACATGCATGCACATGCTCAGCAGTCTTTCTTACTCATCTCACTTACTTACTATGTATATCTAACTCAAGGGGCTTGAGTGCCATCTAGTGGTGCATTAATGGTGCATTAAGGACATCACAGAAAGGATTTTCAGAAGTGCTCTACTAACTGTTTGTTGCATATAAATTACCTTTCAGTAAACTGTCATTTTACTTTGAGGTAAATTCATATATTCATCTCTTGCCACATTTGGCCCATCAAAATGAAGTGAAAATCTAAGAAATGCTGTTGAATGACTCTTTGTAACGGTTGGTAAACCATGATCTCGGGTTGTTTACACTTTGTGGTGAATTCTGTGTGTTCTGCGTTTGCACTGATTAGTTGTGGGCGTCTCCGTTAATTGTATCAGCAACAGCTGCCACTCATTACTCATCTCCTATATATATGGCTTGTCTCACGTCTTGTGTTTGTGAGATCGTTGTTTCATGTCGTTGTGTTACCCCCGTCTGGTTAAAGTGTTAGTTTGCGTTTGGATGTCTGTGTTTTTTCCTAGAACCTCATCCACTCTCCGCACGATCACTCAGCCACGGACACTTACCTTCGGCTCTATTCCCCGCAGTTCCTGTGCCACTCTCTCCTGCTGCCTCACGCCACCAAGACCCGGACTTCCCACCTACACTCCACCTCAGGCCGGATTTCTCACCAACCACCGTCTCCCTGGAGTGTTATCGTCCCATTGTCTTTGTGTATCATTGTTCTACTTGTCTTCATTTCATTAAATCCTGTTAACTCGCATTTGTTTCCGGACTGTCTTTCACCAGCCGTCACAGAACGATCTCACCGAACATGGAAGCAGCGAGCACCAACACCCTCACCGATTTCATGCACCATAGCGTCAAGAGAATGGATCAGCAGCAGGAGAGCATCTCGAACACCGGACGCGCTGTCCAAGCGCTGGTGGCACAGGTGTCCGAGCTCACCCAGCAGATCCATCAGCTCACGTCTCCCACTGTGCCCATCGCCCCGCCTGCGCCGACCGTTCCCCCGGGGATTCCCCAGGACCACTTCCGGCCTGAGCCGCGACTTCCGGCACCGGAGAATTACGCTGGTGAGCCAACTTATTGCAGAACATTTCTTAACAAGTGCTCTATGCATTTTGCTCTGCAGCCCCGCACTTTCGCCTCAGAAGAATCCAAGGTAGCGTTCACGCTCACACTATTATCAGGCAAGGCTGCCTTATGGGGAACGGCGGTGTGGGAGAATCAACATCCGTGCTGTGCCTCGTTCCACCTCCTATCTGAAGAGATGAAGAGAGTTTTCGACCGGGCCGCGACCGGCAGGGAGGCCGCCCATCGCCTCTCGGAACTCCAACAAGGACACTCATCTGTCACTGAATACTCCATCGAGTTCCGGACCCTGGCGGCCGCGTGCCAGTGGAACGAGGCGGCGCAGTGGGATAGATTCCTGCATGGGTTATCCGACCGTGTTCAGCAGGAGATCTACCTCCTCGAGCTGCCTCCTACCCTCAACGAACTCATTGACCTGGCGTTGCGGGTGGAGGCCAGGTTTAATCGCCTGGGCCGTCAACACAGTCCCTCCAGACAACCCTTCTCTTCCAGTAGGGGGCGCTTGAGTCGAGAGAACACGGTCGGTTCAGTCGACGATCACGAGCCCATGCAGGTGGGTCGAGCTCGGCTATCCCGGAGGGAGAGGGAACGGCGGAGGTCCCAAGGACTATGCTTGTACTTTGGAGGCGCTAAGCATAACAACTACTCTTGCCCGGTAAAAGAGTCAGCCCGATAGTAAACCTGAGGCTACTATCGGGTGGGATCTCCGCCGAGAAGTCCTCACCCACATCCTCGACCCTCCTTCCGGTGAAACTGCGGTGGAGGAATCAACATCATGAATGCCAAGCTCTTCTGGACTCTGGAGCCGAAGGTAATTTCATTGATTCTTCACTTGCACATCACCTGAACATTCCTGTCCTTCCTGTGTCTCTCCCCATCCATGTCACCGCACTCAACGGCCAGGAACTGCCTCCTGTCACCCATCATACTGAACCCATCACACTCATCACATCCGGCAATCATCAAGAAACTATATCCTTTTTTCTCATGGACTCCCCTGTTGCTCCCATTGTTTTAGGTCACCCCTGGTTGTCCAAACATAATCCACGAGTGGAATGGGGTTCGAACACTATCACATTGTGGAGTGAAAGTTGTCATGAGTCTTGTTTGGTTTCTGCCTGTCCTGTTGTTCCTGTGTCTGTCTTTCAGAAGGAGATCATGGCGTTGCCAAACGTGCCCGTAGAGTATCTGGACCTGAAGGAAGTGTTCAGTAAGTCCCGGGCTGCTTCTCTTCCTCCGCATCGTCCCTACGACTGTGCCATAGACTTAGTGTCAGGTAAATCTCTGCCTAAAGGCAAGTTATACTCTCTTTCTATTCCTGAGAGGGAGGCCATGGAGAAATACATTTCTGATTCCCTAGACTCTGGATTCATCCGTCCTTCCTCATCTCCAGCGGGGGCGGGGTTCTTTTTTGTGGGTAAGAAGGATGGTTCTCTGCGACCTTGTATTGATTACCGGGAGCTGAACAACATTACTATTAAGAATACTTATCCATTACCACTCATGTCTTCAGCTTTCGAGAGGTTGCAGGGAGCATCGGTATTCACAAAATTGGATTTACGTAACGCTTATCATTTGGTCCGCATCAGGAAGGGGGATGAATGGAAAACTGCCTTTAATACCCCTAGAGGGCATTTTGTATATTTGGTTATGCCGTTCGGGCTTTCCAACTCGCCCGGGGTTTTCCAAGCACTCGTAAATGACGTGTTGAGAGATATGGTAGATCTGTTTATATATGTTTACCTGGATGACATACTGATTTTTTCTTCATCTCTCCAGGAACATGTCCAACATGTCAGACGAGTGCTCCAGAGGTTACTAGAGAATGGGCTTTTTGTCAAGGCGGAGAAGTGCGTATTCCATGCACAGTCGGTCCCCTTCCTAGGGTTTATCGTGTCGTCTGAGGGAATACGAATGGACCCTGACAAGGTAAAGGCTGTGATAGATTGGCCATCTCCAGATTCCCGTAAGGCCCTACAGCGGTTTCTGGGGTTCGCCAATTTCTATCGGCGTTTTATTCGTAATTACAGCCAACTAGCCTCACCTCTGACAGCCTCGACTTCCCCCAGTACTCCGTTCAGGTGGTCTGACGCAGCTGAAACTGCGTTTTCCAACCTAAAGAGCCGCTTTGTTTCGGCTCCCATCCTTGTCGCCCCTGATCCCACACGGCAGTTCGTGGTGGAGGTCGACGCATCAGAGGTGGGGGTAGGAGCAGTGTTGTCCCAACGTGCTGCTTCAGACGATAAGGTCCACCCTTGCGCGTTTTTCTCTCATCGATTATCTCCTGCCGAACGTAATTATGACATTGGCAATAGAGAGTTGTTGGCGGTCAAATTAGCGTTGGAGGAGTGGCGCCACTGGTTAGAGGGTTCAGGGGTTCCCTTTATTGTTTGGACCGATCATAAGAATTTAGAATACATTAGAACTGCTAAAAGACTCAATTCCAGGCAGGCTCGGTGGGCACTTTTTTTCGGTCGTTTTGATTTTACCCTATCGTACCGCCCGGGTTCCAAGAATGTTAAACCCGATTCTTTGTCACGTCTTTTTGATCCCTCCGCCCGTCCCGTTACTCCTGAGTGTATTTTGCCTGAGAGATTAGTTGTCTCAGCACTCGTATGGGAGGTCGAGTCGAAGGTCAAGACGGCCTTAGAAGGGGTAACGCCTCCGTCCGGTTGCCCACCGAACCGCTTATTTGTGCCGGAGGAGTTAAGGTCCGAAGTTGTCCGGTGGGGTCATTGTTCCAACATGGCTTGTCATCCAGGGATAAGTAGAACTAATGGGTTGGTTAGACAACGATTCTGGTGGCCACGTATGGCTTGCGACGTCCGCGATTTTGTTTTGGCTTGCTCAGTGTGTGCCAGTGGTAAGTCATCTAACCGACCTCCTGATGGGCTCCTTCAACCGCTGTCTGTCCCTTCGAGACCCTGGTCACATATCGCTCTAGATTTTGTTACCGCCCTCCCGCCCTCTAATGGCATGACAGTCGTTTTGACTGTAGTGGACCGGTTCTCGAAGGCGGCACATTTCATTCCCTTGCCCAAATTACCTACAGCCAAGGAGACAGCGGTTACTGTGTTAGATCACGTCTTTCGGCTTCATGGCCTCCCGGTAGACGTGGTCTCAGACATGGGATCCCAGTTTATATCCAAATTTTGGAGAGAATTTTGCAAGTTATTAGGAGCGTCAGTTAGCTTGTCGTCGGGTTATCATCCCCAAAGCAACGGACAGTCTGAGCGAGCCAACCAAGATTTAGAGAGGACGTTGAGATGTTTGGTCTCCAAGAATCCTTCTTCCTGGAGTCAACAACTCTCTATGGTGGAGTACGCCCACAATTCGTTGCCAGTGTCTGCTACGGGCCTCTCTCCGTTCCAGTGTAGTGTAGGGTACCAGCCACCAGCATTTCCCAGTCTGGAATCTGAAGTCACGGTCCCCTCCGCTCACGCGTTTGTCCAGAGGTGCCACCGCACCTGGACCAGAGCCCGTGAGACTCTGCTCCGGGTGAGGGAGCGCACAAAGGCCAAGGCCGATCGCCACCGGTCAAAGCCTCCCGTCTACGTCGTGGGTCAAAAAGTGTGGCTTTCTACCAGTAACATTCCATTGCGATCCGTTTCTAACAAATTAGCTCCCAAATTTATCGGCCCGTTCACTATCACCAAGATCATTAGTCCGGTGACAGTCCGCCTCAAACTACCTCCTGCGTACAAGAGGATACACCCCACCTTTCATGTGTCCAAAATTAAACCCGTGTTTTATGCACGTATTAATCCGCCTACTCCGGTTCCCCCGCCGCAGCGTCTCGTAGAAGGGGAACCAGCATATTCGGTTAATCGTATTCTGGACTCGAGACGGAGGGGACGAGGATTCCAGTATCTGGTGGACTGGGAAGGTTACGGTCCGGAGGAGAGGAGTTGGGTACCTGCTAGGGACATATTGGATCACTCCCTTATTGATGAATTCAATCAGCAGGTAGGCCCTTCTGGGAACTCCAGGAGGAGTTCTTAGAGGGGGGGGTACTGTCACGGTTGGTAAACCGTGATCTCGGGTTGTTTACACTTTGTGGTGAATTCTGTGTGTTCTGCGTTTGCACTGATTAGTTGAGGGCGTCTCCGTTAATTGTATCAGCAACAACTGCCACTCATTACTCATCTCCTATAAATATGGCTTGTCTCACGTCTTGTGTTTGTGAGATCGTTGTTTCATGTCGTTGTGTTACCCCCGTCTGGTTAAAGTGTTAGTTTGCGTTTGGATGTCTGTGTTTTTTCCTAGAACCTCATCCACTCTCCGCACGATCACTCAGCCACGGACACTTACCTTCAGCTCTATTCCCCGCAGTTCCTGTGCCACTCTCTCCTGCTGCCTCACGCCACCAAGACCCGGACTTCCCACCTACACTCCACCTCAGGCCGGATTTCTCACCAACCACCGTCTCCCTGGAGTGTTATCGTCCCATTGTCTTTGTGTATCATTGTTCTACTTGTCTTCATTTCATTAAATCCTGTTAACTCGCATTTGTTTCCGGACTGTCTTTCACCAGCCGTCACACTCTTACAGGCCAGCATGACAGGTTAAAGTCAGTTGATTTTCAGCAGACAGTCAATAGATAGTAAGTACCGACGCTGATGAGTATTTGGTTTAAGATTAAGAAAATAACAGTACCACAGTAAAATTACATATCTGCCAAATGGGAAATAAATACCAGAGTCATTAGTTTGTTCATTAAACTGCTTTTAATGAAATGCTGTAAATAAAAGTAACGAGAGATTCAAAAAAGATTCTGTTTTCAGTAAACTGCTTAGCCTAGAATGACAAAAAAAAAAAAATTTACCTACATGTCACTGTAGGTAGGATCGCCACAAATAACATTTAACAAGGAAATATAAACATCCTCTCAGTGAACATAGCAAACCAAATTTTCTCTAACATTACTTATTTAGGCAAAAAGGCAAAAGTGAACCTTTTATTTTCATTGCAAGCACTTATTTTTTTTACTTCCCCCACAATGTGTTCTCTGCACTTCTCCGCAAACTCGGCTAGCTTCCCTGGGGTGAAGCTTATGCTGTTGAACTGGACCCTGTCTGCAAAGTACAGCTCCGCAATAGGGGCAAGCTGAACCACTGCATTCCGAGAGACACCTTCATTTCTGAAGGCTTTGGTCATGGTTGCCCCACGTCGCGTAAGCTTCAAAAGCCTTTTGTATTGACGTACAACATCACAACCATTGTTGGCTGAAAAACAATCAAATCAAACAAAAGTGAATACCTCAATAAGAGAGATCCCCCCTAAAACAATTGTTGAAAAGAGTTTAACCCATTTAACCTACTTTGAAATAAATTTCATATTTAATATGTGTGTGACCATCATATGACAGTAAAAGAGCACACACAATATTATTCTAATATAGAATGGTAAAGAGTTCTGGTACGTTAGCCTCAATTCAAGGATAAAATATGAGGAACAAGTCTAAGAAGTCTAAGTTCACGCGACAACAGTGTTTTAGGTGCCTGAAAACACAAACTTTTGGAAACGGTTTCAAAGTGCAAGTTTTTGAAAACGGTCTCTGTGTAAACAACAAAAATGTGAATCTCTGAAAACGATGAAGTCATGTACATGTGTATTACGTGTTCTGTCTATAGTGTTTCATTGCCATCTAATGGCCTGGCAGCAGAATACAGCGTTTTTAATCGTTTTTGCAGACCTGTGTGAATGGAGATCGCTTTGACAATGGTGTTGTCTGTATGCGAAAAAAAAAATCCGCTTTAAGCATATCGTTGTCGTGTAAACATACCCTAGAATGCTCCATCATTGACCTAGAGAGATAACATTCTGGGAGTCAAGACTATAAAGGAGAAAGGATGCCCTCCCCTCACTGTCACACTCTGTGTGACTGTACAACTGGTGGCCTTTTATTGCAAGAAAATAAACCTCATCAAAGACATATATAGTATATTTGTCTCTTATTCAGAATTGATTATTGTTTATTTGCAACAACACTACCTTCAAATAATTTGACATGGATATTTTTCTTAAGTTTGACTGGTTTATTTTTCAAGATAAAGTTAAAAAGTATATTATCCATTTGTAAACATATTTTTAAGGGGACTAAGCTAAGAAAAAATTACTCAGCTGTTGAGACCTGATTAAAACTCCTCCATGTATAGAAAGATGTTTGAATATTGTTCTGAGAGGTAAAGCTGATAGGTTTTCTTCATGACTTGATAAATATTTGATTGAGCACTTGTCTCCTGGATATTTTATACTGCCATTGTTTAATTAGTTTGTTTTAATATTTTTATGACCCAAAAACTTTGTCTAATTTGCTCATTAAAGAAACTGTTTTGGAGTATGACGTTGTTCTGACAGGACAACCAGTAGCCTTCATCCAATCTGGACTAGCAACTAGATTAAAGACTCACAAGGTTTTTTACTCAAAAAACTTTTTTCCACAGTTGTTAAGATGTCTGGATCGTTACAACGTTCGATCACACCGTGCGGGAGTTCAATTCAAATGGCTTTTCTGCCGTTAAGGAAGATCCATGGGGCGGTAAAACATTTTATGTAGTGTTCCTCAAGAGGGCGTTTGGCAGCAAAGAGTGTCGAATAATCTATTCGAGTCTGTTTTATATTACACTAAAATGTATAATCTTTTATAAACACTCACAATTTTATTTTTTTTATTTACATTCATTTATTCATTTATCAGACATACAAATCTAATAGAATAGAATAGAAAATCTGCCCTAGTAATCTTTAAAACATGATTAAATCAAAATTGGTTAAGTAATCAGAAATGACTGTGTGACGACAGCGCTGAGAAATGTACCAGTTACCTTGTGACATCGCCATCGGGACAGGAAAAAATACTAAATAATAACACAAATAAACCTTATTGCAATTAAATAATTTAATATTATAAAAACAAACACCATCAAGTTTATTATTTTATTTAAAATAATGTTTATTCCCAAAACAACTGGGCCGTAAAGTCCCACCCATTTCCGGATTTGTCTGTTCGAAATCGTGCCATCAGAGCTCGATATTTATTATTAAAACATCTGAATTTGATACAATTCAGGTTATGAAGTTCGGGGTGGAGGGAAGAAATCAAACTTAGAAGGTAAAATAAGTAAAACGTATAGATGGACATTTAATCAACTGTATAGATGAGCACTTTATTAAGAGCACTCATTGAGAAAGTTTATGTGAGTGAAACGAACAAGTCACGTCTGAAATTAATAAAGTGGATGCAAAGAAAAAGATTACTCCATGGCAGAATGAAATGCAGGCGATGCAAGAAACGCATGAAAATAGTGACCTCTTCTTGTAAAGATGGTTACATCTGGTAAGTATCTCATTATGTACTTATTTATGGAAATATCAGGCATGTAAACCAGCTGAGAAATGTGTTTATTGAAGATAATAACGGGAAAAAAATAAAGTTTCCGTTCACATAAGCATTAATGCACAAAATTATATACTGTACAAATTATATACTGCATTACACTTTAGCTAATATTTTTTCTTTGCTACTTTTACAAAGTGTCACCCTCTTATAGTCTGTAACTACCAGAAGTCATCCAATAAAATGCAAAATTGGTTAGTTTTAAAATATTGCTGGCCCACTGGTGTGTTAGATAAAGTGGGCCGGTGGGATTCAGGAAAAATGGGTGACCTTTAACCTTCAGTAATGATTCTCAAATTCATTAAATAAATGGGTTATTTTATATTTGATATGTATAATCTACTTTTTAGAAAATTGAAGTGAGTGTGCATTACCTCCATTCACACCTAAGGGGAAGATTAAAATACTTTTATTTTTATACATTCAAATTGACAGACATTGTTCCAGAATTTAACAATATGACAATTCCAGAAAAGGTGGGTTAATGTTTCTGGTTAATTTATACAGAATTCACATTCATTGGTCATTTAAACTAAAAGTCTGTGATGATGACACTAACAGAACATAATGGTGACAATGACAAGGTAGTTATCGAGCACCACAGGGCTTCTCAAACTAAATCAAAATAAATGAAATGAGATTATCTTGGTATCACACACATACATATATTTATTATATATTTTTTGTAAGGTTTCTTAAAATGTCTCGGAGACGTTCCCACAGTTCTTCTGGATTTAGTCTGTCTCAGTTTTTTCTGTTTCTTCATGTAATCACAGACGGACTCAATGATGGTGAGATGAGGTCATACCGGCTGTTGTCAGATTCCTTGTGCATACACAAATCTCACTGGATTATTAATTTATGAATATTATTATTTAAATTAATGACAAAATTAATGTTAGGAAATGTAAACTGATATTTACCACTGAAACAATACAGCAAAAGATTAAAAAATAAATGGCTTAAAACTATATATATAAAAAAAATGCTACCGTGTTTAAGAATGTTTTTTATATGATGAATACTTCTTATTTGCAGGCAGTGCAAGAAGTCATGTGGACGACACAGAAAAAGCATTAGGACGAAGTCCATTTTTTCCCATTCCCATGCAAGCCTTTTTAGTTGGATGAAGTATATACACAGGTAAGTTTATTGTCTGTGATCTCTAGTGCCTTTTCATCCATAACAGTCTGCACATTACATTTTTGATTCTGTCCTTTTACAATAATATTGCATGGCATTATGTCTAGATTTTCACAGGGTCTCCATATGCGACAGGTGGATATGATGCTAGATAACATCGCAAATAGTAGTGCGACTCTGTCCAAGATGTCTATAAAATTGCGAAGTGTATGTGCGAGAAGTATGCAGAGGCTAAGGAAAAAAAAGAGGACAAAATGTTGGTGGTTATTAAAACGGTCAATGACAGTCAGCTACGGCTCCCCAAACAAAAAACGTAAAAATAAAGTAAAATATCCTAATTTAAGCATTTTATAGAAACTTTCCTTAAATGTTTTACAGTAAAACACTGTTATTTTCCTAAATTATTTCAATAAAAAAGACTGTCAGCAATCACTGTTAAATGACTGTTAGCAATGCTACCATACAAAAACTGTAAAATGAATGTCAAATTTCCTAATTTAAAGTGCAAAAGACTATTATAGAAATATTCATGAAACTTTTTAACAGAAACAGTTTTTTCACATATATTTCCTGAATTTAAAAAAAAAAAAAAAAAAAAACATTCACTATAAAAAGTGAATCTCTTGCAGTGAACTACATGCATGATTTACTGTGACTATACATCACTGCATCAGAAACTACACAGTTACTGTTTGTTAAATAAAGTAACACATAGACTAAACTCAGTGTTTCTCTGCTCATCCTGGACTGAAGCTCAGGCTCTACTCTTCAACACAATGGTGACACACAAAACAGATGATACTGAAACACTTTACATCCCAACAGAACATTAAACACCAGATATCAGGATATCAGCATCTTCACTTATTACAATCCAGACTTTATTTATTTCATACTAACATTCTTATTGAGAATTAACAGAGTTGATGTTTTATTGAAAATAATAAAGTTTGTACATATATACATATTTAATTTGTTATGGCAATGAATCCAAGAGAAACTCAGATCAGATGATGTTGGTCACTTATAGTGATGATAGTTAACATGTAAAGGCCTGATTTACTGATACAACCTGACGTCTAAGATCTGATTAAGTCATTAAATAATAGTTGTTAATTTTCCATGCCAATACTGGTGCAGATAATCCTGCAGTGCTGTGATACTCAGATAGATGAAGTTTATGAAGTCATCATACAGAAAATGTTTTGACAGGACCATATAGACTAACTGAGACATCAAGAATCAGCATATAAATCGTAACAATGGTGACAATGAGAAAAAAAAAAATCTGATAAACTCTGAACTAGTCACAATACAAACTACAAAAGTCACAAAAAGGCTTTGTTGATTGTCACCATTGGTGAGATACATGCGCTGATTCTTGATGTCTCTATACTCCTAAAAATAAAAACCTCAAAGCATTTTCTCTATAATATATATATATATATATATATATATATATATATATATATATATATATATATATATATATATATATATATATATCACGTCATAACTTTTCACATGACCCTTGTAATATTCTATCAGATTGTTATAATACTGATGCCACAATATTACAAGGGTCAAGTGAAAAGTTGTGACATGGATCATACACTTTGTATAAAACTAAAAGTCTCTCTACATATTATGTAACCTCAGCTAATATATTCAGAGTTTTGACTTAAACTTATATCAGTGAATCAGATCACCACATGATAATTATAACATCTAAAATAAGTGACTAACATCTGATGAGATTTTCACCTGCATTTATTACCATAACAAATGTGATTCAAAAACACAGTTTAAATAGCAGTGAAAATAAATGTTTAAAACTCAAGGGTCATGAGCCTAGCTAAGGCAAACACTGATCTCAATCATGGTGACATCAAATTTCTGTTAAAGTTTTTTGCACTTTATTTAAATTAGCATATGTTACTTTAATTTTATGGTTTTTGTTTGGCAGCTGCCAGTCATTTGACCCTGTTTTTATGATTTTCTTTTTGCAATGAAGGTATTTGATCATAATAATTCAGGAAATACTAAATAAGTGTTTTTTTCGGTTTATTAATTTATTTTTTATTTTTTTTTAAATGTGAATTACTGGAATTTGTCATTAATGTCACAATACCTAAAATAAGAGCTGAATTTAAAATGAAAGACAATGATCATCAAAAAAAATCATTTATTTTCTGTAAAATTATGATTTTTTTACAGTGTAAAAAACACAATAAGTGTAATAACAAGACACAATATTGTTACATTGTTCGGTTACACTTAAGCGTGCAAAATACTGTGTAGTTCAAACAAATTTAGTTCAACTTTTGGTAATTATAGCGTACCTATAAGTACTTACATGTAAGTATAAGGGAACAAAATGTAATAAAGTGGTCACAACCACGAGAATTAATTATACTGTTAAGTATTTTAGAACTAAGGGGTACTTACTATTATGATACAACAACCCTATGTTTGGGAGAAATTTATCAAGAACATACACTGCGTATCTTTTTGTAATAAAAGTGTACCAATACATTAAAAAAATTACAGGGTACATATCTGTGCAATTATATATATTTTTTTTTCTAGCAAAAGTATTACAATTTAGTTTTAAATACTGGGGAAATACTCTTGTTCCATGTAGTTACAGGGTGAGTGTGACATTGTGGGCTTTAAATTAAAGTGGTGCTTGTTACCCTCTTTTTCCATGAAGTTACAGGGCAAGAACAATAAAAATACATACACAATCTAATATCACTGACTGGGAAACCTTTATTTGAAAAACAACTTAATTCAAAACAGATTCACAACACTTCTTATTCATTTAAAATGCAGTACACCCAGAAATACATCCCCACAATTTACTCATATTTTACCCTCATGCCATCCGAGATGTATACGACTTTCCTTCTTCAGATTAACACAAATAAAGGTTTTTAGAAAAAATTATTATCTCTGGGAATACATATAATGCAAGCTCATGTGTTCCAAAAAGTTGGGAGTTGAGATCACGCTTGACTTGACGTGACGTGAGCATGTCGGAAGTCGGATGCCATCAGTTGTTTTTTTATTTTTATATTGCTCACAACAAAATACAAACAATAACAGATAATAACAATGAGAAACAAACAAGACAGGAGGAAAGAGACACCAGTTTTAGTGTGAGTTTCTCAAGCTTCACAATGTGTTTCACAACGTGCTTACATTTCCGTCAAACGTGAACTAGACTCTCATGCACACACTGGTGACAGTTTGTAGGAAGCGAAAAGTAAATTATGTAAAACATTTCTGGGTGTACTGCATTTTATTTTAATATTTAATATAGAATAGCAAAATACATGGAATTCCTTCTTAAAATTCATTAGTGGAAAGGGGGAAGAGGAACAAGAGGAGGAAGAGGCCAAGCAAGAAAAATAAACCCAAGCAAGGCCAAGCAAGAAAAATTAGAAAAGGGCAAAACGTGCTTCTCAAAAAAAAAAAAATGTTATTTAAAAAAAATGTTTTAGATGAATACTATTATTTACACACTATTATTTATAAAAAGTATGCATTGTATGTTCTCGCTAAATTGCTCCCAAATATAATAGTAGAAAAAGTACCCCTTAGTTCTATAATAATTACAGTATAATATTTTTTTCATTCTCCATGTTGTTACCCCTGTATTCCCCAAACTTTACATATTGTTTCCTTATACTTAGATGTATGTACTTTATAGGTACACTATTATTACAGATAGTAATTAAACTATACATTTTCAGGTCAGCTGATAGGCCTACTACTAATCCAAAATCTAATATACAGTATCTTACATAGTACTTTCTGGGCTGTAATCTAAAGCGTCAAACGTAAGATACTGTAAATTGCATTTTGGATTAGTAGTAGGCCTTTCAGCTGACCTGAAAATAGTTATTTTAAGGCTAGTGCTTTTGGCTTTTAGAAAACAGGAGTGTCTGACATTAACTTCTTTAATTCTTTTTTCAGTATGCCAGAGGGCGTTATGGAGGTGCATGGAGAAGGAAAAGCTGGGTATTCGGAATGGTTGAGATTTTGCCTTCCCGAAAACCAGTGTTGCGGTTGGGGGACAAAAGGGACAAGACAACCCTTTTACCAATAATAGAGAAGCATGTGAAAAGAGGCAGCATCATTCATAGTGATGAGTGGCTTGCATACTCAACACTTTCAGAGAGAGGATACCAACACCACACAGTGTGTCACGTTTATGAATTTTGTTTCCTTTTTTGGTCACCTTCCTCCTAGTTTTGGTTAATTTATTCTTCCCAGCTGTTTCCAGTTCCCTCATCACCTCCTGATTGTTTAAATACCCGTTCTGTTGAGTTCCCCCTTGTCTGAGATTGTTTGTACGTTGGATGTTTGAATATAGATGTTTCCAACCTATCCTAAATGTGTAAATGCTGTATGTAATCTAGTCTATTGTCTTTATTCTCCTTCGTTGTCAGTAAACTCCTCATTTATTCCAGATCTTCCTCTTGCACTTTATTTTACGTTCAGCACTACCTTAGTTTGTAACACAGTGAACCATAGCATTAATTTTGTCAATCCATTGACAGGGGTACACACACAAAACATTGAAAGGGCATGGGCAAACTTCAAAAGGGAAGTGTGGAGGTTGCGTGCAAACCGTTCAGAGAAGGCTCTCAAAAAACATCTAATATATATATAGAGTGGACTTATTGGTTAGGCAGGAGACACAGACAGGGAATTCTCGGAAGGCTTTTGCATGATATCAGTCAGTTCTATCACTGAAATGACTAAATGAAAAACTAAATGTTTTTCTTTCTTTTTTTGTTGTTGCTTAAATTCATGTTTATAACCCTAAAAAGGTTTTATGTTAACTTGTTAATACAAATATGTCATGTTTTTTATTTTTTTATTATTTTTTATATATACAGCATTTCATTAAAAGCAGTTTAATGAACAAACTAATGACTCTGGTATTTATTTCCCATTTGGCAGATATGTAATTTTACTGTGGTACTGTTATTTTCTTAATCTTAAACCAAATACTCATCAGTGTCGGTACTTACTATCTATTGACTGTCTGCTGAAAATCAACTGGCTTTAACCTGTGATGCTGGCCTGTAAGAGTCATTCAACAGCATTTCTTAGATTTTCACTTCATTTTGATGGGCCAAATGTGGCAAGAGATGAATATATGAATTTACCTCAGAGTAAAATGACAGTTTACTGAAAGGTAATTTATATGCAACAAACAGTTAGTAGAGCACTTCTGAAAATCCTTTCCAAAGCAAAAGATCAAGTATAACTAACCAGATTTATACTTGAGGTTCATTTGAAATGATGTTGTGTTGCTACTCATAGACAACTGCATGTTAACTGAAAGTCTGTTGATACATTGGTTAATATCTACATGCTGACTATTTAAAGTACTATTGAGAACCTGTTGAGGATTAGTTGCATGTCTACAAATACGCTGTTGAACATCTACAACCTAAATTGATAACACATTGGTAACACTTTACTGACAGAATGTTTAATAGCAGTTTACATGTTACATACAGTGTAATGATTGCTACAAACATTCAATAGACAATCTACAGATACTACCCTGATGAGAGTAAGTAGATAATACTTGTGAAGTAAGTTATAGTCAGCAGACAGTCAATAGACTATCTATAGGGGGACCATCAAAATAAAGTGTTACCCTTTTTTCTCCTCATACTCCATTTCAACCGCAGTACATTTGCCATTTATGTCATTATATATTGTTTTACATGATATCCCACAGTTTTCTTTTATTAAAATCGCAACTCCTCTTCCCAGCCTCCCATCACCATTGTTATAAAAAATCTCTCCACTCCACCTTTTCCTTATTTCAGTCATGTACTCTTCCCTCCAGTTAGTTTCTTGTAATAAAATCACATCCTCTCTTTTACACATTTCTTTCACCTTTTCAAATTTAGCCATTTCCATCAGTCCCCTTGCATTAAAAGTAACACAACTTAAAACCATTAAAATAAATCAAAATAAATACCTAAAAACCATTATTGTCCATCTTCTCCCTCCAGCACTCTTAACACTTCATATCTGTTTACACTTTTTACTCGGCCCCTTGTCATTAACTTTTTTCTTGCATTTTCCACATTTGGTTTTACCTTTAATGTTCTCCTTCTACTTTGTCCTCTCTCCCCTCTGTCTTTTCCCATGTTGTCCATCCTTGTTTCTTCTTCACTGTCCATTTCTTTGTTTTGATCATATGTTCCTTGTCCATCACTCTCCACATTATCCAAAAATTTTTTAAAACTGTCCGATATTTCCATTTCTGTCCATTGGGTATTCTGTTCTGCTGTTTGTTCCTCATCCATATAATTATTTTTTCCTTCTTCTACTTTCTCTTGGTTGTCTGTTCCTCCTTATGTTTCCTTCTGTGGTAATCCTTCATCCCCTTGTCCTTCATCAATATCTCCTTCCTCTTCAGTGTTTCCTTCATGCACCTGTCCGTCCACCTGATGCTCCAGAGCTACTTCCTCTCACTCCATCCAACATGCACACTTATTTAAAATCTTTTGACACTCCGGGCATCTCCCCGCGTTGCAATCCCTTGCGAAATGTCCCCTTTCCTCGCACTTGTTACACTTAAATTCAGGGCATTCTTTAAGCAGATGATCTGGGCTCATGCACAGCTTAAAGGTCTTCACCTGGTGGCTGTGCATCACCCTAAAGTACTGCTGTTTCCAGCTTTGTGCTGTAGGGCAATGATGCCACCTCCTTGGGGAATCGCACTTTTGAAAACCTTGTTCCATCCTCTATTTCAGTGCCCGGGTAGCATCTTCTTTTAATTTTGATATGGGATTAACTCCCCATCCCTCCAATTTTCTAAAAATGTCTTTATCATCTAGGTAGATGGGCAGGTGCATGAAGGAAACAACATAATCTCTATTTTGCAGTTTCTTTATCTCACAGTTCACCCCTTTAATTAACAATCTCTCAGTCAGTTCATCACTTTCTTCTTTTCCATTGTCAGTTCATATTCTTTTCCTTGTCTTGGCCTTCGTGCTAAAATTTTACCATATCCACATTTTCCCGTCATCGCTTTAATAATATCCACAGCTCTCACCTCATTTACGTTCTCCACATTCACAATCACAGTTGCCTCTTTTAAGTATTTCCTTTCACCAAATTAATCTCTTGCATCTTGTTTTTTACCGTGTCCTGCTCGTTGTCGATACTCCAGTCCAGGGTCGTTTGCCATGCGTTTCTCTTCAGCCAATCCAGTGTCGTTTGCCATACGTGTCTCTCCAGCCAGTCCAGTGTCGTTTGCCTTACTTGTCTCTCCAGCCAATCCAGTGTCGTTTGCCTTACTTGTCTCTCCAGCCAGTCCAGTGTCGTTTGCCATGTGTCTCTCTCCAGCCAGTCCAGTGTCGTTTGCCATGCATGTCTCTCCAGCCAGTCCAGTGTTGTTTGCCAATAATCCGTCCATTGTACAAAAACACAAACAAAAAATTAACCACCCTCCAGCCAGCAAGATGTTTATTATTATTAGATTATTTGCCTTATACCTACATCCCACCATTTCTTATAATAAATCATAGTTCCCTCCCTTGTGATATTTGGATTTAAAGGGGGGGTGAAATGCTATTTCGTGCATACTGAGTTTTTTATACTGTTAAAGAGTTGGATTCCCATGCTAAACATGGACAGAGTTTCAAAAATTAAGTTGTACGTTTTGTTCCAAAAATACCTCTTCCGGTTTGTCACAAGTTTCGGAAAGTTTTTTTTTTCGAGTATGGCTCTGTGTGACGTTAGATGGAGCGGAATTTCCTTATATGGGTCCTAAGGGCACTTCTGCCAGAAGACCGCGCGCTCCCGTATAGCAGAGCAGAGACATTCACTGACCAGAGCGAGAGACCGAAATGTCACAAAAGAAGTGTGTTTTTGGTTTCCAGGGCAAGACAACCCTGCACAGATTACCAAAGAAAAAAAAACAGCATTAAGGGACCAGTGGATGGAGTTTATTTTTACAGAGCATCAACGGAGCTGTGCAAGTGTTTTTGTTTGTTCCCTGCATTTCGAAGATGCTTGTTTTACAAACAAGGCCCAGTTTGACTCCGGATTTGCATATCATTTATTTCTTAAGGATAATGCAGTCCCAACGAAAAAGGGTCACGATCGTGTGTTGGAACCGCATGCGGTGAGTAAAACGGCTTCAAATATCTCTGTGTTGTTAACTTAGCTATCGGCGCGTGAGCACATCAAGTAAACAACATGCGATGTTGTCATCAAACTGCACTTTCCACATGTACAGCTTAAAATAATAAAATAATAAATAAATAAATAAAAGACGACATAAAGTGGAACTTAGTAATTTTCCAAAACCGCTAAGCAAATATATACAGTTTCAATACATACCACATAGAGACGTCGTTGCTGATGCTGCTCTTGTTAAATTTCAGCCTCTGGATCTGATTCTGGAACATAAATATACGCTGAATCTGAATGTTAGCCATGGTTTGTTTTGGATGTTTTTTTCCTCACGGTAATGTCACAGCTTCCAAACACTCTCAACGCAAAAGCCTACTCGCGCTCGTGATTCTTTAGCTCCGCCCAGACGTCACGCCTCCAGTCGCTCTGGTTTTTCCGGGAAAAAACAGTACAGACTATCTTTCTCTTATAAATATAATAAAACTAAAGACTTTTTGGAGTTATGAAGGATGCAGTACTACTCTATCGGTTCTCAAGATTAACAGGATATTGAGGGAAAACAAGCATTTAACCCGCCCTTTAAAAATAATGGTTGTTCTAGCAATTGTACTCTTCCTTTTGGTATAATTAATACATTATCTAAAAATTATCCCCATGCTTCTAAAACTTTCTCATAGAATTTTCATAGAATGGTAACCCTTTCAACATATCTTTTTTGGTTTTCATCCACAATATATTGTTTTACATGTTAAAATATCCACATTTTTTATATAAAAAAATCCATTAAATTTTTCCACATTGCTTTTCTCTTTACATCAACAAAATTTTTCACCACTTTGATCCTTAAAGTTTTCAATCCTTAGAAGGGGATCTAAAAGCCCCGGTCCTCCCATTTCAGTTCCTCCAATAGGTGTATTATAAGCTATTTTCACTCTTCCCTTTCCCCATAAAAAATCTAAAACACTTTCTTTTATTCTTTTATAATACTCAGAGGGCAATGAGGTTACACTCAGCACATACCAAATTTTAGAAAGCATTAACGCATTTATCACCAATACTTTCCCCTTTAATGTTAAATTTCTTAATTTCCAAAATCTCAGTCGTCTTTCAATTCCTTTTAAAACTCCGTCCCAGTTAAAAACATCAGCTTTATTAAAATCCACATCTACCCAGATCCCCAATATTTTTATATGTTCTTCTTCTTTCTTAAAAAGTACTTGCTGAGGTAGAAGTTCCACTTTGCCAATTCTCATACACAATTCTTCGACATTCACCTTTGAGCCTGACCCTTTACAGTATTTCTGTAAAATGTTCATTGCCCTCAAGACACTTTGAACATCCTCAACCAGCAATGTTGTGTCATCTGCATATTGATATATTGGCTCTTGTTCAGCCTTTCCTTCTATTCTTATACCTTTTATGTCATTATCTGCTTTTATTGCTAACCCCAGTGGCTTTTCTACAAGTGAATATAGTAAAGCAGATAACGGACATCCTTGTCTAATCGATCTCGTTGTTTTAAAACATTCGGTAACACTTTAGAATAAGGTTCCATTAGTTAATGTTAGTTAACTACTTTCGTTGACATGAACTAAGCAAAAACAATCCTTCTACAGCATTTATAAGTCTTAGTTCATGTTAATTTCAACATTTACTAATGCATTATTTAAATCAAAAGTTGTGCTTGTTAACATTAGTTAATGCACTGTGAATTACCATGAACTAACAATGAATAACTGTATTTTCATTAACTAACATTAACGAATATGAATAAATACATTAAACCATTACATAAAACCATTGCATTTAATACATATGATATTAGAATAAAAAATCATAATCCATCTTCTAAAATTATCCCCAAATCGAAACTTTTTATATAAATATTCATGTTCCACTCTGTCAAAGGCTTTCTCTAGATCCAAACTGATTAAATACCCCCCCCCCCCTTATTGTTCTCCCTCATATAAAACATTGTATCTCTTATACTTTGAACTGTATCTAATATATCCTTGCCCTTTACTCCATATGCCTGTGTCGTGCTTATAATTTTGGGTAAAACCTTTTTCAATCGATTTGCTAAAACCTTTGCTAAAATTTTTAAATCTGTATTTAGCATAGTTAAAGGCCTATAATTCTTTAGATCATTACGGTTCCCTCTTTTTTAATAAACCATTTTAACCATTCCTATCTTCATTTTTTTTGCTTAATTTTTCTTTTTTTAAAATCTCATCATATACTACTTTCAAAACTGGTACAATCATCTCTCTAAAACTCTTATAAAATTAATTTGTTAATCCATCTATACCTGGGCTCTTTCCTGTAATCAATTGACTTATTGTTATTTCAATTTCCTCTACCGATATCTCTGCATCACAAAAACTTTTACCTTTATTTGATTTAAACAAAACTCTTCTTCTTTCTTACCTCTTCCCTTGAACGTAAAAGCTTTTAACAGTTGATAGTATTTCTTCAGTACCTTGTTTTTTTCACCATTTTCATCTACTACTTCGTTTATTAAATCTGCCTTCTGTCTATTTTTTTCCAAATTAAAAAAGAACTTTGTGCTTCTTTCTCCTACTACAACATACTTTGCTTTACTTCTAATGACAGACCCCCAACATTTTTCATCTTCAATTTCACTTATCTGTTGTTGTAACTTTAACACTTTCCCTAATTCTTCTCCCTTATTTTCCTCTATTCTTTGTATTTCTTTTTCCAACTCCTTTCTTTTTTTCATTTCCTTACTATTTTTCTTAAAATTTTACAGTATTGTATCGAAGCATTCTTTATATCCCATTTCACATTATCCCACCATATTCTTTTTCTTCTTCTTACATCTTATGCATTTTACTATTTTCTACTATTTGCTTAATTTTTTCTTTATAAGATTAATCTCTCAATATTGCTGCATTTAAAACCCAAACCCCTGCTCCTCTTTCTATTCTGGTAAAATCTAATTTAACACAAAAAGAAATGATCACTAAGACCAACTTCTTTATAATATACACTTTTGATATGTCCCTCCATTTCCCCATTACATAAAACATAATCAATTCTACTTTGTTTTAATTCATTCATTACCATTTGTTTTCTTGAAAACTTTCTCTTTGTTCTATTTCTCTCTCTCCATACATCTATCAAATTACTTTCCTTCATTACCTTCACCAGCTCTTCTCTACCCTTCTCAGCTCTGAAAACCATTTTACTTGCCAAATTAAATTCTGAAAAAACTGTATTAAAATCCCCTATTAAAATAACATTCTGCCATCTTTTAAGGTTAAAATTCAGATTTTTTTAAATTCAACCTTCTCTTTTTTCATGTGGTGCATGTATATTATAAATGATTATATTATCTTCGTCTTTTTCTATTTTGACAGCCATGCTTTTTCCTACCCCATCGTTAAATATTACTTCCCCTCTCTTTATTAAAATTGCTAACCCACTCCCTGAATTCTCTCCTCCGTTATTCACATATATATTACCATCCCATTTAGTTTGAAACCTTTCAACACTTTCATTTGTCCAATTTGTTTCTTGCAACACAATCATATCAGCTACTTTGCATAAGACCCCCATCTTTTCAAATTTCTCTATATTCAGTAGACCTCTAGCATTCCATGATACAATGTTTAAAAACATAATAATTAATAAATAATAATAAAAAATTAAAACAAACATTGTTTTCTTAGTCTGCCTCCTCCTCTCCAACTTTCATGAGCACTTGAAATCTATTCTCAAACAAATGTTTCCCCTTAATGTGTTTTTTCATTAAAAGTCTTTTTTTCTGGCCATATCCACATTTGGTATTACCTTAAGGGTTCTCCTTCTTAATGTCTCCCTTCTGTCCTTTCTGTCGTCCATTCTGTCCATTTCTTTCTCCTCTTCAGCTGTCTCTTGCATTTCCTCCTCCTTTTCTTTTAGTCCTTGGTTCTCCATTTCCTCCAATACCCATTGTGTTACTTCCTGTGATGTCAATATTCCTTTGTCCATTTCTCCTTCCAGCCTTTTCTCTTCCAATTCCTTCTTATTTTCCACAATAGCCTCTTTATTCACACCATCTTCTTCATCATTCTCTCCATCATTTTGCAATTCAGTTTCTTTTGACATTCACCCTCCTACACCTTCTGACGCTTTATTTTGAATTTCATTCTCCATCCAACACTCACATCTTACGATCACCTTTCTGCAATCCGGGCACTTAATTGCATCGCAATCCCTTGCGTAATGACCCTGGTCATTGCACTGATAACATATAAATTCTGGACAGTCTTTGAACACATGTCCCGGATTCATGAACAATCGACAGGTTTTAACCTGACGATCATGCAGGATCCTGAAATACTGTGTTCCCTCCTCCATATCAAACTTGGTACTGTATGGCAGAGACACTACTTCTTTAGGGAATTTCACCCTTAGGTACCTTGTACCATCCGCAATGTCTGTGCCTGGATACATTCTTCTTATGATGTCTGAAACAGGTGTTACGCCCCAATTTTGTAATTTATCTAAGATGACAGAGTCCTCAATATAGGCTGGCAAATGTATGAAAGAAACCAGATACTCCCTTGTTCCATCGCACGCTTCCCTGTTTATCAGTGTAATTTCATATTCTTTTACTTGCCTTGGTCTGACTGCCAGAATCTTTCCTCCTCCAATCCTTTCGTTCACTGCTTTGATAATGTCCTCTGCTCTTGCATCTCTCTGACCCGCCATGTCAAGAATTACTGTAGCTTCTTTAGAGTAAATCCTCTTGTTATAATCCATTCTTCCTTGTCCATCTCGTTGTCCTTTATCTATTTCTTTGTCCGTTAGCACTCGTCTTCCTCCTGCCATGTCCACTTCTTTGCCATGTCATCCATCCAAAATTACTCCCCAGACAGCAAACTGCTGCTGGGAAGTGTAAAAACTATAACAAATAAAAATTTATAAGATGCAAAAGAAAAAAAATCTTTACTCCGATAAAACAAAACAAAAAACACAAGGTGAGCCTCTCTCACCTACTGCCTACTACAAACTGCCAAGTCACTTCCTGTGTGGCTCACTAGTGCCGCCAGGTTGGTATGGCCATAAGCGAAGACTCCTGCAAAGAGAGGGCTATTTAGAGATCAGCCAATCTAATCGCCAGTACATTATATAAGTAGAAAAGAAAACCCAAAAGCTTAAAGCACCTGGTATTCCTAGCCGGTCTCTCATCCAAGTACTAACCAGACCTAAGCCTGCTAAGATTCAGAGATTGGGCATTGACTCTATTTTTTGGCAAAATTATTATATACCGAGTGAAAAATTTCCAAAAAGCTTACAGCACCTTGTATTCCCAGGCGGTCTCTCATCCAAGTACTAACCAGGCCCAAACCTGCTTAGCTTCCGAGATCAGACGAGATCAGGCATAGCCTTTTTTTTTTTTTAGTACACATACAGTCTTTCAATATATAATTCTGTTTTTCTTTTAAATACACTCCAAACATCCGACACAATTTTTTCCTTTTTAGCCACAGTTCTTCTGTCCCATATTGCACTTTTCATTAGCATTACACACAGATTAATAAAACTTTTGTTTTGACACTTTTTTTCCCAACCAAACATCACAACTCTATGCATTTACAATCGGCTCTTTAAAAACATCATCTCTAAAAGCACAATAAATAATTTTCACAGTACATTCCTTAAAATCATAAATTTTTTTCCCCAAACTTCACATGAATACATTTCTCTTTTGGCTCTCCTTCCATACTTTCTATTCTTTTAATCCACTCTTTAGGTATTGCATTTTTAATGATTTCATATTTATTTTTTATTTCTTGTTCACTGTAATCTTCTTTTGCCTCCTCCATTGCATCCACAATAAATTGTGTCGGTAAAACCCTTCTTTAAATTCATAGAAAACATCTCTCACTCTTGTTATCCCCAAATCCATCCATTTCTTTAAAAACATCTCTTTGTCTTGTTTTAAAATGTTTTTGTTTAAAAACAGAGGTTGATTTAAAATGTTTTCTCTCCCATGTGGATCATACTCAACTCTATCTAAAAATGTTCCCCAGGCACTAAACATTTCTCTATAAATCTCTGGTAATCTTTCTGTCATCCAATTCTTCGTTTTCATCCATAAAATTCCATCCCCCATGTTAAAATACCCACATTTGTTTAAAAAAATACTCCATTATGTTTTTCCATGCAGTTTTGTGACCCTCATCTAGATATTTATTTTACTATTTTAATTCTTAAGCTATTTTTTCTCTGTTCAACATCAATTAATCCCATCCCTCCCTTCCCTGCTTCTCCTATTAATGTACTATATGCAATTCTTGACGGTTTACTATTCCATAAAAAATCTAAAAAACATTTTTTCAACCTTTTCTCCACCCACATTGGCATAGCAGTCACATATAAAACATACCACAACTTTGACACCATTAACACATTTAAAATTAAAACCTTCCCTTTTAAACTTAAAGTCCTCAATTTCCAAAAATGTAACCTTCTTTCAATTCCTCCTACTATTTCTTCCCACATTTTTTCTTTAACATTCCTTTCTTCTTTTCCCATTAGAACACCTAAAATCCTTATTTCTTTTGTTTCTTTAAAATGAAAATAATCGGTTAAAACAGTCACTCCTCCAAATCTCATATATATAGTTTTTTCTTCATTTAACTTGCCTCCTAATCCCCTACAAAACATCTGTACTACTTCCATTACTTTATTAACACTCTCTATATCTTTAACTATTATTGTTGTATCATCTGCGTATTGAAATATTTTTTTCATTTCCCCCACTTCCTTCAATGTTTATCCCTCTTATGTCTTCATCTATTTTAACAGCTTATCCCAATGGTTCTGCAACTAAAGAATATAAAAGCGCTGATAATGGACATCCTTGTCTTATTGACCTAGTAATTTTAAAACATTCTGTTAAAAAACCGTTACATTGTATTCTTGTTATTGCTCCCCTATATAAAATTGTAATCCACTTGACAACATTTTCGCCAAACCTGTACCTTCTTAAAATTCCAAATAAATATTCATGCTCCACTCTATCAAAAGCCTTTTCGAAATCCAAACTAATAACATATCCTTTTTTATTTTTTTCTTTCATATATCTTACAATGTAAAAAGTCGTTCAGTGCTATTGTCCATATGACTTCATTTTAAAAACTATATTTATTCCAATAAATTAATTTATTTTTCTTTCTTTGTTTTTTTGAGTTATCAATAAGTAAAAAGTGTGAATATTTTCGTAACTTAATATTTTCTATAATAAAATTAATTTAATTGGACTTCAACATAAATTGATTTTACAAAACTCATTTTAAAAGTTTATACCAGACTTAAAAAGACATGACCCGCCCACCTGCAGCAACGGAAGAACAAGCCCGGGCAAGTCCTTCACGCTCGTCTGTTTCATGAGTTTATTTCAGGGGGCAAGGAATTCGACCGGAAGTTGAAGTCGGGTGGGGGCTGCCATCTTTTAGCAGAACTTCACTTGCGTTAGCATTCCCATTGACTCCCATTCATTTTGGCGTCACTTTGACAGCGAATAACTTTACATCTGAGGCATTTAAAGACTTTAAAGACGTTTGTCCATTATTTATTTCTAAAGATACACGACAATGTATAAAGGGCTCCATTACCTTCTATGTTACATTATGGCCCCGTATAAACAGTTTTTGTAAAAAATAGGCTAACGATTGCGTCATAACCACTCGTCTCTCTGTCGCATTACCGTACAGACAGGAGGAGAAGCTCGCAGGCAATTAACTTAATATGGCGTACTGGCGTTAAATTTTAAAATACTATACAAAATAATTAATCAGAATACTACTTTTACTGTCTATGGTTTATTTGAACAAGGTTTTCCATGGAGCCGGATCATTTATACTTCACGTTCCCCATGTAAGTAATTCTTTGTATTTTTAAAAGTTTGATTTTACTCTAATTAACGTGTTTGTGTTGTGCAATCTGCAAAAGCACCGCTCTGTTTCCTACAAACATCTGCGAACGCCAAATTCGAATGTGCTCTATCTCAAACAGCTCTTAACTTGAACCACATACTGTATAAATATATGTGTGTGTGCACTGTATACGTAATGTTGTCTTTGTGTGATACAGTTTAATGTTTCAGAGGTGTTTGTAACTTCAAAAACATTTTCGTGGCTTCGATATAACATTAGTTTGGTAGTGGACGCTGACGCACTAACGTTACACTCGAAGCCACAGCTAACGTTAGCTGAGTGATTATCAATTAGTCCAAAGCTGTTTAATTATGGTAAAGCATAGTTGAGGCAAATATCTGGCATAGTTCCTCTTTCACAAAAGTGTACGCTCACAATGTAACAATGTTCTATGTAACATGTATGTTAACAATGTAATATGTTACTCTATGCATAGGCCTAACGTTAACTCATAACACAAATTTCATATTTGTATTGCTCTGTAGTTATTGGGTGCAGATGTCTAACCCGTCTCTTGATATATTTATATGAATTTTGTTGATGCATTTTAAAACCATTTGTTTAAGTGAGAAGATTTTTTGACTAATTTATTTATATTAGCATCCCTCCTCCCAATATTGTAATTGGTTAACTGCTTGTAGGTGCTGTGTGATGATGATATTACAAAAATTCAGTGGGGTTTTTACACAAGGTTTCTGATTATTTTCTAAAATAAGTTCTGCAATGAACTAATGTTAATCATTCTTGTTTTGTTCAGCAGGGTAATCATCACTTGTATTTTAAGTGTATTTTTTAAAGGGCTTTTATCACACTTGTATTCAAAAGGCTTACTAACTTAATTCTTTTTCTCTCCCCATTGACAGATGGGATGGCCCTGTAAATTGTGCAGCACCGTGGTACCAGGAAAGAGTGACATTTTAAAGCATTATAGACTGCATCATGGGACCTTTGGACACAGCCATGCCTTGCCTTGTATTCATATAGATTGCCCATGTTCTTTTAAATCCTGGAGTTCCTTCCGCTCTCACCTCTCAAGATACCACCCAGAAGCTAAATCCCTTAATTCACCACAAGTAAGTCTTTCATTTACCTGGATTTCACAATGAAAAGGATTTTTTTGAACACATAGGTCATCATCTCAAGAATAACGAGACTGTTAAGTGTGTTTTCATAGGATGTGATCACCAAACAAATGTGTATGGGACGTTTGCAACACACAAACACAGGAAACATACTCCACATACATCACAAGATTTCAAACCAGGGATTATCTGTGGGTTACTAGAGGAAGCACTTGATTTTGAAGCCTCTGTAGAGGATGATGTCCAAAATGATGCTAATCATGAAGGCAGTAGCACTAATGCACACTATGAAGAGGAAGAAGAAAGCAATGTAGTTGCAGAGTATATAGCATCCCTCTTGTTCAAATTAGAGAGTGTTCATAATGTTTCAGTTCGGTGCATTGATGAATTGGTTGATGATCTTCACTTCATAGCAAATTCTGGACGCGTATCAGTTAAAAGTATCATTGTTTCACATTTTATGAAAAATAACCAAACCATTGATGACAATGTTGTTACATCTTTGGTGGAAGAATTGTGCAATTCCAATCCCCTAAGTGCAGCACTCAGTAGTGCTGGTCCTCTATCCTCATCGTTCAAGAGACGGAATTATTATAAAGAAAAATTTCAAGTTGTTGAGCCTGTTGAGTATATCCTTGAACCAAATGAGAAGAGAAGTTTCCAGTATATCCCAATTCTTAAATCTTTGATTCACATTTTGGGTAAAGAAGATATTAGAGAAAAGGTTCTGAGTAAAAAAAAGGACAAGTCATCTACTAAATATGAATCATATCAAGATGGTACAATCTATAAAGATAATTATTTTTATTCTGAAGAACTAAGAATTACACTTGTACTGTACATTGATGACTTTGAAATTTGCAATCCACTGGGAACTTCAAGAAAAAAGCATAAGATTACAGCTGTATACTGGGTGTTTGGCAACATTCCACACTCAACTCTGAGCTCTGTGTACTTGGCCCTTTTATGTAAAGCAGTGGACATCAAAAGATTTGGCTACGAGAAAGTGCTTGCACCTTTGTTAAAAGACATTGCTATCTTGGAGCGTGATGGCATCTACATTTCCTCGTTTGGACAAAATGTGAAAGGAAGTGTGTTTTGTGTTGCTGCAGACAATCTTGGGGCACACTCAATTTGTCGGTTAGTGGAAAATTTTTCTGGACCATTCATTTGCAAATTTTGTCTTGGACAGTGATCAGAATTTCAGATAAAGGAGGTGAGGTCTTGTGCATTTCCTGCTCGCACCCAAGAAGCACATGCAGCTCATGTGTTGACTATCAAAGAAAACCCTGCCTTGACACACTGTTTTGGTGTTAAAAAGGCTTGCCCATTGACTGAAAATCTGAGCTACTTCCACTGTGTCACTGGTAGAGCCCGACCAATATGGATTTTTGGGGGCCGATGCCGATATTAACTCGAAAAGAGCCGATTTATAAGCCGATATTTTGATTTTGAAAATAAACTGGATATTAGACCCATTTCCTATAAACTGCACTTACACAACATTCAATAGCAAAATATCTGCCTGTTCTATGTATGTGGGCTGTATAAACCATTTTCCAGAAGGGATTTATGTAAAAAAAAAAAAAAGAGCCTTAGATTACGGTCTCAATGACTAAACAATTGCACATCAAAAGTATATATTTTTTAATGATCAAAAAACAGTCTGGTTTTAAACATTTAACACTTTGACTTTCTTCCAGTTGAAGCTGGTTTTTACAGTCTGTGTGTGTACTGTAAATAAATTATAATACTAGTTAAGTATTAAAGTTAAGTTAAAGTATTTTCAGAAGTAGTCCCACACTTTGCTGCTACAGCATTCACCTTTTTCAGCCATCTGTAGGCAGAAAGAGAGACAGAGAAAGAATAAGCATGTGTATTCATAATATCACCATGTATCATTACTCATGTCATCATTAGAATTATAATAATAATAAACCGGGATCTCCTACATAGGCACAAATGAGAAAAAAAAAAAAAAAATTATTTGTCAAGCAATAGGTATTACCTACTTATATTTAACTATATTATTTCAACATTTCCCTGTTATGTCTGTAAAGCTGCTTTGAAACAATATGTAAAAAAAAAAAAAAAAGAAAAAAGCGCGTGTTCAGCTCACATTTATTTACATGTCCCCTCTGGTTTAGTCATTTCTGACGCACCTACTGTAGTTACTGTAACTACACTACATTTGCTCTCACAGACACATTCACAACGGACCCGTATATCTTCTCCTCTTCTCTTTGTGCAGTCTGAATCAAAACATCGCCATGCGCTGGCGAACGTAAAGTTAGCCTACTGTTACCGGAAGATTACGGAATCAATTCGAAGTTGAATGGTTAACGTTAGTGCCATGAACACACCGCTGTCAATTTTGAGAAGAACCACCTTCAAACAAGTTAATAGCAAGCATTTAAGGGGCCTGCTAAAAAGGAAGTTATATTAGCGTTAGAGTAACGTAACCAGCCTGAATTCACCAAATTGTTCTCTGGACCTGAGAGTAGCCTCTTCTTCCTTGCTTCTCTCTTAATTCTCATCAGCAGGACTAGCGCTATCGCTCGCTTCTTACAACGGGACAGATACATGTTTGCTGCTGACCGAAAGGAGGAACCACAGACTATGAAAGAGCTCCCGCTAAAAGTTTTTAAAACTCCGCCAACGCCATAGCGCAGCGCAAATCGCGTTGTATCTGAAGGGCAACGCTAAACCCAGTGGGCAAGCGCCGTGTATACCGCGTCCTGTGTGAAAGGACCATTACGCGGTCATTATGTGGGAAACACACCGCAATAGAATAAGAATAAGTTAAATGCTAACGTTATAGTTTGACCTCTTATTAACGTTTGCGCTCTTCCACTGATAAACATGGTATTAGCTTTCGGTCGGGCTCTAGTCACTGGCTATCCACCTGACATACTACATGACATTTTTGAAGGGATTGTTCCCTTGGAACTGGGTCTGTGCTTCAGTATTTTCATTTCTAAGAAATATTTCACATTTAGTGAACTTAACAATGCCATTTCACAGTTTCCATATAAGTGGTCTGACAAAACTAACTCTCCTCAGCCGGTGCCTGCTACCTTCTCCTCAAGAAAAAAGATTGGAGGAAACGCGCATGAAAATTGGGCCCTCATACGACTGTTGCCATTCATTATTGGGCACAAGATACCTTTGAATGATCCAGCCTGGCTTCTGCTGATGTCTTTAAAAGACATTACTGAGCTTGTTGCAACTTCAAGAACATTCTCCAGTCCCTGGCTACGAAGCACCAGCTTATGATAAGCCACAACCTGCATTCCACAACACCTTGGCCAGCTCTTAGTGTTGTAAGAGTAACATCAGTTCCAGTGGATGTCCTACATGTAAATGTTCAGGACTCAATCAGGGGTATATCTCCTTCACAGTCCCAAGTTCAGCTGGCTGACACAGTCACCTATCAGGGAACAAGGTACTCAAAAGGCATGATTGTGGCCTATGGTTCTACTGCAGGTCTTCCTGATTTTGCAGTGATTCTTCAAATTGCATTTATCGGGGAAAGAGTGTATTTTATTGTGAGAAGACAGATATCCTGGTATGATGAACACTATCGTGGATATTATCTGGAGAAGACCGAACACATAACTCTTGTTGAGCAACGACACCTTACTGATTTATGTCCTCTGTCTGCCTATATTGTTGCAGGAAAGCGAATGGTGACATTGAAGCGCCACATCTGTCTCCAGGGTTGAGTATCATTGTACCTCTCTCTCTCCAGTGTTGATTAACATAGCTCTCTGTCTTTTGTCTTCTTAGACATGGAGCAAACTGTGAGATTCTGGGTCCTCATCGATCATGAAGTCAGGAAACTCACTCTTAGCAGTGGCATACCCTCAACTGTGGAGGAGTTGGTTGCAGCTGTCAAAGAACATTTTTCCATCCCCACAGATATAAGTCTTCAATACAAAGATGAGGAATTTGATGACTTCTTCACCCTAACATCTACCAATGAGCTGAAAGATAAATGCACACTTAAAGTTGTGTATGCACCGCTGGCATTGACGTTGACTGTTGTTCCCCAGGAAAGCACCCCTGATGTCTCTGATGTCAGCTCTTTAGGTGAGTGTTCGAGTCTCAGTGTGAACTCGGTGGATACCGACATTCTGAGTCCCTCACCCTCTGAAAGGCAGAGCCCATGGCCTGCTGTGTTTCCCATTCCAACCTTCTCACACAACACTGAACTGGCCCTAAGACAAGGAAATGAGATTTATTTAAGAGATGGCACCACAATGACATCACCAAGTGTCAAATCAGACATCCTGGAGCGCCTGGCTGAAGCCATGTTTTCCTACACAGCTTACCCCAATGATGCCCAGAGATGTGCAGTGGCAGAGACACTAGTTGCAAAGCATCCCTGCTTAAAGGAGCCCGGATCTTTCAATGGAATTTATGGGTGGCAGCAAAGCCTAAAGTACAAGTGTGGAAACTACCGGACAAAATGGAAAGCCCTTGGAAGCACTGAACTCCTGATAAACTCACTGAGAAACAAGTCAAATGATGAGCGAAAAGCTGCTAAAAATGTCAAGAAACCAAAGAGGGCAGAGGTGAATTACTTGCCCTCACACCCACATGCTGAAACAGATGACACCCTTGAGAATCTGAGACTTGACTTAATTGCTGCCCGTCTGACAAAGGACTCTGTCAGAAGCACAAATGATATGATGGCCAGAACATACAGCTGGAGAAGACAGGAAGTGGTTGCCCGGTCTCCTGATGTGGCAGAATTTAAGGAAAGATGGCCTGCCCTCTTTGAACCATTCCAGGTATGTGACTTAGCATTTGGTTTTTCCTGACACTACTCACTTCTGAGAACTTTTTGGAAATTGTGACTTTGACATGAGATAGTACTCACTTTTTTGCTTTGCATAAAGTTCAGATGTTGCTTATCTTTTAAAGTCAAACATTTGCTGTCCTACAGGTAAACGAGGAGTTCCGAAGATGTACTGCGGTTCCCCTGGAAGCAACGTTTATGTCACAGCTGGACAAGCACACCCCAAAGCTCCTAGAGCTCTTTAGTGCCAAGGGAGGAGCAACTGGTCAACGCATCAAAAACTTGATGATGGAACTGATACAGGTGGGTCAAAAGTAGTTACTAAGTTAAAAGATACAATATTAATCAATTCAGTAGTTTGTTTTTCAGTGATCTTGCCTATCTTGTTTTTTTTTTTTTTTGTTTTTTTTTTAATTAGACTAATTAGAAGAAAAGCTGTCTCAAGTGTTATTACTATTAATCTATTATAATAAATAAAAAAGAAAAACTATTACAGACCTAGGGTAATGATGGCATTACATGGTTGGAGTGAATTTACCAACAAAAAATAATTTATTAATTATTGTTCTATTAACTAGGACCCAAGTGCCACTGCAGTGAAGAAGAGAGATGTCACTCTGAGATGCCTCTTTGAGTATATGGGAGAGAGTGGACAAGAGCTCATCTCTGATTACTTTGTAAGTATTGTTTCAAAGCAGGTTTGGGTCAGTCTGGTGAACAGGTTTAAATTGTGAACTGACTGAACCAGCATTTAGCAGGTAGTGTAGTGTAGTATTTGTTTTTCATCAAGAAATTAGATTGTTTGTCTTAAATACTTTATTTTTTATCTCAAAGGGGGCTGCAGAGACCACTGTTCATGAGGACCTGAAAATGAAGAATATGATCATCTATGTCTGCCGTGAGCCAGATGCAGTAGGAATCATCATTGAGGGAATACCAGTCCTTACCAATCTTGGAAATCTGGCCAAAGCATGCTGCTTGCTGCTTGGGTTGACATATGCACTTAATCTTGAGTATCCATCCAAGGTTTCCAAAACATTTGAGGTGTTTCAAAGACTTCTCGTGGGACTTGATACACTGCGCCCAAACCAAGCCCCAAGTTCATGACTCTGAAAAACAAGCTCCTCGCCTAGGCACTCAGACATGACTGTCACTCTGCACTTGTGAACAGCTGTTTTCTTTGTCTGTTCAACATCATTATACACTGGACATAATGTTGAATTTTTCAGGTTGTTCTAATGGTTTGTTCTTGTTCTTTACACTTCCAAAACAAGAAAGGGCAAATTGGTTAAAATTAATAAATCAGAAGACATTAACCAGTATTTTTTTCATTTAAATGTTACCTATTTTAATTAAGTCTAATGTGTGTAATATGCTGATATGTTTACATTGATTGTACTCAATTTATTGGCTTTTCTGAAAGTGCTACTTAATATTTTTGCATACATTGAAATGCATATTATTAAGTTGGCCTTACTCAAAATATCAGTTAGTTCACTAAACTTGCAAAAAGCAGTTGGAAAATGTTGTCTTAATTTTATTGAGTTAGATCCAAGTTTTAACAGTGTATTCTATCAATTATACTTAGAGTTGTGTCCGCTATATCTTTCCCTTTTACTCCATACACTTGATTTGTTTCAATTATGGTTGGCATTACCTCTTTCAATCTATTGGCTAAAACTTTTGTTAAAATTTTCAGATCTGTATTCAGCATTGTAATTGGTCGAAAAAATTTTAAGTCTACTTTATCTCCTTTTATTTTATATATCAACTTTATCAATCCCATCCCCATTCTCTGATTCATTTCCTCTTTCTTAAAAATGTCTTCATATACTTATTTTAAAATACTGGTTAAAAAACCTTTAAAAACAATATAAAATTCACTCCCCAAACCATCTATACCTGGACTTTTATTTTTGTTTAATTCACTTATTGCTCTTTTTATCTCTTCTTCTCTTATCTCTTCATCACACTCTTTTTTGTCTACTTCTCCTACTGTTGTTTTTATTTGATTTAGTAACTCCACTTTCTCTTCTTCCCTCAAACCCTCAGTACTAAACAGGTTTTCATAATATGCTTTTACTTCTTTTAATATTTCCTCATTTGTTTCCACCACTACACCATTTTTCCCTCTTATTTCTTTAATCATTCCAGCTTTCCCTCTTATTTTTTCTAGATCAAAGAAAAACTTTGTACATTTTTCACCCTCCACAGTATATTTAGCTTTACTTCTTAGTCTTGCACCTTCATATTTTTTCTCTTCCATGTCTTTCAATACTCCCTCCAATTCTTTTATTTTTTTGTATATCTTTCCCATTCTCATTTAACTCCTTTTCAAATTTTTCTCTTATTTCTCTCTCCTTCTTCCTCTTACACATCTGTATTAATTTGCAATACTTTATTGTGAATTTTTGTACTAAGTATTTAACATTTTCCCACCATATCCTTTTATCTTCACTGTACATTTCATTCTCCTTTTCTTTTTCAATAATTTCTTTAATACTTAACACATACTCCTCATTCTTCAAAACCTCTACATTTAAAACCCATACACCCGGCCCTCTTTTCACTGAACTCCAGTCTACTTGTATAAAAAGTGGTTTATGGTCACTTAAGCTTGATTCTTCATATTTTATGTTACCGATAAAACCTTCAATGTTCCTTGTACACAAAATAAAATCAATCCTTGTCTTACACATTAAATTCCCCACTAATTGCCTCCTTGAATATTCTTTCTTTTTTCATTTCTTTCTCTCCATACATCAATTATATTATTTTCTTCCATTAATAATTTTAAGTTATTTTCTTCCTTTATCATTTTTAAAAACCATTTCCTCACCAATTTCTAATTTACTGAAAACGGTATTTTTTTTTTTAATCTCTTAGTACATTAAAATATTCCTTCTATTCATTCTCTACAGTCGGTGCATGGATATTAACTACAATAACTTTTCTCCTCATACTCCATTTCAACCGCAATACATTTCCCATCTATGTCATTATATATTGTTTTACATGATACCCCACAGTTTTCTTTTATTAAAATCGCAACTCTACCTTTACAGATCTTCTTCTTTTCGATGATTTCCCCTGTGTCTCCTCATTTTCTTTTCCTTGTTCACACTCTTTTGTAGCATCATTAATTTCTACCGCGTCCATCTCCTTTTGCACACTGTTCGTCACATCCATCGGTGTACATACAATTCCCTCCTGTTGTGCATCACTCAGTACTTTATTCCTTTTATCATCCAGTTCCACATTATCCAAAGCATTTTGCAAGCTGTCCGTCAAATCCATCTGTGTTCAAATTCCCCTATCCTGTTGTGTTTGTATGATGGGTTCGTTACACTCTTTCTGTTGTTCTATATCCTTATTTAATTCCAGTCCTTCACCACGCACTCTTTCTCCAGCGTCTCGCTGCTCGTTGTCTCTTTCATGCACCTGCCCGTCCACCTGCTGCTGCTCCTCCTCCTCACCCTGCATCCAACACTCACACCTATTTAAAACCAAATTGCACTCCAGGCACGTCACAGCATTGCAGTCTCTCGCAAAGTGGCCTCTTTCCTCGCATTTATGGCACTTAAACTCCGGGCAGTCCTTCACCACATGGTCTGGGCTCATGCACAGCCGACAAGTCTTCACCTGATGGCTGTGCATCACCCGAAAGTATTGTGGACCCCCCAAACCTCCAGTTTATTTAAAATCTCTTCATCAGCAAGGTAGACGGGCAGATGCATGAAAGAGACAACATAATCTTTTTTTTGCAGTTTCTTTTTCTCACAGATCACTCCTTTAATTAACAATCCCTCAGTCAGTTCATCACTTTCTTCTTTTCCATTGTCAGTTCATATTCCTTTCCTTGTCTTGGCCTTAGTGCTAAGATTTTCCCATATCCACATTTGTCCGTCACCGCTTTAATAATATCCACAGCTCTCACCTCATTTACATTCTCCACATTCACAATCACAGTTGCCTCCTTTAAGTATTTTCTTTCACCAAATGTATATCTTGCATCTTGATTTTTACCGTGTCCTGCTCGTTGTCGATACTCCAGTCCAGTGTCGTTTGCCATGCGTGTCTCTCCAGCCAGTCCAGTGTCGTTTGCCAATAATCCATCCATTGTACAAAAACACAAACGAAAAATTAACCACCCTCCAGCCAGCAAGATGCTGCTGTTAGGTGGTTTAAAACTGAAAAACCACAAAAAATAAACTAAAAGTCCGAAAACAACTCACAAAACAAACACTTACAGAAAAATCAAAATGGAGGAGAGCCTTCCTCTCCCAACTGCAGCCAACACTTCCTGTAGCTCTCTAGCGCAAAGATTATTATATAATTTGTGAAATTTTCCCAGGCAGTCTCCCATCCATGTACTAACCAGGCCCAAACCTGCTAATATTCAGAGATCGGGCATTGACTCTATTTTTTGGCAAAATTATTATATACTAAGTGAAAAATTTCCAAAAAGCTTACAGCACCTGGTATTCCCAGGCGGTCTCCCATCCAAGTACTAACCAGGCCCAAACCTGCTTAGCTTTCGAGATCAGACGAGATTGGGCTTTTTTTTTTTTTTTTTATTAAAAATATTTCAGTACAAAAAGAAAAAATACATAAAATATTTCACATGTAAATTATTTTTTTTATAGAAACCTCTCTTTCACAAAATAAATGCAGACATTCATTTAAGGTTACATTTAAGTTTCTAAGCAAACATAATCCTTTTTTACCTGAAAAAAACAAAGAAACAAACTACAAATTAATTTCCAGTCCTTTCAGTGTTTTCAAAACATAAGGATTAGTTTATCAAATACATACATTGTACCTTCTGCTTTAAAATAACTTTCTAGTGTTCTTATATAATCTTCCAGTTTTTTCTTAAAATAAATCCATAATCCCAGTTTTTTGTTTTTGTCTCTTGCTATATTTCTCCTACACCATATTGCATATCTAGCTACAATTAAAAACAAATTTATAACATTTTGATTATCAGATTTCTCATTCATTCCAAATAAAAATATACAATTCCAACTCTCTTCATCTTCTATTACATCCATTTTTTCTCCTAACAAACTCTTAATCACATTTTTCATTTTGTCTCTGAAAATGATCAGTTCTTTACTTGATAAAAACATGTGCACAATTCCTTCATTTTTTTCACAACAGACTTTACACAATGCATCCCCAGTCATTCCACATTTATACAACTTCTCTTCAGAAAAAATATATTATGCCTTATATAAAAATCCATGTTCTCCATTTTAACATCAATATGCCATTTTCTCAAATTTCTCCACAGAACTTCTTCCTCAAGGTTTATAAAAACTTTTTTCCAAAATGTATTCCCAGCTGGATCCTTAAAAACATTATTTCTAAACAAAACATAAAAAGTCCTAAGATGACTCACATGAAAAGGCTCCTTTTCTCCTTTTGCTTTTAATAAAACCTTCATTTTATCATCTTCACTGTCTTGTCGCTGTTTTTCTATGTTTACTAACCATTCCTTTGGAATTGCCTCCTTTATTTTATCATATTGCTTTTTTAAAACATTCTTATTAACATGATTATCATTATTTTTCACTTCATCATAAATTGCTTGCAAAGGTTAAAAACCTTCCCTCACTTCATACAAAACATCCCTTATTGTTTTAAATCCAGCATTAATCCAATGTTTAAAAAATAATTATTTTCCTCTATATACAATATTCTCATTCAGAAACAATGGCTGTGTTAAAAACTCCAATCTCCTAATAGGTTTAATACATACATTTGGTAAAAATTCTGTCCATGCTTCTAAACTTCTTTATAAAACTCCGGGATTCCTGTTATCATTATAGGCTTTAATTTCATCCACAGAATATCAGGTCCTATTTTCATATGTCCGCATTTATTTAAAAACATTCTCATAAGTATTTTCCATTCAGCTTTATTCTCTTCATTTAAAAATGTTTTCACAATTTTAACTCTAAAGCTCTTTTTTTTAATTCTGGATCTTGCAGCCCTAACCCACCTTCTTCTATGGCCCCTATTAAGCCGCGTTTCCACCGCAGGAACTTTACCCAGGAACTAGGGACTTAGGCCTGGTACTTGGTGTGTTTCTACCGCAGGAACCAGGAACTAAATAAAGTTCCGGGTAAAAAAAATGCCCCTCAGAAAGTCCCTGCTGGCGAGGTGGTACTTTTTCAAAGTTCAGGAACTTTCGGGGGCGGGACTTTGGCGCTAAACATCCTGATTGGTTGAGTACACGCAGCATTGGTTGAGTTCAACCACCATTTATTCAGATCAACATTTTCAAAATATTACTGTTATTGTGTCATGAAATGTAATTTTAAAAGTATTTCAGGCGAGAATGTAGTTGTTTAAAACTCAAATCTTTTGTTTATTTATAAAGACAGCGCCTATTTAAAAATGTGTTTCGCCGATCTCTGAGACGGTGAGCTCCACGCAATCAGCGGGAGCTCAGTCCTCATGTATCCGCAGAGAGCAGCCTCTCCTGGGATAGACCTTCTGATATGTGCCGCTGGCTCTGATGTCTCTTTAGTGGTTAAACATAACATATAATTCAGCTGCGGGGTAAATCTAACAGGTTTTCTTTGGTCTGTATTCAATTTACCTATATGTTAAAATGAAAATAAAAAAGGCAAGTCTATAATATTTCGTTTTTTATTGTAATGGCTGTATATAACGTTACACATATCCCTGAAGTAAGTGAATTTCTGCAGCTGTTATTATGTTTAAATGAAAACGAAAGGAGGCAGTAGTATTTTATATCCTATTTTGTGTTATTGTAAATATACTGAGGGAAAAATTGCTGTAGCCAAAGCCATCTGAGTTCACGCAGTATTGGTTGAGTTCAAACACCATTTATTTGGATAATTTTCAAATATTACTGTTATTGTGTCATGAAATGTAATTTTAAAAGTATTTCAGGCGAGAATGTGGTTGTTTAAAACTCAAATCTGTGGTTTATTTATAAAGACAGCGCCTATTTAAAAATGTGTTTCGTCGATCTCTGAGAGACTCAATCAGCGGGAGCTCAGTCCTCATGAATCCACAGAGAACAGCCTCTCGTGGGATAGACATTCTGATGTGTGCCGCTGGCTCTGATGTGTCTTTAGTGGTAAAACATAAAATATAATTCAGCTGCGGGGTCAATCTAACAGGTTTTCTTTGGTCTGTATTAAATTTATCTATATGTTAAAATGAAAATAAAAAAGGCAAATTTATATAATATTTCGTTTCATTGTAATGGCTGCATATACACATATCCCTGAACTAAGTACATTTCTGCAGCTGTTATTATGCTTAAATGAAAACCAAAGGAGGCAGTGGTATTTGATATCCTATTTCGTTTTATTGTAAATACACAGTAAGGAAAATTGCAGTAGCCAAGACGAGCTGACTGAAGTTATCAAGAACGCTGCTGTTTATAGATTTACCGGACTTGCGTCGTTGTGGACATCACACTCCCCAGTCGAATGCACAAAGTCTGAACTAACTACCAATGATGCACGTCCAAAATCAGCGTACTTTTTTTTTTTTTTTTTTTTTTTTTAATCAGCAGTACTTTGTATTGAGAAGCGCGCATGGACCTACGTCACCAGTCATTTGCCTAATCTTCCCGGTACTTTACACTGCGGTGGAAATGCAGAAAGCAACAGGTCTGGGGGGAAAAAAGTTCCTGGGAAAAAAAGTTCCTGGTAAAAATGTTCCGGGTAATTTCGGTGGAAACACGGCATTAGTGTATTATAAGAAATCCTTGATGGCTTGGAGCCCCAGAGAAAGATCTAGATCTTTTTTTTTATCTTTTACTAATTCCCATAGGCATGGGTATCACACCCAAAACATACCACATTTTTGCCATCATTAATGCATTTATAACCAAAACCTTCCCTCTTAAAGTTAATTCCCTTTGTTTCCAATAATTTAACACTCTTTCCATTTCACCCACCACTTCATCCCACATCAAATATCTCACCATTTTCTCATTTTTCCCAATCCTCACACCCAAAATCTTCAAGCTCTCTTCTTCTTTAAATGGATAATTTTTTTAAAATTTTTTCTATTTTTCCTATACTCATAATAACCGTTTTTTTGTTGATTTATCTTAGCTCCAGAACCTTTACAGTATTTTTCTATTATGTCCATTGCTTTAACTACACTAGCCACATCTTGCACTATTACCGTCGTATCATCTGCATATTGATATACTTTCTGCAACTCTCTATTTTCTTCTGTGTCTATTCCTCTAATTTCTTTCTCTTCCGTTATTGCCAACCCTAATGCCTCTGCCACTAAAATGTACAGCAAAGCTGATAATGGACAACCTTGTCTAATAGATCTAGTTAAATTAAAGGTCTCTGTTAAAAAACCATTGCACTTTACTTGACTTTTAGAATCTTTATATAAAATCTTCAACCACTTAATTCAATTTTCACCAAAACCGAACTGTTGTAAAATTCTAAAGAAATACTCATGTTCAACACGGTCAAAGGCCTTTTCTAAATCAAGACTTATTACATATCCACTTTTTTTCAGAGATCATGTAACTTACAACATCTCTTATACTACTAATAGTATCTGTAATATCTCTTCCTGGTATTGCATATGCCTGGTTTGTTTGTATTATATTTGGTAAAATTTTCTTCAATCTGTTAGCTAAAATCTTTGCTAATATTTTAAAATCTGTATTTAACATAGTTATTGGTCTATAATTTTTAAGATCTGAAATGTCCCCTTTTATTTATAAATTAATTTTACTAATCCGATTCCCATAAAATAACTTGTTTCTTCCTTTTTAAAAATTTCATCATACACATGTTACAGCTGGTGAAAGGACAGTCTGGAAACAATAGCGAGTTCAAGTATTTAATGAGAGGATGAGATAATGGTACAAAGACACACAAAGACGATGATACGGCAACACTCCAGAGGGATGATTAAGGCGGTGAGAAGTCCAGACGGTAATGGAGGGCAGGTGAGGAGTCCGGGTGTTGACGGCGTGAAGCAGCAGGAGAGAGTGGCACAGGAACTGCGGGGAACAGAGCCGAAGGTAAGTGTCCATGGCTGGGTGATCGTGCGGAGAGTGGATGAGGTTCTGGGGAAACACAGACATCCAACTCAAACTACATAGAAGCCAGACGGGGGTAAACACAACGACATGAAACAACGATCTCACAAACACAAGACGTGAGACAAGCCATTATATAGGAGAAGGGTAATGAGTGGCAGCTGTTGCTGATACAATTAACGGAGACGCCCACAACTAATCAGTGCAGACGCAGAACACACAGAATTCACCACAAAGTGTAAACAACCCGAGATCACGGTTTACCAACCGTGACAGTACCCCCCCCCCTCTAAGAACTCCTCCTGGAGTTCCCAGAAGGGCCTACCTGCTGATTGAATTCATCAATAAGGGAGTGATCCAATATGTCCCTAGCAGGTACCCAACTCCTCTCCTCCGGACCGTAACCTTCCCAGTCCACCAGATACTGGAATCCTCGCTCCCTCCGTCTCGAGTCCAGAATGCGATTAACCGAATAAGTCGGTTCCCCATCTACGAGACGCGGCGGCGGGGAAACCGGAGTGGGCGGATTAATACGTGCATAAAACACAGGTTTAATTTTGGACACATGAAAGGCGGGGTGTATCCTCTTGTACGCAGGAGGTAGTTTGAGGCGGACTGTCACCGGACTAATGATCTTGGTGATAGTGAACGGGCAGATAAATTTGGGAGCAAGTTTATTCAAAACGGATTGGAATGGAATGTTACTGGTAGAAAGCCACACTTTTTGACCCACGACGTAGACGGGAGGCTTTGACCGGTGGTGATCGGCCTTGGCCTTAGTGCGCTCCCTCACCTGGAGCAGAGTCTCACGGGCTCTGGTCCAGGTGCGGTGGCACCTCTGGACAAACGCGTGAGCGGAGGGGACCGCGACTTCAGATTCCAGACTGGGAAACGCTGGTGGCTGGTACCCTACACTACACTGAAACTGAGAGAGGCCCGTAGCTGACACTGGCAACGAATTGTGGGCGTACTCCACCATAGAGAGTTGTTGACTCCGGGAAGAAGGATTCTTGGAGACCAAAAATCTCAACGTCCTCTCTAAATCTTGGTTGGCTCGCTCAGACTGTCCATTGCACTGGGGATGATAACCCGATGACAAGCTAATTGACACTCCTAATAACTTGCAAAATTCTTTCCAAAATTTGGATATGAATTGGGAACCCCTGTCCGAAACCACGTCTACCGGGAGGCCATGAAGCCGAATAGACGTGATCTAAAACAGTAACCGCTGTCTCCTTGTTGGTAATTTGGGCAAGGGAATGAAATGTGCCGCTTTCGAGAACCGGTCCACTACAGTCAAAACGACTCTCATGCCATTAGAGGGTGGGAGGGCGGTGACAAAATCTAGAGCGATATGTGACCAGGGTCTTGAAGGGACAGACAGCGGTTGAAGGAGCCCATCAGGAGGTCGGTTAGATGACTTACCACTTGCGCAAATTGAACAAGCCAAAACAAAATCGATCCATACGTGGCCACCAGAATCGTTGTCTAACCAACCAATTAGTTCTACTTATCCCTGGATGACAAGCCATGTTGGAACAATGACCCCACTGGACAACTTCGGACCTTAACTCCTCCGGCACAAATAAGCGGTTTGGTGGGCAACCGGACGGAGGCATTACCCCTTCTAAGGCCGTCTTGACCTTCGACTTGACCTCCCATACGAGTGCTGAGCAAAATACACTCGGGAGTAATGGGACGGGCGGAGGGATCAAAAAGACGTGACAAAGAATCAGGTTTTACATTTTTGGAACCCGGGCGGTACGATAGGGTAAATTCAAAACGGCCGAAAAAAAAAGTGCCCACCGAGCCTGCCTGGAATTGAGTCTTTTGGCAGTTCTAATGTACTCTAAATTCTTATGATCGGTCCAAACAATAAAGGGAACCCCTGAACCCTCTAACCAGTGGCGCCACTCCTCCAACGCTAATTTGACCGCCAACAACTCTCTATTGCCAATGTCATAATTACGTTCAGCAGGAGATAATCGATGAGAGAAAAACGCGCAAGGGTGGACCTTATCGTCTGAAGCAGCACGTTGGGACAACACTGCTCCTACCCCCACCTCTGATGCGTCGACCTCCACCACGAACTGCCGCGTGGGATCAGGGGCGACAAGGATGGGAGCCGAAATAAAGCGGTTCTTAAGGTTAAGAGAACGCAGCCTCAGCTGCGTCCGACCACCTGAACGGAGCACTGGGGGAGGTCAAGGCTGTCAGAGGTGAGGCTAGTTGGCTGTAATTACGAATAAAACGCCGATAGAAATTGGCGAACCCCGGAAACCGCTGTAGGGCCTTACGAGAATCTGGAGATGGCCAATCTATCACAGCCTTTACCTTGTCAGGGTCCATTCGTATTCCCTCAGACGATACGATATACCCTAGGAAGGGGACCGACTGTGCATGGAATACGCACTTCTCCGCCTTGACAAAAATCCCATTCTCTAATAACCTCTGGAGCACTCGTCTGACGTGTTGAACATGTTCCTGGAGAGATGAAGAAAAAATCAGTATGTCATCCAGGTAAACATATATAAACTGATCTACCATATCTCTCAACACGTCATTCACGAGTGCTTGAAAAACCCCGGGCGAGTTGGAGAGCCCGAACGGCATCACCAAATATTCAAAGTGCCCTCTAGGGGTATTAAAGGCAGTTTTCAATTCATCCCCCTTCCTGATGCGGACCAAATGATAAGCGTTACGTAAATCCAATTTTGTGAATACAGATGCTCCCTGCAACCTCTCGAAAGCTGAAGACATGAGTGGTAATGGATAAGTATTCTTAATAGTAATGTTGTTCAGCTCTCGGTAATCAATGCAAGGTCATAGAGAACCATCCTTCTTACCCACAAAAAAGAACCCTGCCCCCGCTGGAGAAGAGGAAGGACGGATGAACCCAGAGGCTAAAGAATCCGAAATATATTTATCCATGGCCTCCCTCAGGAATAGAAAGAGAGTATAACTTGTCTTTAGGCGGAGATTTACCTGACACTAAGTCTATGGCACAGTCGTAGGGACGATGCGGAGGAAGAGAAGCAGCCCGGGACTTACTGAACATTTCCTTCGGGTCCAGATACTCAACGGCATGTTTGGTAAAGCCATGGTCTCCTTCTGAAAAACAGAAACAGGAACAACAGGACAGGCAGAAACCAGACAAGACTCATGACAACTTTCACTCCACAATGTGATAGTGTTAGAACCCCATTCCACTCGTGGATTATGTTTGAACAACCAGGGGTGACCTAAAACAAAGGGAGCAACAGGGGAGTCCATGAGAATAAAGGATATGGTTTCTTGATGGTTGCCAGATGTGATGAGTGTGATGGATTCAGTATGGTGGGTAACATGGGGCAGTTCCTGGCAGTTGAGTGCGGTGACATGGATGGGGAGAGACACAGGAAGGACAGGAATGTTCAGGTGATGTGCAAGTGAAGAATCCATGAAATTGCCTTCGGCTCCGGAGTCCAGAAGGGCTTGGCATTCATGATGGTGATTCTTCCACCGCAGTTTCACCGGAAGGAGGGTCGATGATGTAGGTGAGGACTTCTCAGCGGAGATCCCACCCGATAGTAGCCTCAGGTTTACTTTCGGGGCTGACTCTTTTACCGTACAAGAGTAGTTGTTATTGTCAGAGCCTCCACAGTATAAACATAGTCCTTGGGACCTCCGCTGTTCCCTCTCCCTCCGGGACAGCCGAGCTCGACGCACCTGCATGGGCTCGTGATCGTCAACAGAACTGACCGTGTTCTCTCGACTCAAGCGCCCCCTACTGGGAGAGAATGGAGGTCTGAAAAGACTGTGTTGGCGGCCCAGGCGATTAAACCTGGCCTCCACCCGCAACGCCAGGTCTATTAGTTCATTGAGAGTAGGGGGCAGCTCGAGGAGGTAGATCTCCTGCTGAACACGGTCGGATAACCCATGCAGGAATCTATCCCACTATGCCGCCTCGTTCCACTGGCACGCGGCCGCAGAACACACAGAATTCACCACAAAGTGTAAACAACCCGAGATCACGGTTTACCAACCGTGACAACACATCGTTTAAAATTGGTGTCATTACATTTCTAAAAACCTTATAAAATTCACTTGGAAGACCATCTTTTCCTGGACTTTTACCATTATTTAACTGCATGATTGCTTCATCTATTTCTTCTTTTTCAATTCCCCTTTCACATAAACTTTTATCACCTTTATCTATCTTTATTTTGATTTTCCCTACCAAAAATTCAATTTCTTCTCTACCCACTCCTTCCCTTTGAAACAAATTTTCATAATAATCTTTTCTTTTAAAACTTCTTCTTTTTCTTTTACCTTTCCTCCTCCTTTTCCTATTAATTCTTTAATCATTCCTGCTCTCTGTCTGTTTTTTTTCCATATTAAAAAAGAACCTTGTACATTTTTCACCTTCCACTAAGTATTTTGCTTTACTTCTTATCATTGCTCTTTTATATTTTTTTGTCTTGTATATCCTTTATTTTTTCCTCCAACATTACGGTTTTCTGTGAATTGACAACCTCCTTACTTTAGCTCATCTCTTAATTCTATTCTTATTTCTTTTTCTTTTCTTTTTTTAATTTTCTGTATTATTTTACTATGTTCTCTTGCACATTTTCCAATGTCATATTTAAAATAATCCCACCAAATTCTCTTTTCATCCTTATACATCTGATTTCCTTTTTCCTTCTTTATTAATACCTCTATTTGTTCCTTAAAATTCTCATCTTTTAAAATCTCTGTGTTTAACATCCATATTCCCGGCTCTTTTAAAATTATTCATATCAACTTGTATACATACAACTTTATGATCACTTAACATTGTTTCCTTATAATATATAGTATCTATTAACTTCAACATTTCCCTTTTACTTATCAAAAAATTCAATTCAATTCAAGTTTATTTGTATAGCGCTTCTTACAATACAAATCGTTACAAAGCAACTTTACAGAAAATTATGTTTCTACAATATTTAGTAGTAGCTAGTAGTTTGTAGAAATCTATTCTACTGCTTGTTACGTCCTGTGACGTAGACTTGCGTTGTATTGTGCTGGTGAATGTGTTCACTTTATTCTTTTATCTCTTTCTCTCTCTTTCATGCAGCACTCCAAATCACCCGCAGCTGATCTTAAAAGGTGGGGGGGGGGGTTAAATGCTATTTCATGCATACTGAGTTTTTTACACTGTTAAAGAGTTGGATTCCCATGCTAAAAATGGACAAAGTTTCAAAAATTAAGTTGTACGTTTGAAGGAGTATTTTTGTTCCAAAAAAAACTCTTCCTGTTTGTCACAAGTTTCTGAAAGTTTTTTTCGAGTATGGCTCTGTGTGACGTTAGATGGAGCGGAATTTCCTTATATGGGTCCTAAAGACACTTCTGCCGGAAGAGCGCGCGCTCCCGTATAGCAGAGCACTGAGAGCACAACAGACTTCACTGATCAGAGCGAGAGCGTTGCGAAATGTCACAAAAGAAGTGTGTTTTTGGTTGCCAGGGCAAGACAACCCTGCACAGATTACCAAAAGAGAAACAGCATTAAGGGACCAGTGGATGGAGTTTATTTTTACAGAACATCAACGGAGTTGTGCAAGTGTTTTTGTTTGTTTCCTGCATTTCCGATTGCACATCGTTTATTTCTTAAGGATAATGCAGTCTCAACGAAAAAGGGTCACGATCGTGTGTTGGAACCGCATGCGGTGAGTAAAACTGCTTCAAATATCTCTGTGTTGTTAACTTAGCTAGCAGCGCATAAGCACATCAAGTAAACAACATGCGATGTTGTCATCAAACTGCACTTTCCACATGTACAGCTTAAAAAAAAAAAAAAAAAAAAAAAAAAAAAGACCACATAAAGTGGAACTTAGTCATTTTCCAAAACCGCTAAGCAAATATATGCAGTTTCAGTACATACCACATAGAGACGCCTTTGCTGATGCTGCTCTTGTTAAATTTCAGCCTCTGGATCTGTGTCACAGCTTCCAAATGCTCTCAAAGCAAAAGCCTACTGGCGCTCGTGATTCTTTAGCTCCGCCCACACGTCACGCCTCTAGGCGCTCATGTTTTTCCGGGAAAAATCGGTACAGACTATCTTTTTCTTATAAATATAATGAAAATAAAGACTTTTTGGAGTTATGAAGGATGCAGTACTACTCTATAGGTACTCAAGATTAACAGGATATTGAGTGAAAACGAGCATTTCACCCCCCCTTTAATTAGCAGGAGCATGGATTTTCTGCTGGCAACCTTTATATCTAAATAAAAGAATTGTTAAGTAAGCGTACTTTTCTTCAGTTTTCTTGTGTTACAAGGTGTAAAGCAAAAGGTGTTGTGTAGCCTTCTGGATCTAACTTGATGAGAGATATTTAGAGCTGGGATAGAGGGAAAGGAGTTTTCTCACATTTATTTATTTATGTTACAACACTTGTTATTCCCCTTGAACCCCCCCTAGACCAAAAAAAGAGGGGAACGTAACATTCTGCATATAAAATTCTTCAATGCCTGTTGCCTTGAGAATTCTCGTATCCCCTCGTTTCTTTCTCTCCAAACGTCCACTAAGTTATTTTCTTCCATTAGACTTTTTAATTCCTTCCTTCCACTATCATATTTAAAAACCATCCCATCTGCAATATCCATCTTGCTAAACGTAGTGTTAAAATCCATCATAATTAAAATATTCTCCCATTTCACAATAATATCTTTTAGTTCCTTAAAAAATAACACCTTTTCTTTTTCTATCACAGGTGCATGAATATTACACAGAATTATATTTGTCTCTCCCTCCATCATTTTCACTATTAAACACTTTCCTTGCATATCATCATAAACCACTTGTGCTTTTTCACACACACCCTTTTTAATTAAAAATGCTACTCCCCTACCTAGCCTCCCATCGCCATTACTATAAAATATATCACCTTTCCATTTTTTTTAAAACTTTCCATTACTTCATCCCTCCAAATTGTTTCTTGAACCACTAAAACATTTGATCTACTACACAAAAGTTTCAACTTTTCAAATTTCCCTTTTTCTAGTAACCCTCTAACATTGTGTTGCAATTTTCAAAAACATAATACATGGCAAAGTACATATTATTCGAAACATTCATCAACTTTTCCCAGCATGCAAAACTATTCTCATCATAGTCTCCTTTTTTTAAAATACTTTCTGTTTCAGTTCTTTTTTTTTATTATATGTCTCTTTTGTAGATTCTCTAAATTTGGTTTTACCTTTAGTTGTCGTCTTCTTGTTATTGTAACCTTTTCCCAGTCATTTTTGTTGTCTTCTTTTCTTCCTAGCGTTGCTTTCTCTATCGTTTGCATTTTCTGCCTTTCCTTTTCCTCCTCTCTTGTTTGTTTCAAGATTTCCGTTTGTATTCCATGTCCTTCTCTCTTTCCATTTCACAGTACTTCTGTTCCTCCTCTGCATCTTCTCCTATTTGATCCTCTTCTTCTTCCTCAGTCTGTTCTGTTTCTTCCTCCCCCTTTGCGTCGTCCACATCCTGTGATTTCTCCATTTCATCCACTTGCTCATAGTCTTTATCCGTTTCAGCATCCTCCTCTATCCAGCATTCAAATTTCACCAGTACTTTACAACACTCCGGGCATCTTACAGCATCACATTCCCTCGAAAAAATGTCCCTTTTCACCACAATCTCGACAGGAAAAGTCTGGACAGTCCTTCAAAATGTGTCCCGGTTTCATACACAATCTACAGATCTTCATTTGACGATCATGTATGATCCTAAAATATTGCACTCCCTCTGCAGTATCAAATCTTGTGCTGTAAGGCAGTGATAACACCTCCTTAGGAAATTTCACACGGACATATCTTGTTCCATCTGTAATTGTAGTGTCTGGATAGTACCTTCTTCTTATTGCAGATGTAACTTTAACTCCCCATGTTCTCAATTTTGCCATTATTTCTTCATCTGTTATATAAGCTGGTAAGTTCATGAATGAAACAACACACTCTATTTCTTGAAGATTCCTCACTTCACACACAATTCCTTTTACTGCTAGTCCATCCTTTAAAACTTCACATGCTTCTTCATCCGTTACTGTTACCTCATACTCATTATTTAATCTTGGTCTTACCGCTAACACTTTACTCAGTCCAACTTTTTCAATCACTGCTTTTATCACATCCTCCACTCTTCGATCTCTTACTTCTGTAGTATTTACAGTTACTGTTGCCTCTTTAGAGAAATACTTTTGTTGTTCATTGTCTTTCATCTCATTCCTTTGTCTTCTCGCCTCACTTGTCTCTGTTGATTTCCTTTGCTTTATTCTTTCTCCAGTATCTTTTTGAAGTTCTTTACTGTTGCTTTTTTCTTCAGCCATGCCTTTGCCATCACCATTTTGTTCCTCCATAATCAAAACTTTAAGAGCTTTAAAGCTCCTTTGGCCCTAAGCAGTAAATTCTCCTCAGGGCCCTTAAAAATAAAAAAATTAAAAAACCAAGAAAAAATATATATTTAACTATATACAATATAATATAAGACAAACCAAAACAAACACATGGGAGAGCCTTTCTCTCCCTACTGCCACTGCTTACTTCCTGGAATGTAACAAAAATCACAGGTGCTCAGGGTGGTATGGCCGTAAGCGAAGACTGCCGCAAAGAGAGGGCTATTTAGAGAACAGCCAATCTAATCGCCAGTACATTATATAAGTAGGAAAGAAAACCCAAAAACTTAAAGCACCTGGTATTCCTAGCCGGTCTCTCATCCAAGTACTAACCAGAACTAAGCCTGCTAAGATTCAGAGATTGGGCATTGACTCTTTTTTTTTTTTGCAAGATTATAATATAATTTGTGAATTTTTCCAAAAAGTTTAAAGCACCTGGTATTCCCAGGCAGTCTCCCATCCATGTACTAACCAGGCCCAAACCTGCTAATATTCAGAGATCGGGCATTGACTCTATTTTTTGGCAAAATTATTATATACTAAGTGAAAAATTTCCAAAAAGCTTACAGCACCTGGTATTCCCAGGCGGTCTCCCATCCAAGTACTAACCAGGCCCAAACCTGCTTAGCTTCCGAGATCAGACGAGATCGGGCATAGCCAGGTTGGTATGGCCGTAAGCGAAGACTGCCGCAAAGAGAGGGCTATTTAGAGATCAGCCAATCTAATCGCCAGTACATTATATAAGTAGGAAAGAAAACCCAAAAGCTTAAAGCACCTGGTATTCCTAGCCGGTCTCTCATCCAAGTACTAACCAGACCTAAGCCTGCTAAGATTCAGAGATTGGGCATTGACTCTTTTTTTTTTTTTTTGCAAGTTTATTATATAATTTGTGAAATTTTCCAAAAAGTTTAAATCACCTGGTATTCCCAGGCAGTCTCCCATCCATGTACTAACCAGGCCCAAACATGCTAATATTCAGAGATCGGGCATTGACTCTATTTTTTGGCAAAATTATTATATACTAAGTGAAAAATTTCCAAAAAGCTTACAGCACCTGGTATTCCCAGGCGTTCTCCCATCCAAGTACTAACCAGGCCCAAACCTGATTAGCTTCCGAGATCAGACGAGATCGGGCATAGCCAGGTTGGTATGTTGGTATTATTAAAATTCTTTTACAAAAAATTCCAATTCATTTACAACATTCCAGGGAACTCAATTTTACAATTCCTTAACACATTTTGTACATTACCTGACAACATTTTATAAAAAACATCCATTTTCCTTTCCATCTTACAATACACATATAACATCTACAAATAGTCTTCCATTCTCTTTTTAAAATATCCCCATATGTCTATTTTACAGTCTTTGTTTCTCACTATGTTTCTTCTTTTCCATATCACATATTTCCCCATAGATATACATAGATTGACCACCTCATTATTTGTACAATTTTCATTCAGTCCCATTATTATCAACTCATCCCAGTTTGGAATATCTTCTTTTTCTCTTAGTTGATTTATCAAACCTTTTAAAATCTTAAAAAATTCTTTCAATTCATCACAATATAAAAACAAATGTAAAAATCCTTCATCCTCTTTTTTACATACTTTACACAAAGCATTTTGTGTCAAACCAATTTTACATAGTTTCATCTCGGAAAAAACGACTTTATGCCTTATAAAATAATCCAACGCTTCCATTTTTACATCTAAGAACCTCCACTTAACATTCCTCCATATATTCTTTTCATCTAATCCAGGAAAATGATCAATCCAAAATTCATTTACTTTTGGTTTTGTGAAAACAGATTCCCTAAAACACGTATAAAACATATTCACAGTACAAGAGTTAAAATCATTTTCCTTCTTCCCAACTTTAAAATACACTTCTACTTTCTCTTCCTCTTTTTCCCCACTCTCTATTATTTCAATCCACTCTTTTGGTATTGCTTTCTTTACAACATCATACTGTTTCTTTAAAGTACTGACATTGAAATCCTCTTTTGCTTCTTCTAAAGCATCAATGACAAACTGAAGAGGAAGAAACCCATTTTTATACTCCTATAAAACATCTCTTACTCTTTTTATATCTACATCTAGCCACTTTTTAAAAAAACACATCTGTTCCATCTGTAGTAATCTTTGCATTTAAAAACAGAGGTTGATTCAAAATTGTTTCTCTTCCTTGTGGCTTAAAATCAATATGTGGTAAGAAATCTCTCCATGTCTCTAAAACCTCTTTATAAAAATCTGGTATTCCTTTTATCATTCCTTTTTTAACTCTCATCCATAAAATATCATCCCCTATTCTCAAATTTGAACATTTGTTTAAAAAATGTTTCATTATTACTTTCCATTCCTCCATCTTTTCTCTATTTAGATATTTCTTTACAGTTTTCACTCTCATACTCTTCTTCCTCTGCTCAACATCCATTAACCCCAACCCTCCTTCTTCTTGAGAACCAATTAAAGTCCTATGTGCAATTCTAGGAGGCTTATTACTCCATAAAAAATCCAACACATTACCCTTTACTCTCTGTTCTACCCACATTGGCATTGCAGTTACAGATAAATTATACCACATCTTAGAGAGCATTAGACTATTAACAATTAGAACTCTTCCTTTCAACTCCAAATCTCTCACTTTCCAAAAAAACAATCTTCTTTTCATTTCTCCCACAATATCCTCCCATCTTTCATCTCTTGAACTGTTTTCATCTTTCCCCAAATTTACTCCTAAAATCTTAATTTCTTCCTTTTCGTTAAAAGCAATGCAAGCTGGTAATGCTGGCGCTTCTCCAAATCTCATAAAAGCAGTTTTTTTCACATTTATCTTTGCACCTGTTGCTTTACAAAATTTCTGCATGAGTTCCATTGCTATTCTAATGCTCTCTAAATCCTCTATTATCAAGGTGGTATCATCCGCGTACTGAAAAATATTTTGTCCTTCCCTTCTATTTTCAATATTTATACTTTTTATTCTTTGATCCTTTTTAATCATCATTCCTAGAGACTTAAGGAATACAACTGTGCTGACAATGGACAGCCCTGCCTTATGGATCTAGTTATCTTAAAAGCATCCGTTAAAAAAACATTACATTTAATAAAACTCATTGCATCCTTATACAAGATCTTAATCCATTTTCTAAAATTCCCCCCAAAACCAAAACGTTTTAAACTCGCAAATAAAAACTCATGCTCCACCCTATCAAATGCTTTTTCAAAATCCATGCTTATCACGTATCCACTCTTCTTTTCTTCATTCATATAACTTATCACATCCCTTATGTTGCTAACTGTATCTGATATATCTCTCCCCTGAACTCTATATGCTTGATTTGATAAAATTATCTTAGGTAACTCTCTTTTCAGTCTGTTTGCTAAAATTTTTGCTAAAATTTTAAAATCTACATTTAGCATAGTCATTGGTCTATACTTTTTTAAATCCTCCCTTTCCCCTTTTCTCTTGAATATTATTTTCACTAGACCCATTTTCATTGCTTGATTAATCTCTCCCTAAAATCTCATCATACACTTGTTTTAGTATTTTCAATAATTTATCCTTAAAAGCTTTATAAAACTCATTTGTTATCCCATCTATACCTGGACTTTTGTTCACCTTTAATTGATTAATAGCTTCTTCTATCTCTTCTATTTTTATCTCCGCATCACACTCTTCTTTGTCTTGATTATTAACTGTAGCCGTAATCATCTCCAATATACAGTACATGCATACAGTACAGTACATTATATAAGTAGGAAAGAAAACCCAAAAGCTTAAAGCACCTGGTATTCCTAGCTGGTCTCTCATCCAAGTACTAACCAGACCTAAGCCTGCTAAGATTCAGAGATTGGGCATTGACTCTTTTTTTTTTTTTTTTTTTTTTTTTTTTGCAAAATTATTATATAATTTGTGAAATTTTACAAAACGTTTAAAGCACCTGGTATTCCCAGGCAGTCTCCCATCCATGTACTAACCAGGCCCAAACCTGCTAATATTCAGAGATCGGGCATTGACTCTATTTTTTGGCAAAATTATTATATACTAAGTGAAAAATTTCCAAAAAGCTTACAGCACCTGGTATTCCCAGGCGGTCTCCCATCCAAGTACTAACCAGGCCCAAACCTGCTTAGCTTCCGAGATCAGACGAGATCGGGCATAGCTTTTTTTTTTTTTTTTTATTCAATAATTTCACATTTGACATATACATAAATTCCAGTACGTGTCACATCATATCATATTCACTCATTCTATATTCATTATTGAATCTCACCCTCCATTATACGCTTACACTTCCAATCCTAATTATCCAGGCATATTTATCATATGTTCTTTAAAGCATTGCAGAACTCTAGCATTGTTCCCCGTAATTATATTATAAAACCCCTCAGTCTGCCCATTCATACTTAAATATTCATATATAATCTGTATATTCCCTTCCAATTTCCTTCTAAAAAAACCCACATATCAACATTACCTTGTTTTCCTTTCATCACATTACGTCTACCCCATATTGCATACCTCGCCACGTTTAAAATAAAATTGACAATATATTTATTTTTGCCTCTTCCTTTTAAACCCAGTAAAAATACCTTATACCATTCAATTTGTTGTTCAAATTCCTCTCCCAAGATTCCCTCTATAAATAATTAAATTTTCCTAATAAAATCCTGAAGATTTGAACACAATAAAAACAAATGTAGCACCCCTTCATCTTCCTTTCCACAGACATCACATCTTGCATTCTGTACAATCCTCATTTTACATAACCTCATTTTTGTGTAAATTACATTATGTCTTAAGAGAAAATAAAAATTCTCAATTATTGGGTCCATGTATCTTATTCTTAAATTCCCCCAAATGTCATCAGATTAAGTCCCTGGGAATAACCTATTCCAAAAGCCATTTGCTATTGGTTGGACAAAAATCCTCCTCCTAAAGAAATTATAAAACACTTTTAAAGGACATGATTGAATTAAAATTTTACTCTCACTTTCCCCTAAACACACTTCAACCTTTCCCAGTCCTTCATCCTCTTTTATAAGTCCCTCAATCCATTCCTTTGGAACTCCTTTTTTTATTTGATCAAATTGTTGTTTCACCGTACGTCTCTCTACCTCTTCCCCAATACCCTCAATTTCATCTGTTATGCCTTGTACTGGTATAAAGCCATCTATAATCTCATACAGATTATCTCTAACTTTAATTATCCCAGCTGCAATCCATTTTTTAAAATATAATTCCTTACCTTCAAATAAAATATTGGAATTTAAAAACAATGGATGATTCAAAAACTCATTATTTCCTTCTGGCTTATACACAACTGTTGGTAAAAATTCTTTCCAAGCCTCCAGAACCTCTCTATAGAATTCCGATACCCCCTTTAACATACAATATTGTTCAAAATAATAGCAGTACAATGTGACTAACCAGAATAATCAAGGTTTTTAGTATATTTTTTATTGCTACGTGGTAAACAAGTTACCAGTAGGTTCAGTAGATTGTCAGAAAACAAACAAGACCCAGCATTCAAGATATGCACGCTCTTAAGGCTGTGCAATTGGGCAATTAGTTGAAAGGGGTGTGTTCAAAAAAATAGCAGTGTCTACCTTTGACTGTACAAACTCAAAACTATTTTGTACAAACATTTTTTTTTTTTCTGGGATTTAGCAATCCTGTGAATCACTAAACTTATATTTAGTTGTATGACCACAGTTTTTTAAAACTGCTTGACATCTGTGTGGCATGGAGTCAACCAACTTGTGGCACCTCTCAGCTGTTATTCCACTCCATGATTCTTTAACAACATTCCACAATTCATTCACATTTCTTGGTTTTGCTTCAGAAACAGCATTTTTGATATCACCCCACAAGTTCTCAATTGGATTAAGGTCTGGAGATTGGGCTGGCCACTCCATAACATTAATTTTGTTGGTTTGGAACCAAGACTTTGCCCGTTTACTAGTGTGTTTTGGGTCATTGTCTTGTTGAAACAACCATTTCAAGGGCATGTCCTCTTCAGCATAGGGCAACATGACCTCTTCAAGTATTTTAACATATGCAAACTGATCCATGATCCCTGGTATGCGATAAATAGGCCCAACACCATAGTAGGAGAAACATGCCCATATCATGATGCTTGCACCTCCATGCTTCACTGTCTTCACTGTGTACTGTGGCTTGAATTCAGAGTTTGGGGGTCGTCTCACAAACTGCCTGTGGCCCTTGGACCCAAAAAGAACAATTTTACTCTCATCAGTCCACAAAATGTTCCTCCATTTCTCTTTAGGCCAGTTGATGTGTTCTTTGGCAAATTGTAACCTCTTCTGCACATGCCTTTTTTTTAACAGAGGGACTTTGCGGGGGATTCTTGAAAATAGATTAGCTTCACACAGACGTCTTCTAACTGTCACAGTACTTACAGTTAACTCCAGACTGTCTTTGATCATCCTGGAGGTGATCATTGGCTGAGCCTTTGCCATTCTGGTTATTCTTCTATCCATTTTGATGGTTGTCTTCCGTTTTCTTCCACGTCTCTCTGGTTTTGCTCTCCATTTTAAGGCATTGGAGATCATTTTAGCTGAACAGCCTATCATTTTTTGCACCTCTTTATAGGTTTTCCCCTCTCTAATCAACTTTTTAATCAAAGTACGCTGTTCTTCTGAACAATGTCTTGAACGACCCATTTTCCTCAGCTTTCAAATGCATGTTCAACAAGTGTTGGCTTCATCCTTAAATAGGGGCCACCTGATTCACACCTGTTTCTTCACAAAATTGATGACCTCAGTGATTGAATGCCACACTGCTATTTTTTTGAACACTTCCCTTTCAACTAATTCAACTAATTGCCCAATTGCACAGCCTTAAGAGCGTGCATATCATGAATGCTGGGTCTCATTTGTTTTCTGAGAATCTACTGAACCTACTGGTAACTTGTTTGCCACGTAGCAATAAAAAAATATACGAAAAACCTTGATTATTCTGGTTAGTCACATTGTACTGCTATTATTTTGAACAATACTGTATGTTCTTTCAATTTCATCCATATTATTCCCTCTCCCATATTAAGACCTCCACACTTGTTTAAGAAATATTTCATTCCCTCCTTCCACTCTTGTTTATTATCTCTATTAAAAAATTTCTTCATTATCTTAACCCTTAAACTCTTCATTCTTAAACCCGGATCCAACAAACCCAAACCTCCCTTTTCAACCTCTTATAAACCCAAATTGGTAATGAAGTGACCTCTAACGCATACCAAATTTTTGAAAGCATTAGCGCATTCACAACCAAAATTTTGCCTCTCAAGTTCAACACTCGTTGTTTCCAAAAAGTCAACTTTCTCTCCATTCCTCCTACAATCTCATCCCATATTATGTCTCTCGTTTTCTTTTCATCCTTTCCAATTCTAATTCCCAAGATTTTCATATTTTCCACCTCCTCTTTAAAATTAAAATAGCCAGATAATTGTTCTGCCTTCCCAATTCTCATTACTACGTTTTTTTCTATATTTATTTTTGCCCATAGCCTCATTAATACTCCCAATATCCTTTACAATCAAAGTTGTATCATCTGCATATTGATACATTTTTTGTTCTTTTTCCCTCCCCCCAAAACCAATTCCTTTAATCTTTTCCTCTTCTGCAACTATTAAGCCTAAAGGTTCCGCAACAATACTGTATAATAATGCAGATAAGGGACAGCCTCTGTCACAAAACCATTACACTTCACAAAGCTAATTGCATCTTTTTATAAAACTCTAATCCATTTTATAAACATATTCCCAAAACCAAATTTCTCTAAAAGTTTAAATAAATAATCATGCTCTACCCTTATCAAAGGCTTTTTCTAAATCTAAGCTCACCATATAACCTTCCTTTTTATTCTCTACCATATACCTTATTTTATCTCTTATATTACTTACTGTATCTGTAATTTCCCTCCCTATGATTGAATATGCCTGATTCATTGTTATTATTCCTGGCAATACTTTCTTTAAACGATTTGCCAAAACTTTAGCTAGGATTTTAAAATCTGTATTTAACATTGATATTGGCCTATAGTTCTTCAGATCTGATGAATCCCCCCTTTTCTTAAAAATTAATTTCACCATTCCTCTTCTTATCAATTGAATTGCTTCGCCTTTATCGTATATTTCCTTATATATTTCTTTTAAAAATGGTATTAATATGTTCTTAAAAGCCTTATAAAATTCGCTAGTCAATCCATCTGCCCCCGGACTTATCCCATTATTCAACTGTGATATTGCTACCTCTACTTCTTCATCGGAAATGTCCCCATCACACATTTCTCTATCCTCCGTCGTTACTTTTGTTTTAACCTTATTTAATAAATACTCCTTTTCTTCCTCTTGCGTCCCCTCCTTTTTAAAAAGACATTCATAAAACTCCTCCTTTATACTCCCCAATATCTCTCTAGTTCCCTTTACTCTACTTCCATCCTGTTTTACAACCTCCTTTATTATATCAGCCCTCTGTCTATTTTCCTCTAGACCAAAGAAGAATTTTGTGCACCTTTCACCTTCTATTACATGTTTAGCCCTACTTCTAATCATAGCCCCTCTACATTTTAGTTCTTCAATCTCCTTTAATCTATTCTCATACACTAAAATCGTTTCTATATCCCCTTTCTCTTTTTGTAGTTCTTCTTTCAACACCTTTCTAACACTTTGCTCTTCTCTCCTCTTAGTCATTTGTATCAAACCACTATACCTTATTGAATATTTTTTTATTTCATACTTTACATTATCCCACCATACTCTTTTATCTTCTTCATAAATTTCATTTTCTCTCTCTTTCATTATTATTTCTACTATCTTCAATTTATATCCTTCATCTTTCAAAAGTTCATTATTTAAACACCATATTCCCTTTCCTCTCTCCACCCCCGTTTCATTCATATGTACTATTAACATCCCATGATCACTTAAAGAAGTCATCTTATAATATATTTTATCCATCTTCCTCTCCATGTTTCTTGTAATTAATATAAAATCTATTCTACTTCATTTTATCCTTCACCAATTGTTGTCTTGAAAAATCTTTTATACCCTCATTCCTCTCTCTCCATATATCAATTTGATCATATTTATCCATTAATTTAAGCAATTCTTCCCTCCCACTATCTCTTTTATAAACCATATCATTCGCTATATCCAGTCTACTAAAAACTGTATACACTGTATACAACTGTATACAAAAACTGTATACAATAATATTCTCCCATTTCTCCATCTGACCATTTAAATCCTTAAAAAACATTTTCTTCTCAGCCTCTTCATTTGGTGCATGTACATTACACACAAAAACATTTTCCCCTCCTATAACCATTTTCACAATAATACATTTCCCTCCATTATCCCGATATATGATTTCAACATCATCATTCATGTGTCTTTTACATAAAATGTTTACATAAAACATCAGCTTTTTTGCATAGCGCTTTCATATTCCCAAATTTATCAATTTTTGTTAAACCCTCTCACATTGATTGAAACAAAACAAAGAGCCATTAACAACAAAACATTCATTTTTCATACTTTTCTCCCACCTTCTCCATTAAAACTCCATCTTCATTTGTACCTGAGTTTCTTCTCCTTCTCTGTCCTTTTTCTCTACTTTCTCCTACATATGATTTAAGGTCCAATATTCCTCTCTTCATTCCCCTCCTCAGCTCCTCCAAATTTACTTCTATGCATTCCTCTACTTGCTCCTTCTCCTTTTTATTATCCTGTCTTTCTTTTATTATAACATCCACCGGACCCCTACACCCCTCTATCATATGTTCCACCATTTCAACCCCCCCCCCCCCCTTTCCTGCTCCTGACTTTTACCGTCATTCAGAGACCCATCTTCCTCTCCCTCATTTATGACTATTTCCATACTCTCCATATTCTCCTCTGGTTCACCATGTTCAGTTTCATCATTTGTCTCTTCTTCTTGTTCACTTTCACAGTCACACCTTATGAATACTTTCCCACAATCCAGACATTTATCAGCTTTACAGTCTTTCGCGAAATGCCCTTGCTCAAAGCATTCATAACATTTGAAATCAGGACAGTCCCTGAAAATGTGTCCTGGCTGCATACACATCCGACATAGTTTTTGCTGTCCATCATGTATGACCCTAAAGTACTGAGTGCCATCTGCCGTTTCAAATTTACCACTATAGGGTAGTGATGTTACCTCTTTTGGAAATTTAACCTTCACATACCTCGTTCCATCAGCAATGTTTGTTCCAGGATAAACTCGTCTCTTTATTTTTGTAATTGGATTAACTCCCCAAAACTTCAATTTGTTCTCAATCACTTCGTCCTCCAAGTATGCCGGCAAGTGAAGAAAGGACACAATATGTTCCTTTACCTCCAGCCTCCTTATTTCGAAGAATTGACCTTTTATTTCCATTCCATCCAATAATACATCACAAAGTTCTGCATCTTCCACAGTCAACTCATATTCCTCCCCATACTTTGGTCTCACTGCCAGCAATTTACCAAATCCAATCTTCTCTGAAACTACTTTAATGATATCCACAGCTTTTACCTCCTTATTTCCTTTTAAATCCAACACCACCGTTGCTTCTTTCAGATAATCCACTCTTTGCTTGATTCCCCTCTGTGCTCCATGATCCATATTTCCTCCATTTACCTCTCTTGATGCTCTATCTGCTCCATGTGGTTCCAAACGTTCTTCTAGTCCTCCTGCCATTGCCAGATCTTTACCATGTGGTCCATCCATTTTTGTAAACAAAAAAGCACAAACAAAAGCTTGCCTCCAAGCAGATAAACTGCTTGGAGCTTAAACGCGGGCTTTTTTCCATAACAAACCCAAATCTCCTCCCACAGAATAAACAGAAAAAAATAAAATACAAAATAAAGCTTTAGAAGAGCCTTTCTATTCCAACTGCAATCAGACACACCTTCCCAATCACTCTCTATCGCTGCCAGGTTGGTATGGCCGTAAGCGAAGACTGCTGCAAAGAGAGGAAAGAAAACCCAAAAGCTTAAAGCACCTGGTATTCCTAGCCGGTCTCTCATCCAAGTACTAACCAGACCTAAGCCTGCTAAGATTCAGAGATTGGACATTGACTCTTTTTTTTGGCAAAATTATTATATACTAAGTGAAACATTTCCAAAAAGCTTACAGCACCTGGTATTCCCAGGCAGTCTCCCATCCATGTACTAACCAGGCCCAAAACTGCTAATATTCAGAGATCGGGCATTGACTCTATTTTTTGGCAAAATTATTATATACTAAGTGAAACATTTCCAAAAAGCTTACAGCACCTGGTATTCCCAGGTGGTCCCCCATCCAAGTACTAACCAGGCCCAAACCTGCTTAGCTTCCGAGACCAGACAAGATCGGGCATAGGCAGGTTGGTATGGCCGTAAGCGAAGACTGCCGCAAAGAGAGGGCTATTTAGCGATCAGCCAATCTAATCGCCAGTACATTATATAAGTAGGAAAGAAAACCCAAAAGCTTAAAGAACCTGGTATTCCTAGCCGGTCTCTCATCCAAGTACTAACCAGACCTAAGCCTGCTAAGATTCAGAGATTGGGCATTGACCCCTTTTTTTTTTTTTTTTTTTGCAAGATTATTATATAATTTGTGAAATTTTCCAAAAAGTTTAAAGCACCTGGTATTACCAGGCAGTCTCCCATCCATGTACTAACCAGGCCCAAACCTGCTAATATTCAGAGATCGGGCATTGACTCTATTTTTTGGCAAAATTATTATATACTAAGTAAAAAATTTCCAAAAAGCTTACAGCACCTGGTATTCCCAGGAGGTCTACCATCCAAGTACTAACCAGGCCCAAACCTGCTTAGCTTCCGAGATCAGACGAGATCGGGCATAGCCAGGTTGGTATGGCCGTAAGCGAAGACTGCCGCAAAGAGAGGGCTATTTAGAGATCAGCCAATCTAATCGCCAGTACATTATATAAGTAGGAAAGAAAACCCAAAAGCTTAAAACACCTGGTATTCCTAGCCGGTCTCTCATCCAAGTACTAACCAGACCTAAGCCTGCTAAGATTCAGAGATTGGGCATTGACTCTTTTTTTTTTTTTGCAAAATTATTATATAATTTGTGAAATTTTCCAAAAAGTTTAAAGCACCTGGTATTCCCAGGCAGTCTCCCATCCATGTACTAACCAGGCCAAAACCTGCTAATATTCAGAGATCGGGCATTGACTCTATTTTTTGGCAAAATTATTATATACTGAGTGAAAAATTTCCAAATTGCTTACTTACAGCACCTGGTATTCCCAGGCGGTCTCCCATCCAAGTACTAACCAGGCCCAAACCTGCTTAGCTTCCGAGATCAGACGAGATCGGGCATAGCCAGTTTTTTTTTTATTTATTTTTTTTTTTTTATTATTTTCTTGAAAAACACATATAATACATTACATCTCTTCTAAGAAAAGAAATTTACATTCCAATTAAAAAATAAAAAATAAAATAAAAACAAAGACATTCATATGATTAAATAGATATTTCTCTTCCACATCATTCTGTTCCTGGAAATGCTATTTAAAACTTGTCACAGGCCGGAGCGGACCACCAATTCAACGGGTCTCGCTCCTCCCTCTAACTTCCACCTCGAGGAGGTCCCACAACACCCCAATGAATGGACGGACAACCAAGATTAAAATGTAACAATTTTATTTGTTTAAAAGTTTGGGGAAAGGGGGTAAGGAAACTTTAAAACTAATGATGACTCGAACTATTCTTTATCCACAAATACGGATTCCAGTCTCAAGAACACTCCTCTTCAGCCCTTCCTCGACAACACTCCACTTCAGCCCTTAATTTCCCGCCGACTCCACTCCAGGTAAGTTTAAAGCAAGAGCTAGGCAGTTGACGTGCAGGGGTTCTAGCTCTCAAGTAAGTACAGTGTTCAATACACAGGTGGGTATTCACAGGGCTGGGCTTGTTAATGTGAAGAGGTTCTTGCTCTTAGGTAAGTACAGCGTTCAATACACAGGTAAGTATTCACAGGGCTGGGCTGTTGGCGTGCAGAGGTTCTAGCTCTCAGGGAAGTACAGTGTTCGATACACAGGTGGATATTCACAGGGCTGGGCTGTTAATGTGCAGAGGTTCTAGCTCTCAGGTAAGTACAGCGTTCAATACACAGGTAAGCATTCACAGGGCTGGGCTGTCAATGTGCAGAGGTTCTAGCTCTCAGGTATGTACAGCGTTCAATACACAGGTAAGTATTCACAGGGCTGGGCTGTTAGCGTACAGGGGTTCTAGCTCTCAATGTAAGTACAGTGTTCCATACACAGGTAAGTATTCACAGGGCTGGGTTGTTAGCGTGCAGGGGTTCTAGCTCTCAATGTAAGTACAGTGTTCCATACACAGGTGAGTATTCACGGGGCTGGGCTGTTAATGCGCTACTCACCACTGAAGATATTCAGAGGTCTGTATTCCAAGCAGATACGGGTTTAGTCGATGACTGACGGCTGGTGGGCCTTACAGATGAAACTGCAAACAATACTGGGCTTCCCGCCCAGCTTGACAAGGGGGCACACGGGGGAGGATCGGCTGTTGTCCTTCGCTTCCCTTGTCAAATAAACAGCACAGACGACACGCACAAGGCCGGTGGTTGCCGACAGGGCCAAGGACACAACGTCACATGGATAAAAAAAGGATAAGGCTTTGATTTAAAAGCTTACAGGGATTGCTGCGTGGGCAACGACATCCAACCTCCTCCAGAGGCGCCTCCAACACGTCCGAGCTCCAGCTTACTTAAGGTAAAGACTGTGGTTGCCACCAATACACTACTCCTCTCCGTCAGGCCTCTTCCTACGACCAGGGACACAACCACGGACAAACACCACACACCACAAAGGCACTACAATTCTTCTCGTGTGTACACTTCAATATAGCAGCACTCACCACACTCCACACACTCAGTGAAAGAAGATCGGTGGTGTATTCCCGTTTCGGAAGTCCTCAGAGTCCTGACAGGGCGGGTCAGATGGACAAAGGCAGGAGGGCAGACCACAGCAGGCAGATATATCGTACACCGGAGTCTCTCCGTCTTTCCCAGCGATCTCCAACGCAAGGCACTACTATCAACACTGAGTAAACACACAAGCACTGAGGATTATCAGATCAACACAAGAGGGAGGGGGATTTTCCACTGCTACGGAGAGATATGCAGTCAGAATCCTTTCTTAAAGGCGGTTAGTCTCCCTCCACATCCGTCATTCACTCTCCACAATATACAAGAAATGTTCGTAAAGTCTTCACCCACCAGTGCACAGTGTTGTCCTCTCCCAACACGAATTCAATGATCTCCTTCACTCAGGGGCCTTCCAAACGTAGGATCGCTCCTTCAACTCAATCCACAATAAGAGGTAAACACAACATACAAAAGGTCGATCACTTAACTTCCTCCGCACTTCCAATATCCATTTTCCTTGGATTCTCCGTTGCAGCCCGTAAATCGCAACATCCACGCCACACCAGCCACTTCCGTATCCCGTGGAACAACAGCAGAACAAAAAAACCTGCTCCTGTTCATAAACCAGCCCCTTTTATATCACTGCATCCTTCCCGATCCTCCAATCGGTATCCAACACGTCCTCTTCCCACACCTGACATGTATTTTGGATAATTTCCCCACCTTGGGCCAACCGGAACAGAACTTATGTTTCACTTAAATTGGTCCGGGCGGAAATATTTCCCACACTACAGTTCCGCCCGGATTAGTCACCCAGTGACATCCTCCCCCGCCAAATCGTTCTAGTCCCTAGAACGTGGTTGTTCAACCCAATCCCCATACCTCTCGGGGGGCCGTCCTTGGTTCTCTCGTTGTTACCGTCTAGGTGGTGATCCGGGGTCCAGTCCCCTTGGTTCAGCCTCTGGGAGCCTCGGAACTATGGCCCATGCTTGCAACGGCGGAGCGCACACAGTCGGAGCTGGTAATGCCTCTAGGGGAGGTCTAGGGTAGTTCGGGCATGGCCGAATCAAGTTGCGATGTAATACCCGTTCTGGTCCAGCCTTCCCCTCAGGTCGAAGTACATAGACCGGCTGCCCCAGCCGCTGCTGGTGCTGCACCACATATGGAACAGACTCCCAACGATCACTCAACTTCCCTTTCCCCTGTCGCCGGTTGTCCCGTACCAGCACTCTCTCTCCTGGTAACAACGGGGCTTCTCTGGCCGTCCGATCATATATCTGTTTGTTCTTAATTGCGGCAGTATTTATCCTTCCCGAGACTTGCTCATAGGCAGAGTGAAGGCGCTGGTGGTGGCATCTTACCCACTCGGTCAAACTCAAGGTCTCTTCCAACGTGGCCACCCCCAATACCAAGTCTGTCGGCAACCGCACATGTCTCCCGAACATCAGGTAGGTCGGAGCGTACCCCGTAGTGCTGTGGACGCTGTTGTTATAGGCCTGGACCAGTGCAGGAAGGTTACTCACCCAATCGTTCTGACGTTCCTGGTCCAGCGTACCCAGTAGGCTCAACAGAGTCTGGTTGAAGCGTTCGCAGCACCCATTCCCTTGGGGATGGTAGGGGGTAGTATGGGTCTTAGTACATCCATACACCCGACACAACTCCCTGATCACTCTGGACTCAAAGTTCGGCCCCTGGTCACTGTGCAAGAATTCTGGGCATCCGAAAGGCTGAATCACTGCCCTCCATAAAGCGGTGGCGGTCACGTTGGCTGTCTGATCCAAAGTCGGGATGGCCCAAGCATACTTGGTAAACAGGTCGGTGACCACCAAGATGTTTTGGTAGCGGTCCATGGGCCTGCCCAAGGTTAGATAATCCATGGCCAGAATATGCAACGGGGCCCTGGCCTGTATCGGAACCATCGGGGCCTTCACCTCCTTCCGAGCCTTAAACAGGGTACATCGAGGGCATGCTTGAATGAACAAACTCACAGCGGCCTCCATCCCGGGCCAGTAGAAATGTCGCCGCAGAAGTGACAACGTCCTCTCATTCCCCTGATGCCCCAATTGTGTATGGTAGGCCTCTAACAAAGCCTGCACCTGGCCCCCTGGCACCAACACCTGGCGGACCTCCTCTCCCGACTTCGGGTCTTTAATCGTCCTGCACATCACCCCATCTCTCAAGCCAAGGCGTGCCCACTGCCCCAACAACTTCCTCACCTTGTGAGTCTGGGCTCGCCATTCCACCTTCGTTGGCCCCCTCCTCCGTCTTAACCAATGACCTAGCATTCTCAAATCCTGGTCCTCCTCTTGACGCTCCCTCCATCGTTGCGGGTCCCAACCCCAACTCACTGGCACAGCCTCCTGCGGAGCCCCCGGTACCTCTACAACCCCCACTGTCAGCCCTTCCTCCGGGCCTATCGGTAACTCTCGTTCACTCTCCATCTGATGTGCCTCCGGGAGTCTGGACAAGACGTCGGCATTTGTGTGCTCTCGGCCTGGCCGATATTGGATCTGGTAGTCGAAGTTGGCCAGCTGGGCCACCCATCTTTGCTCCACTGCCCCCAGCTTTGCCGTCTGTAAGTGGACCAAGGGGTTGTTATCTGTTATCACCTGTACTTTAGCACCCCATAAGTAATCTTTGAATTTTTCACTCAGGGCCCACTTCAAAGCCAGCAACTCCAGCTTAAATGAACTGTAATTCGAATCATTCCTCTCTGCCGGGTGGAGGCTTCGGCTAGCATAGGCGATCACTCGCTCTACCCCTTGCTGCTGCTGAGCTAACACCGCCCCAAGCCCGAGGTTACTGGCGTCTGTGTACAAGATGAAAGGTTGTGAATAATCCGCATAGCCCAAGATTGGAGCCTGGAGCAGCTCTTGCTTCAGCCTTTGAAACGCCGATTCACACACCGGGCTCCAACCAATGGAGGGAGACCCACGGCCGCGAGGACGCCCAGTCCCTGCCAACAGCTGATTCAAGGGTTTGGCAATTTTTGAAAAATCCTTGATGAATCGCCGATAGTATCCGACGAAGCCCAAAAAGGACCGAACTTGCCTCACGGTTTTCGGTGCCTCCCAGCCCTGCACAGCCGCCACCTTCTCGGGATCCACCGAGACCCCCGAGGCACTCACACAATGGCCCAGAAACTTCACCTCCTTCCTCAACAGGTGCCACTTCTCTGGCTGCAGCTTCAACCCATACTGCTCCATGGCCCGAAACACATCCTCCAGATGTCGCAGATGGGACTCAAAATCTGGGGAATAGACGATGACATCATCTAGATATACCAGCGTAGAGTCCACCAACTGGCCACCCAGACACCGCTGCATCAGCCGTTGGAACGTGGCCGGTGCATTACATAGGCCAAAGGGCATACGGTCCCACTCAAAAAGCCCAAAGGGAGTGGTGAAAGCAGTCTTCTCTCGGTCGACCCCCTCGACCTGGACTTGCCAATACCCACTCGCAAGATCCAAAGTGGAGTACCATACAGACCGTGTCAGGCTGGCAAGAGAGTCCTCTATCCGCGGCAGTGGAAAAGCATCTTTCTTTGTGACTTGATTTAATTTCCGATAGTCTACACAAAATCTCCAAGCTCCCGTCTTCTTCTGGACGAGGACAATCGGGGCCGCCCATGGGCTACTGCTCTCCCGGACAATCCCCTTGTCCAACATTCCCTGCAGCAGAGTACGAACCTCCGAATACAGAGTGGGTGGTACTGGACGGTATCTCTCACGACTAGGCAGGGCATCGCCAGTGGGGATCTGATGTTTCACTACACCGGTACAGCCATAGTCCTCATCATGTCTGGAGAACACATGTTGCCACTTGGTAAGGAGATCCTGCAATTGTTTACTCTGGCTTTCCTCTAGCCCTTCTCCCTGCAGGGACTCTCTGGTCAGGTGAACAGGCATCTCATTTCCGAGCTGTTCCAGGGATAAGTCCACCTGAGCCAAGGTCACTTCTACGACCGTAGGACACACCTGCCGGAAGCTGACTTCCCGGCCCTCTCGCACCTGGTGGGCATCCACCATGGTCACCAGGACCAACCGCTGGTGACGATGTAAATTGACAGGGTAAGGGTTCTCGTTCCGTATCTTCACCGGGACTCGGCCTCGGCGAACCACTGCCAATCCATGGGCCACTGCTACACTCTGGCAGTCCATATGGGGCTCGACGAGCACCCAGCCTGACGACCCGCACTCGTACGATGGTACTCTTGCCCAGACAATGGCCTCACTCCTTGCCGGTATAGATACTGCGTATCGGCAGGCAACCTGCCCGATACCTTCTTGACTCCCCCGTGCCTTGGCCATGTGTACCCGACGACAATCGGCCTCTATCCTTTCCCATTCTTGTCTTTCTGCCGGTGGTAGGGTCTTCTTAGGCCTAGCCTGAAACAACTCCTCCCAGCAGTCTGCAATTACGTTCATCCCCAACAGGGCTTTTTGGATTCCTAGGCAATGATCTCGGACAATAACGACCCCCTTCTGGGGCACAGTGATTCCATTAATCTCCAAATCTGTAACTAGATATCCGACATAGGGGATCTCCAGTCCATTAGCCCCCCGTAAGGTCAGCCAGGGTGCTTCTGTTCCCTGTACCTGGCTACCCTGAAACAGCTCCTTGGACAGGCTCTCTGAGACTAAGGTGACTTGAGACCCAGTGTCTACCAGACATCGTATCTTCACCCCACGGATCCATACCTCTACCACTGGGCTATGCCCGATCAGCTGATTCCTGGGGGCGCTCATCCAATTTGGGTCACTCACAGAGGTCCCAGCCACTTGACCCACAGTGGCCGGCCGACCTAAAAATCCCCTTCGGAACCCCGTCGAGAGCCGCATTGGCGACTATAATGCCCTGGCTCACCACACCGATTACAAATGGGGCGTCCCTGTTCGTCCCACTGAAAACGGGCCCGGGCTTCCCGTACTGGACGTCTCTCCAGACCTCGTCTTCCCTCGGAATGCGACCGCTCCCGTGACATTGGTGGTAAGCGTTGGGGGCCTCGTCGCATCTCTTCTAGGAGGGTTTTAGATAACTCTGCCATCTGCTCTCGGACATCCTTCAAGAGCTCAGAACGTAAGGCCTGTTTCCAATCCCCTGTTCCAGAGGCAGCTGCCACTTCTCCACTCACTGCCGCACACACTGGGGAATCCACCACTCCCACCTGATCCGCTTCTAGGGCCAGAGCCTCGGCTCTCAGGTCTTCAAACGTCATAGCTGGGTCTCTACGAAATTGAACACGTAGACTCTGACGAACTGGGCCCTCTCGCAGCCCCAACAGGAACTGGTCTCGTAAGAGAGTCTCCCCCTCTCCCAAGCCATGGTCCCGCTTACCTCGCAGCCTGATGAACTGCTCCCGCAACCTTAGTGTGAAGGCCCTTAAGGATTGTTGCTGCCCTTGCTTGCAATTGAAAAACTGGGCCCGAAGGACCGCTACTGGGGTTGCATCCCCATATATTCCTGTGAGGAAGTCCAACACATCTTGTGCAGTAGCTCGGACTGTCTCTGGGGCAGCCTGGACTTCCCGTTGGGCCTCCCCCTCTAGGGAATTTATCACAAACTGCAGTTTCTGGGGGGCGCTCAATCCTTGAATCCCAGCCAGATATTCGACCTGGGCTTTCCATTCCGACAGCCGTATCTCAGATCCCGGCCCTCCATACTTCGGTGCCCAGGGGGCTCCCAAGAAAATGGGCATGACTCGGGGTGGGGCCTCAGGCACTGCCTCGTCCGCCATTGGGGAGCCGCGGTCGCTCAACTCGAGGTGGAACCCTGCCGACTACGCCAAAATCTGTCACAGGCCGGAGCGGACCACCAATTCAACGGGTCTCGCTCCTCCCTCTAACTTCCACCTCGAGGAGGTCCCACAACACCCCAATGAATGGACGGACAACCAAGATTAAAATGTAACAATTTTATTTGTTTAAAAGTTTGGGGAAAGGGGGTAAGGAAACTTTAAAACTAATGATGACTCGAACTATTCTTTATCCACAAATACGGATTCCAGTCTCAAGAACACTCCTCTTCAGCCCTTCCTCGACAACACTCCACTTCAGCCCTTAATTTCCCGCCGACTCCACTCCAGGTAAGTTTAAAGCAAGAGCTAGGCAGTTGACGTGCAGGGGTTCTAGCTCTCAAGTAAGTACAGTGTTCAATACACAGGTGGGTATTCACAGGGCTGGGCTTGTTAATGTGAAGAGGTTCTTGCTCTTAGGTAAGTACAGCGTTCAATACACAGGTAAGTATTCACAGGGCTGGGCTGTTGGCGTGCAGAGGTTCTAGCTCTCAGGGAAGTACAGTGTTCGATACACAGGTGGATATTCACAGGGCTGGGCTGTTAATGTGCAGAGGTTCTAGCTCTCAGGTAAGTACAGCGTTCAATACACAGGTAAGCATTCACAGGGCTGGGCTGTCAATGTGCAGAGGTTCTAGCTCTCAGGTATGTACAGCGTTCAATACACAGGTAAGTATTCACAGGGCTGGGCTGTTAGCGTACAGGGGTTCTAGCTCTCAATGTAAGTACAGTGTTCCATACACAGGTAAGTATTCACAGGGCTGAGCTGTTAGCGTGCAGGGGTTCTAGCTCTCAATGTAAGTACAGTGTTCCATACACAGGTGAGTATTCACGGGGCTGGGCTGTTAATGCGCTACTCACCATTGAAGATATTCAGAGGTCTGTATTCCAAGCAGATACGGGTTTAGTCGATGACTGACGGCTGGTGGGCCTTACAGATGAAACTGCAAACAATACTGGGCTTCCCGCCCAGCTTGACAAGGGGGCACACGGGGGAGGATCGGCTGTTGTCCTTCGCTTCCCTTGTCAAATAAACAGCACAGACGACACGCACAAGGCCGGTGGTTGCCGACAGGGCCAAGGACACAACGTCACATGGATAAAAAAAGGATAAGGCTTTGATTTAAAAGCTTACAGGGATTGCTGCGTGGGCAACGACATCCAACCTCCTCCAGAGGCGCCTCCAACACGTCCGAGCTCCAGCTTACTTAAGGTAAAGACTGTGGTTGCCACCAATACACTACTCCTCTCCGTCAGGCCTCTTCCTACGACCAGGGACACAACCACGGACAAACACCACACACCACAAAGGCACTACAATTCTTCTCGTGTGTACACTTCAATATAGCAGCACTCACCACACTCCACACACTCAGTGAAAGAAGATCGGTGGTGTATTCCCGTTTCGGGCTCAGAGTCCTGACAGGGCGGGTCAGATGGACAAAGGCAGGAGGGCAGACCACAGCAGGCAGATATATCGTACACCGGAGTCTCTCCGTCTTTCCCAGCGATCTCCAACGCAAGGCACTACTATCAACACTGAGTAAACACACAAGCACTGAGGATTATCAGATCAACACAAGAGGGAGGGGGATTTTCCACTGCTACGGAGAGATATGCAGTCGGAATCCTTTCTTAAAGGCGGTTAGTCTCCCTCCACATCCGTCATTCACTCTCCACAATATACAAGAAATGTTCGTAAAGTCTTCACCCACTAGTGCACAGTGTTGTCCTCTCCCAACACGAATTCAATGATCTCCTTCACTCAGGGGCCTTCCAAACGTAGGATCGCTCCTTCAACTCAATCCACAATAAGAGGTAAACACAACATACAAAAGGTCGATCACTTAACTTCCTCCGCACTTCCAATATCCATTTTCCTTGGATTCTCCATTGCAGCCCGTAAATCGCAACATCCACGCCACACCAGCCACTTCCGTATCCCGTGGAACAACAGCAGAACAAAAAAACCTGCTCCTGTTCATAAACCAGCCCCTTTTATATCACTGCATCCTTCCCGATCCTCCAATCGGTATCCAACACGTCCTCTTCCCACACCTGACATGTATTTTGGATAATTTCCCCACCTTGGGCCAACCGGAACAGAACTTATGTTTCACTTAAATTGGTCCGGGCGGAAATATTTCCCACACTACAGTTCCGCCCGGATTAGTCACCCAGTGACAAACTCCTTCAAAATTGAGTAAACCTCTGAAGTAAACACTTTATCAAATTCCTTATTTTTTAGTTCCTGTTTAAAATAACAATACAAACATTCTATATACCTTTTCCAACGTCTTTTAAACAAACCCCACACATCCATTATAATTTCTTCTTGTTTTGAAATCCCTCTTCTTTCCCAGATGACTTTTTTCATTAACATTACAAACAGATTGATCACCTTTTTGTTTTTTTCCTTCTCATCAAACCCTAACATAATGATCCTATCCAATTCTGTATCCTCTCGATCTTGCTCCCCTCCCAGGTTTACAATTATAGTTTTGCATTTTTCATTGAAATCCTTCAGTGCCTTACAGTGTAGAAACGCATGTAAATAATCTTCCTCTTCCTCATTGCATACTTTGCATATGGCACTTTGTTCCATCCCAATTTTTTTTAAGTATAACATCAGTAAACAGCACCCTTTGTCTGATATAATACTCAGAATTTTCCAATTTGACCTCAATTATCTCCCCTTTCATGTTTTTCCAAATATCTTCTTCTTTTAAACCTTCAAATGTCTTCTGCCAAAATTTGTTTGCGACAGGTTTCTTAAAAATCATGTCAATGAAAAAAACATAAAACATTTTCACTGTACATTCTTTTAAAAGCCACAATTTCTCTCCCAGTATTGCGTACACATCCTTTTCTTTTTTCCCCCCTTCCATAGTTTCAAGCTTTTCTGTCCATTCTTTGGGTATTGCATTTTTTATAATTTCATACTTAATTTTTAGTTCTTGTTTATTAAATTCTTCCTTTGCTTCCTCCATCACATCCACTATATACTGCATTGGTAAAAAGCCTTCTTTATATTCATATAAAACATCTCTTACTTTCACTATTCCAACTTCCATCAATTCTTTAAAATATATTTCCTTCCCTTGGTTTAAAATGCCGGTGTTTAGGAATAATGGCTGATTTAAGATGTTTTCTCTTCCATGTACTGTACGTTGTATTGAACGGAAGTTAAAAAATTCCCCCAAGCCCTTAAAACTTCTTTATAAAACACTGGCAACTCCTCTGTTATCCATTCTTTTGTTCTCATCCATAACACATTATCTCCCAGATTAAAATTCCCACATTTGCTTAAAAAAAATCCCCATTGTTGTTTTCCATTCTGCTTTGTTTCCCTCATCCAGATACTTTTTGACTAATTTGACTCTCAGACTATTCTTCCTTTGCTCAACATCGATTAAACCCAAACCTCCTTTTCCCTCCATCCCTATTAAAGTATTGTACGCAATTCTAGCTGGTTTCCCTACCCATAAAAAATCTAAAAGACATCTTTTCAACCCTCTTTCCACCCACACCGACATAGATGTCATATACAAAAAATACCACATTTTTGAAGTCATTAAAACATTCAAGATTAAAACCTTCCCTTTTAAATTTAGTGCCCTCAATTTCCAAAAGTTCAGTCTTCTTTCAATGCTTCCCACTATTTCTTCCCACATGATTTCTCTAACTTTATCTTCATCTTTACCCATTAAAATTCCTAAAATCTTCATTTCTTTTACTTCCTTGAATTTAAAATTCTCTGCTAAGTCTGTCGTCTGCCCAAATCTCATATATGCAGTTTTTTCTTCATTTATTTTTCCTCCTGACCCCTTGCAAAATCTCTGTACTATTTCCATTACTTGTTTGACACTTTCTTCTTCTCTAGCAAAAATGGTAGTGTCATCAGCATATTGAAAAATTTTACTCTCTTTTCCTGTTTGTTCAATCTCTATTCCTTTAATTCCCCTTTCTTGTTTTATGGCTAGTCCAAGCGGTTCTGCCACCAATGAATATAGCAGGGCTGATAAAGGACACCCTTGTCTTATAGATCGTGTTATCCTAAAACATTTTGTTAAAAACCCATTACATTTTATTGTTGTCATTGCTCCCTTGTGTAAAATTTGAATCCATTTAATAAAAATCTCCCCAAACCCAAAACTTTTTAAAATATCACATAAATATTCGTGTTCCACCCTGTCAAAAGCTTTTTCAAAATCTAAGTTAATGATATAACCTCCTTTCCTTTTATCTCTCATGTACCTTATCGTGTCTTTTATACTCATTGTTACATCCGAAATGTCTTTCCCTTTTACTCCATATGCCTGATTTGTTGTTATTATATTTGGCATTATCTGTTTTAATCTATTCGCTAAAAGTTTTGCTAAAATCTTTAAATCAGTATTTAACATTGTGATAGGTCTATAATTTTTTTATTCATTTTTTTCCCCCTTTTTCTTGTATATTACCTTCATCAATCGCATTCCCATTCTTAACATCGTTCCTCCTTTTACAAAAATCTCATCATAAACATCTCTTAAAATATCTACTAAAAGGTCTTTAAAAGTTTGGTAAAACTCACTTCCTAGACCATCAATGCCTGGGCTTTTCTTTTTGTTCAAATCATTTATTGTACTTTCTATTTCTTCTTTACTTATTGTCTGATCGCATTCTTCCTTCTCCTCTTTACTCACTTTAATTTTTATTAATTCCATTAATTCCCTTTTTTCTCTCTCCTTTACTCCTTCCGTACTAAACAATTTTTCAAAATAGTTTTTTACCTCTTCTAAAATTTCCCCACATTCTTGTACCATTTCACCATTTTCTTTTCGTATTTCTTTTATAGTTTCAACTCTTCCTTTTCTTTTTTCAAGATCAAAAAAAACTTCATTTTTCTCCTTCTACCAGATATTTAGCTTTACACCTCAACATTGCCCCCTTATATCTATTCTCTTCCATTTCTTTCAGCTCTTCTTGTATTTATTTTATTTTTTTAATATCTTCTATTTCATCATTTACTTGCTTCTCCAGTCTTTCTCTTATTTCTTTTTCTTTATTCTTTTTGCATTTCTGTTTTAACACACAATAACTAATAGTGATTTTTTTCACTAAAAATTTCAAGTTCTCCCACCAGATCCTTTTGTCCTCTAAATACATTTCATTCTCTTTTTCTTTTTTTATTGTATCTTTTATTGTTGCCACATAATCCTCATCCTCATTTCATTTGAATCCCAGCTTTGTCCTCCTTTTCCTCTTCACTGCCCATTTCAACAGTCTGTTCTTCATTTACAATCCTTTGATGTTCTATTTTGTCTAAAAGTATTTCAAATGTCTCTGCAATTTGCATCTCCGCTTCACCCCCTTGCTGTGATTGTTTATCCTGTATGCAGCTTTCTTCTCTCTGTTCTCCTTTGTCCTTATTTTCGTTGGTTTCATTAATCTGTGTTGTTGTTGTTCCTTCCTCTTGCTCCTTTTCATTGTCATGCGTCTGCCCACTCACACCTTCTTCATCTTCTTCCTCGTTTCCCATCCAGCATTCACACTTGCTTAGCACCTCCTCGCAATCCGGGCATTTTACCACCCTGCAGTCCCTCGCCATGTGTCCTCTCTCATTGCATTTGTAACATATAAACTGCGGACAGTCTTTCACCATATGCTCTGGGCTCATGCACAACCTACATGTCTTTACCTGCTGGCTATGCATGACCCGAAAGTGCTGTGGTCCTTCTGCTGTGACAAACTTGGTGCTATACGGGAGTGAGATCACTTCTCTGGGGAATCTTGTTTTTACAAATCTTGTTCCATCTTCAATATTTGTGCCAGGATAAAACCGTCTCTTTATTTTAGAGATGGGGAGAACTCCCCATCCTTCCAATTTCTTTAAAATGTCCTCATCGTCCATGTAAACAGGGAGATGCATAAAAGAAACAACAAAATCTCTGTTTTGAAGTCTTGTTACCTCACAGGTTTTTCCTTTGATTAGTATTCCATTCATCAGCTCCTCGATGTCTTCCTCGGTCTCCAAAGTCACCTCATAACATCTTGTTTGTTTCGGTCGAACCGCCAAGATTTTCCCTTCTCCAACTTTTTCTGTCACTGACATTATAATATCCACTGCTCTCACATCATCCAAATCCATTAAGTCCACTGTTACTGTTGCTTCCTTTTTGTAAACTCTTTTCCAGGTTTCCTTCTTTGTTTCTTTTTCATGTCCATCTCTGTGTCTTTGTTCAAGATCGATTTCATTTCCACTCCGTGTTTCTCGTGCCATTGCTGTGGTCGTTGCCGATAATCTATCCATTTTGAAAATTAAAGCCAACCCCCCCCCCCCCCCCCAAACAGCGTGAGCTGCTGGGAGGAGAAAAAAAAAACAAACAAAAAACACTAAATAAAGCTTATCACAAAAAATAATGAACAAAACTCAAATCAAAAAAGGTGAGCCTCTCTCACCAACTGCTCAAACTGCCAACTCACTTCCTGTATTACTCACTAGCGCCGCCAGGTTGGTATGGCCGTAAGTGAAGACTGCCGCAAAGAGAGGGCTATTTAGAGATCTAATCGCCAGTACATTATATAAGTAGGAAAGAAAACCCAAAAGCTTAAAGCACCTGGTATTCCTAGCCGGTCTCTCATCCAAGTACTAACCAGACCTAAGCCTGCTAAGATTCAGAGATTGGGCATTGACTCTTTTTTTTTTTTTTTGCAAGATTATTATATAATTTGTGAAATTTTCCAAAAAGTTTAAAGCACCTGGTATTCCCAGGCAGTCTCCCATCCATGTACTAACCAGGCCCAAACCTGCTAATATTCAGAAATCGGGCACTGACTCTATTTTTTGGCAAAATTATTATATACTAAGTGAAAATTTTCCAAAAAGTTTAAAGCACCTGGTATTCCCAGGCAGTCTCCCATCCATGTACTAACCAGACCCAAACCTGCTAATATTCAGAAATCGGGCATTGACTCTATTTTTTGGCAAAATTATTATATACTAAGTGAAAATTTTCCAAAAAGTTTAAAGCACCTGGTATTCCCAGGCAGTCTCCCATCCATGTACTAACCAGACCCAAACCTGCTAATATTCAGAGACCGGCATTGACTCTATTTTTTGGCAAAATTATTATATACTAAGTGAAAAATTTCCAAAAAGCTTACAGCACCTGCTATTCCCAGGCGGTCTCCCATCCAAGTACTAACCAGGCCCAAACCTGCTTAGCTTCCGAGATCAGACGAGATCGGGCATAGCCAGGTTGGTATGGCCGTAAGCGAAGACTGCCGCAAAGAGAGGGCTATTTAGAGATCAGCCAATCTAATCGCCAGTACATTATATAAGTAGGAAAGAAAACCCAAAAGCTTAAAGCACCTGGTATTCCTAGCCGGTCT